>NW_027493585.1:0-365753 GCF_021521415.1 Bidens hawaiensis | reverse complement strand
CATAACAATAAACATTAATCATACATGACACTGTGTAATTTAGTTATTCACTATTTTTGAAGACTATTAGCATACATACGTTAACTAATCATAATATTCCTATGATTTATTGCTTTCTTTAAAATTTACTTATTAACGGAATCTCTATATGTTAGTTTAGAATGTTGAACATTAAAATCAATACTTTCAAAAGTAAAATTATATTTAACCATATTTTATGTTTCAATTTAAGATTCAGCAGTTAGTTATCATTTATTAATTTACTTAGTCAATATGTATATGTATATGTTAGTTTATTATGGTTCGATTTATAGGTTCACATATGAAAGTTTGTTGTAGTCAATTATTATATAATTTTAGAATTTAACTATTTCTTAATTTTGATAGTTGCATATAATCTGTTACTCACAATCACTTAAAATTGGAAGAAATACATCAATAAATGTAGATTGTCATATTTGTTTACATTTTCACATATAATTACTTAAAATTGGAACAAATTCATCAATCAATGTAAATTCACCCAACTTTTTCGTTAACATTATGCAAAATAGATTGTGTTTTGAAATTAGGTTTTATGGTTATTTATTTTCAACGATTCTTTTGTTTTTCATATATTAATGTTACAAAAAATATGGTTAAATATTCTTTGATATTCATAGTAAATATATTTACTAATTAATTTTCGTTTCTACTCAAAATTATACAAAATACACTATATACTATATTGATTTGATTAAACAAATTACACAATCATTGTGATCATTTGTAACGACAAACTTATTTTATGCAAAATCAAATCCAAATAAACATTTCTTAACAAATGGAATGATTATTTCTATAGAAGAAACAAAATTTATGGCAACCAACTAGCTTGATCTTCCCTTAAAATACTTTTACTAAAAACTTCCACACCTAAACTTCAAGCCTATAAATTGATTACATGAGGTTATACAATATCAATATGTCACTCTTAAATTGTCACTCCTAATACTTGGTCGGTTATGCACTCTCAGATTCAATAATTTAGAAGTGTTGATAATATTTTAAGGTGAATGATATTATAAGTTTGAAGGTATGTACGATTTGTTTGAAAATTAAGATACTTTGAATATTCGATATAATTATATGTCATCCTGTATAACTTTATGTTCTCCTCATGATAAAAGATTTCTATATGTTTCACATGTTAATCGTATGGTATTTTATTTTCTATTTTAGATGTCTTCAAGATCCAAGAGACGCACTAATTCTCAATCATCATCTTCCAATACGAGGAATAATACAAATGGTTAGTGAGGTGGTGCACTTAATTTTAGTTTACTTTATAAATAGTATGTTATAATAATTTTTTTGCAAAACGTGCAGTGTCAACGTCTGGACAACCATTGCGTATCATATCCAATGGTAATAATTTTTTTATAAAGTATTCAATCAATTTAAAATTTGAATATTTTATGACCGTCCATTTTTATTCAATATTTTAGGATCTTTTTATTCATTTTTTTGCGATGTTTATATTAATTTATATATATTTATATATTAAACGATTTAAGTAAATATACAAAACTTCCTATAAAACGATTTTATTTTTTTTTTTACCTATTTATGCTTTATTATATTCTTGAATGATTTTATTCTAATAACAAAAACCAATGTAGTTACTTGTCCATTGACATCATCTAATGTTAATCGATTCTACTACGGAGAAGAAAATCAAGCGCCAACAACTAATGAAGGTTTTACCTCCACAAACTCCAGCAACACAGGTTAGTTATTTATATTACTTAGTTTATCGATAGATGAGAAATATATATTCATCACATTTATTTTGTTATACCCATGTATTTAATTAACAATTTTAATTTTATAAATTTAACAGTTGTCACAATTAATTCCAAACAAGCAATTGCCAAGGATAATCAAAGACATAGAAAGATGGTTCTTGACGGGAGGAGAAATACAAGATTCAACCACGCTATAAACAACACATCCATCGGTAGGCCCGCATAAAGATTTAAATTTATGTTATTGGTTCATATAATTTTATTGTTTTCTTACTACTTTATTTAGTCGAATTGACATTACTAAAAATAATGTTTTTAATTTAGGTAACTAGGTTGGTCTTTCCTTACATTTAGACATTACTAAAAATTATTACCTATTAAATTTAGCAAGTTTTTTCCGGTTTCGACAAGCTGTTGGGAGGTTTTAATAATTTTCTTATAATCCAATATATTTATGTGGTTGAATATTTTTTTGTAGATAATGGAGGTAGTAGATTAAATACAATCATAGCATCAACTAATTCCACTACTTCACAAATGGGCCAACAACATCAAACATCGCGACCTTTATTAACATTTAACGGTACTGGTGAAAGTTCCATAGGTTAGTTAATATACTTTTTTATATTTCCATCTATTTTTTTTTTGGTTTTCTGTTTTTCTTTTATTGATTGTTTTTATTTATTGACGTTCTAATTATTATTAATTATTTAGTTTGTCCTACAAACACATTGCAAGATTGCTTAGTGTATAACCAAAGACATCAGAGGATGTTTTTAAATGAAAGACTTAACACCAATAGTCCTTTAACTGCATATCCACAACAAGGTTTTATATCATTAGGTAAGTCAATTAAAAATCATGTTTTATTAAAACATCTTAAATAAAATTTTAGATACTCATATATAATTTTGTATGTTCTTTGTATATTAATAACCACTTTTATATTTTAGGTGTCAATGTCTCATCTACTTATCATTTAACACCATTGTCTGATATTAGCAACCAACATTTTAATTCTTCATCGAATATATCAAGAGCTGGATGTTCTTCCACATCTACAATGTTTTATGGTCAATCCTCATCAACGCATCTTGCGTCTCACAGAACCTTCAATATCCGTGAACCCATACGCATGGCAAACTTATATCAATTTGAGTCGTTTAACGTTGAAGACGAGTCTACCTATCCATACAAATCGATATCTTCGGTACCTGAATTAAAATACATTTTCTTTTTTTAGTTAATATATTTTTAATTTTAGTTAACTTTCGAACATTTAATTATTTGTAATCATGTTTTAATTTTTGCACTAATTTATTCATAACTTTTCTTTTCTTTTTTATTTAATTATTTACAATTCATGATTTAATTAGCAAATTGTATCTCAAACTACGTTATTCTAAGTTATTATATTTATAATTTTTAGTATTGACTTTTGAACAGATTATTTAGATCATGGTGATCAAAATGTCATGTGTGGAATTTACAAAACATTATTATCAGATTTCGAGGGCAAGAAAGGAAAAACAAACAACGGCGTTACAAGTTACTCACTTTGTTGTGGTACCGGTGACGTGCAACTTCCGGATATCAAGCCATCACCAATGAGTTACGTAAATTTGTTCCTTGGTCATGATAGTACCAGCAAGTATTTTCTTCAAAACATTAGACGATATAATTCCATGTTTTCTTTTACGTCTCTTGGTGGGAAGATTGATAATTCTATTAATAGAGGAAATGTGTCATATACTTTTAGACTTGGTGGAGAGAATTATCATTCGTTGGGAAGTCTTCTTCCGATGCCCGGAGATAAACCAAGGTTTTCTCAACTATACATTTATGATACTGAAAATGAAATATCAAACAGACGAGACATATTTCGGTATGTAACTTAAGTCTTTCAATTTTTACATACATTTTTTTATAAACAAAATTACTTTTATAAATTTGATGTCATTTTATTTTACACCTGTTCATTTTGAAATGTAGGGAAACAGATTCAAATAATGAATTATTGGAGAACAAAATTATTAATTACCTCAAGGAGATGTTGGATTCTCATAATCCGTTGGTTAAAAGTTATCGGATTGCAAGGGATTGTTTTCAACAAAATCCAGATTTGGATTTAAAGTTGAGAATAATTGGAACACGCCGAGGAGATGTACGAACGTACAACCTCCCAACAACTTCTGAAGTTGCGGCCTTAATCGTTGGTGATATTGGTGATGCAGTTGATAAAAGAGATATTATTGTCACAACTCAAAGTGGGTCTTTGAAGCGTATTAGTGAATTGCATCCGTCGTATGTTCCTCTTCAGTATCCTATATTTTTTCTATATGGTGATGAAGGTTATAGTATTGACATACTTCATCGTGATCCTCGAGGTTCGACAAAAAACAAACGCAAGAAATGCACGATGCGTTAATTCTTTGCTTACAGATTTCAAGATAGGCCAGACACCTACTCATTGATTTTAAATGGAGGAAGACTGACTCAGCAACTATTTGTAGATGCGTACACAATGATAGAGACTCAAAGGTTGCATTATGTACGCACACAACAAAAAAATCTTAGGTCTGAAACTTATGAAAACCTAAGAAACATACATTCGTCTGGAACATCGGATGTTTCTTCAGCGGGACAACGTGTTATTTTACCTTCTTCATTTACCGGTGGTGCTAGATATATGATGCGGAATTATCTTGATGCAATGACTATATGAAGATAGTTTGGTTATCCTGATTTCTTTATAACCATAACATGCAACCCAAATTGGCCAGAAATCAAACGATTTTTACGAAATAAAAATCGAAAGTCCGAAGACAGGCCATATATATTATGTAGGGTATTCAAGATGAAGCTTGATTCATTAATGAAAGACCTGAAAGATAAAGCTTTTTTTGGAAAGCTTCAAGCAGGTAGCTTTTATTTTTGTATTTCATGATAACACTATTTTGAAAACTTATTGTTGACTATCATTGTTAAAATTATGTTACTATAACATATGTTGTTAACATATCTTATATTTTTATTCAATAAGTTATCTAATCCATGATTACTTGTGTTGTGAAGGTGTTTACACCATTAAATTTCATAAACGTGGATTACCCCATGCACATATTTGCCTGTTTTTGCATTCTGATCACAAAATTCATAATCCGGAGTGTATAGATAATTTTATCTTAGTAGAAATTCCAGATAAGAATGAAGATCCAGAGTTGTATTCACTTGTAAGAGACCACATGATGCATGGTCCATGTGGTGTTACTAACCCTAAATGCTCTTGCATGGTCGATAACTCATGCTCTAAAAATTTCCCAAAGAAACTTCAAAATGAGACGTCAATTGATTCTAATGGGTTTCCTATTTATCAAAGAAGATATTTGGGTAATGCTGTTGTGAAGTCTGGGGTAAATTTAGGCAACCGCCATGTTGTTCCGTATAACAAGAAATTGTTTAAAAAATATCAAGCCCATATCAATGTTGAATGGTGTAATCAAGAGGGTTCCATAAAGTATTTGTTTAAGTACATTAATAAAGGTCCCGATCGTGCTACTATATCACTTGTACAAAACAATGCGGGTAATCAAGATGAAGTTGTAGACGAAGTGAAGGCATTTTATGATTGCAGATACCTATCTGCATGTGAGGCTGCATGGAGAATTTTTTCTTTTGATGTCCATTATAGATTTCCTTCAGTTACTCGGCTTCCGTTTCATTTACCAGGACAACAAACAGTTGTGTTTGCAGATGATGATGATGTGGAAGACGTTTTAAACAAGACGACTATTGGTTCGTCAAGATTCACTGCTTGGATAGAGTGTAATAAAAAATGTGATATTGCACAAAGCCTAGTACGCTGAGTTTCCAACAAAATTTGTTTGGAAGCAACAAGAAAGGGTTTGGGCGCTACGTAAACTAGGTTTTTCTATTGGTTGAATTCATCATGTTCCTCCATCTTTTAATGAAGCATACTATCTAAGAATTCTGTTAAACAAGGTTAGAGCTCCTAAGTGCTTTGAAGATATTCGTACTGTTGATGGTGAAGTGTGTGCTACATATAGAGACGCGTGTTATAAAAGAGGCCTTCTGGATGAGGACAACGAGTATATAGAAGCAATTGAAGAAGCAAGTCATACTGCAAGTGGTTATTATTTACGCAATTTATTTGCAACCATGTTAATCACATACAGTTTATCTAGTCTGGATGATGTTTGGGAAAAGACTTGGGAGTATTTAATTGATGGCATTCTATACAAACAACAATTTGAGCAGAAAAATAAAGGTATCAAATGATTTTCCTTTATTTTTTTTACATTGCTAATACATTAGGAAATATGTTTATAAAAAACATCTTTGTAACAACTTTTTTATTCGATACAGATTTGTTACTTTCAGAGTCCCAACTTAAGAACCTCTCTTTACTTGAAATTCAAAACTTCCTCCTACGAAATAATTGTAATCTGCGTTGTTTTCCTACAATGCCTTTCCCTGATGATGATTCTATAACAGCATCAACAAATCGTTTCATGAACGAGGAGTTGTTGTACGATACACAAGTCATGACAGGTGAGTTTGAACGACTTTATAATTCATTAACAGATGAGCAACGCAATGCGTATAATGAAATAATGGAAGCGGTTGATGAAAAGAAGGGGGTGTTTTGTTTGTGTATGGTTATGGAGGCACTGGAAAAACCTTTTTATGGAAGACGTTATCTGTTCCATAAGATCGAAAGCGAAAATCATTTTAAATATTGCCTCAAGCAGCATAGCATCTTTGTTACTTGAGGGAGGTAGAACCGCTCACTCTAGATTTCTAAATCCTATAAATCTAACTGAGGATTCTACATGTTCAATAACAAAAAATCCAGATATTTGCAACTTAATGAAGCAAACTGATCTGATTATCTGGGACAAGGCTCCTATGATACATAAACATGCATTTGAAGCCTTGGATAGGAGTTCAAAATATGTTTTAAAAGTTGGTAACCGTAATAGTTCTCAACATCCATTTGGGGGGAAGTTGTTGTTTTTGGGGGTGATTTTCATCAAATCCTACCTGTAGTCCAAAATGGATCACGTAGTGACATTGTTAATGCATCACTCAGTTCCTCCCATATATGGTCCAAGTGCAAGGTTCTTAGGTTAACCAAAAACATGAGGTTAACCGTCGGTTGTGACCCATCAATTTTTGAAGAGACCGCCCAATTTGCAGACTGGTTGTTAGAACTAGGGGAAGGTAAACTTGGTGGTGACAATGATGGTAATTCTATTATAGAAATACCAGATGATCTTTTGATCGGTAATTCATCCGATCCTCTTTCTGATCTTATTGATTTAGTATATCCGGCATTATTGGATAATTTTAATGAAATTTCATATTTTCAAGAAAGGGCCATACTTAAACGAGGTTGTCGAAGACATTAATGATCGATTTTTAACTTTCTTTCCGGGAAAAGAAGTTGAATATCTAAGTTAGGATAGTATCGATAACTCTGAAAGTGTTGGGCCTTGTTTCGATCCAGCATTGCACTCACCAGATTTCCTAAATGGTTTAAAGATGTCTGGTATGCCTAATCATAAATTGATTCTAAAAGTTGGTATTCCAATAATGTTGCTAAGGAATATTGATCAGAAAAATGGTTTATGTAACGGATTCGATTATAGATTATTCAATTGGGGAGGCGTTTTCTCGAAGTAAAGGTTATTTCGGGTACTAACATTGGTCATCGTACTTATATAACCCGTAGTACTCTAACTCCTACAGATAAAAAATTGCCAATCAAGTTGAAATGAATGCAGTTTCCTATATCGGTTTGTTTTGCAACAACAATTAACAAAAGTCAAGGGCAGTCACTAGCAAGAGTTGGAATATATCTTCGACAGCCGGTGTTTACACATGGTCAGCTATATATGGCTTTATCACGAGTGAAGAGTAGAGCCGGTTTTAAAATGCTTATATTAGATAAGGAGGGTAATGTTACAAATAAAACTACAAATGTGGTTTATAAGGAACTATTTAGTTATTTATGAAATTTTAATTTTCAAGTTTGTGTTAATTGTAAAACGAAAGTTATTTTGTTCTTTATGAAATTCTAATTTTCAAGTGTTGTTGTTTAACGATTTATATATTTCCACCTGTAACATCCCAAATTTCGAATAATAATAATAATGAATATTGACTCGCTATGACGGAAAAGTTACTTGAGTTAATAAGTAAATAATAAATAATAATAAGGATGGTAAGATAAGTAAGCTATTTAGATGGATTAATCATGGACTAAAAAAGGAAAGATGGGCCTTAGGTCCATGGGCTTAAGGGAGTATAAATACCTCTTAAACCCTAAATCTTTCCATTTTCATCCAACTTATCCATCTTATTCTCTCTACACCTCTATAACACACACAAACCTCCCATAATCGGCCGCAAGAGAGGAAACGGGATCCAAGGCCAAAACCAAGCCGATTTCGCTAGATAGTGATTACTCAAGCTAGATACAAGATCATCATTGAACATCGAGCTAAACCGTAACCTAGAAACATCAAAAGGTATGTTTTCTATGATTAAAGGTTACATTTTTATGAACGTTTTGCCATGAAACTTGAACCTCGAGTAGATCGGGTATAGATGTTTCATAAAAATACAAACTTGATGATTAAAATGGATAAAACGGACTCATAGGTATAAACGGTTCATAAAGGAACCCTAGAACTAGCCTCGAACGTTTTAACACAATAAAGGTTTAAACTTATGTCTAGAACGGGCTAGATCTTGGAAGCCGTAATGATGACGGGTGCAAAACGGGTATGAATGATAGAGAAAAATGGTCAAGATCATGATATGAACCTTAGAACAGTTAGCTAAGCTGGGTAAAAATGATTGAGGTCGAAGGGTAAGCTGAACACACCTGACCTGAGAGTTCTCGGTCCAAACTCTCGGTGACAGGGTTCTCGGTCAGCTCATGTTTTCGGTCAACACGAGATCTCGGTCAACAAGAGATCTCGGTCAAACATGGATTTCAGTCAAACTTGGGTTCTCGGTCAACAAGGGTTCTCTGTTTAGAGTTCTCGGCTGACCCAGTTTCTGTTTGGGCCTGATCCTAGTGGGCTTAAGTGCTTTAATGGACAGTTTGAGGCCCGACCTTACTGAGTCCACAAACTTTAAGTCCATAACTCATCAAAATAAATAACAAGCCCAACTTAGAAATGATTTAAAATGTTAATGGAAAATGTGTTAAGGCAGTTAATGAAAATAAAATTTTCCAAGCTGACCTGGCAGCTTAACCCCAGCCAGGGGCTCTGCCCCTTGGACCCCGCTAGGGGCTGCCGCCCCTAGAACCCCACTGCCAGGGGCGCTGCCCTCGGACCTCCGTTCGTGGTGGGTTATAATTAAACTAGAAACACAATATGAACATCGATAGTGGATTGATACGTGTAATTTTTATACAGTTAGCCGTGCACAGCTCAAGAAAGGAATAACGATTAACGGTGAACGTAACCGTGTTCAAGTGAGTTTCTAGCCCCACTTCCTTGTTATGTTTTTGGGGCTGTGTGTATACTCGATGTGAATGTTAATACACTTACCTTAAATGGTAAGTATATGTCTTAATAACGAATGTGATAGTTATGTATGTATGCTTGACAGTACGTGAACGACCTTCGGGTGTTGCACGCATTGTTAAGGCAAGTATAGTGTAGTATGTATGAAATGTGTATGTGAATAAGGGAGTATGCACAATTATGTTGTGTATGGTATTAATTGTACGGATATGATAATGAAAGGTAAGACAAGGTCAAAGGGTTGCATACCCTAATAATATATGCGAAGGATAAAGGGTTGCATACCCTAATAATATATGCGAAGGTTAAAGGGTTGCATACCCTAATAATATATGCGAAGGTTAAAGGGTTGCATACCATAATAATATATGCGAAGGTTAAAGGGTTGCATACCCTATTAATATATATGCGAAGGTTATAGGGCGTAATGCTCTTTAAAACGTAAGGTAAGTATATGAAATAAAGTGCGAAGGTAAGTATGTATAATATAAATGAAAGTATGAAAGTATTTAGTTATGAATGTATTGTATGTTATATGATTAACTAGAACTCACTCAGCGTAGCAGACTTTTAGTATGCACGCAGGTGAGTAGGATGAGGCAGATCGCTTGAGGGGACACGTGGCATTGAATAAGAGGCTGGTATCGGAAGATTCAAGACGTTTAAGTTTAATGTTTTGTTTAATTTGAAAGACGAGATGTTGTTTTAAGATAAGTTATGGTTTGTTATGAAGTGTCTTATGAAAGTTTTTATATTCCGCGAATGTTTCAATTAACTCTGATATTTAGAACTGTGTTTATGGGTAAATCCAACACCAAAGTAGGGCTACCGGTAACGGGGCTTTACACCACCCGTGTCGTGCATGGGTCAATAACCTAGTGGTAATTAAATGAAAAGCAACGGATAGAGGATTTTATGCATTTAATGAATTGTTATACATTTTAATAAATGTTAATTAGGTGGAAATGTATTTAAGGGAATTGCGTATGTGGAATCCAATGTGGACACTCTATAATGATGCTATGTGGAAAAATCATTTTGTTTTAATAGTATAGTTAGATTATGCATAAATTAAGGATCATTTAAAAAATATTTGTGTTTATTTTAAACATTCATTTTGACATAATTAAAATATTTTAATCTTCTAACCACTATTATATGCACAAATTTAGGACTAAATGGTTTTATTTTAAGCCATAATTTTGACACAATTAAAAGACTTTATTATAATCTTGCATTAAAATTCTAACAATATTATATAACGATTAATTGGTATTTAAATAAAGTTTTAATAAAAAGATGGAAACTATTTTGAGGACGGAAAAGTTTAATACGGGTTTTATTTTTACATTTAATTTTTCCATAATTGAAAGATTCAAAATTTCATTTTACAACTATTATATGCATAATTACGTATAAATTAAGGATTAGGTAGTTTATTTTAAGTAACATTTTTTACATAATTTAAATATATTAATATTATCTTAAATTATTCAAATAACATTAACCTGAAAAGTATTTTGAGATTTAAAAACTTGTAATGGGAGTTTTATTTTAAGCATTCGATTTTACATAATTAAAAGGTTTTAATCTTACAACTATTATACGCATAATTATGCATAAATTAAGGTACATGGGGTTTTATTTTAAGTAATAAATTTGACATAATTAACATATTATTATAGTATAATGTGAATTCAAATTCAATTAAAATCGTGTAATCATTAATTGGTATTTTAATGAAATTCTAAAAAAAGTCTTGATAATATTTTAGTATTGGAAAATATTTAAAGGCTGATTTTTAACTTCAAATACCATTATGTAATCATTAATTGGTATTATAATGGAATTTTAACCTTAAACTGAAAAGTATTTTAAGATTTGAAAATTTTTAATGCATAGCTTTATTTTAAGTATTCATTTTGACATAATTAAAATGTTTTAATATTAGAACTATTATATGAATCTGTAATTATGAATAACTTAAGTACCATAGGGTTTTATTTTTAGCAATAATTTTGAAAAAATTAACATATTATAATATATTCTTGATATGGAATTCAAATTCAAATAGAACCGTGTAACAATTAATTGTTACTTTAATGGAATTCTAAAAAAATGTTGGAAAGATTTTTAGATTGAAAAACTTTTAATGTGAGATATTTAACTTGAAAATATATACAAAATGGAAAGATTAACATAAACAATTCAAATTTAACAAACATATTATGGCGATAGTACAAAAATAAATACAAGAAAATATCAATACTTTATAAATTCAAAACCAACAAAAATTATAAAAATGGTTAATTACAATACCTTTCTTTGATACAACCTAGTAAATGAAAAAGAAAATATGGTTAATTATAATGAATAATTATAAATAAAAAATATGAAATACATAAACTGAAATATACCAATTTTTTATCGTTATTAGTTTCCAAAAATTCATTTGGAAGTTTCTGAAAAAGTTATAGAGTTTTTTTTAACGCCAAGAGAACTACTTACTAGCATTTTGAACGGTAACATTTTATTTTAAACGCGTTAATACACTATATTGTATTAAAATATAATATTTTTATTAACTAAAATATAGTAAATAAAAAATAATATGTTATTAACTAAAAATTAGGTAATTGTAACAGAAAATTATAAACGCTTTTTAATATATTTATTATTAACTAAATTATACTTTTTTGATAAACATATACTAAGTATGGTAACTTCCAATTTAAATTCAATAATGGACCATAACCTTGGTTTGACATTTTCAATTATAATTGATTATTTAAATTTTAATTTATACGTAGATGCATACATTAAGTATCATAACTTTCATTCTAATTTTATTCCATGGTCTCAGTTTAAATTAAATCATTTTGAAACGACATTACTTTTTTAATCGTCATTAATTAGTTTATCTATTAAAATAGTCATAAAATATTTTGGTTTACCATATACTGGTCAGTCAATACTTTTATAAAAATTTAGAAACACATATGATATTCATTATCTGTTATTTGAAAACAATATAAGTATTATTATAAATTTTGACATTTTCATAGAGAATTAAATTTTATTTAATTTTATAATATTATAATTATAGTAAATATAAATTTTAATAATTTCATTTTCAAAAGTAATTCAACATTTACTTCAAGTATAACACATCATTAATTCTTTTATTTTTCACACCAATTCTCTGCAACGTATTCTTTTCATTAGCATTCAAGGTCTATAATTTTATTTTATATTAGTGCATTCAAGGTCTACTTTATCATTTTATAAACAGGCTAATGGAACAACCCAAGATTATCCTGTTGAATGGTCACAATGTCCGAAAAAAGTATTGTGTTTTGAAAGTTCATATTATAAAGATGTGACATTTGAAGGACAAAAGCAAACCAAACGAATACTGATCAATAGAGACGATACTAATAGATGAGAGGGTAATTTATCATTCTTTAACTGTTTTTCAAAACTAGATTACTATTTGTTTTAACTTTTTGTCTTATAACTTACATTTTATTCATTCATAATGAATTAAACAGAGCAATAGAATCCAAGCATACATGATAATACAATGTATCTTTCGACATTATGTGTTCCTACGTGAGAATGAAACCAACTTGGTTTTTATTGCTTAGCCTCAGTGGAGGTGGAACATGTGGATGGATATGAAACCACATGACATGAATGCTTAGTCTACTTTAAAATGTTTTTTATAATTCCAAACAGTTTTGTGATTCCAATTTACATGAATAGTTCAAGATTCCAATTTGTTTACGGGATTCACCAAAAATTTATTAATATTCCAAATGTTTATTAATTTAATCTTTGGCCCAATCTAAATTTATTTTTATGTTAATTAATATGTAAAACTTTATTTAATTAGATAGAAAAAAATATATCTTATATGAAGCTATAAAAAACATTTTATAATTGTAAAAAATAAATAATATAATATTCAAATATATAATCAAAATTTTTACGTGACGAATTTTTGCTAATTTCCACCCGTGTACTACACAGGTTAGTACCCTAGTTAATATATATATATATATATATATATATTGAATTGTTTACTTTTGAATAATATTATTTTTTTCTTTTGAATTATTTTATTACCAAGAAAAATTGAAAAACCTTAGTATGTATGGAAACTATAGTGATGGACCAATAGGTATATGTCATTTGTTCACAAACTTTATTGCTTTAATAGTATATGTAGATCAATGGGCGGAACATTGTAAGGGTAGGGAGGGGCTGTGGCTTGGTATTGGGTTCAGAAGTAGGTCATACAGTTTCGAAAAACAAAGTATTTAAGTTGAATGATGTTTTCCAGCTGATGATTGTATTGTATGGAGGCTCTATTAAAGAAATATGAAGAGGGAAGAAGATGACTAAAAGCTATATTTATGACTTTTAAATTACTTTAAATATAACTAAAGTGTACTTTTAATATATTTTAATTTGAAATTTGAAATGATGTAACACTGAAAAAAAAGCCAAAGTTCAACATAATGAAAATGAATGTATTAATAATGTTTTTTTTTACTTTATTATATGTATATCATTATTTTATAAATATACTAAACGGATGTATATATATATACTATTTTTTTGGATATGTTTTCCATAAAAATATTTTAGTATAAATATAAAATTATTATCGTGCAGTTTAATTTGTATTATTGATTATCTATTTAATTAATCATATTATCATTGCATTAGTTTGAGTATGATGTATATCGAGCAGTATAATGAAAAAATAGTTTGTTTTTATGCGTTTGAAGTTATGATTAATCCCCTAATATTTTCGGCCCCCTCTGTGTAAATGTTCAAGTTCCGCCACTGATGTAGATCATCCCGTGTGTTAAAAGGCTCTAAAGCTAGTAATAAATTTAAAAAATTAAGATAGATCCAAGAATGTTATAATTAATGATGAATAAGATTTTGTAGATTTGTTACTTCAGATATGAAAACACAACCCCATGCATGCGTGATGACAAGTTTGAATAAAGAACACAAAAAGATTGTGACTATCTATTTTTTGGTTCAAAAATGTTAGGCTGCCAAGTTCTTGCATGTTTAATAAAGATGGGGACAAAAGAACAATAAATACCTAAAAGTTTGGGAGTAACTGAGATTTGACAAGTTATAATGTTAATCCAAAAATGGATTATTATGTGTCACATTTTACTAAATAAGCCCGTTTTGAGTGTGGGATATAAGTTTGTAAAACAAGTACTTCTAAAACAATCGGTTTTGGCAATACTCGGTATACTTGTGCAGATGCAGTAGCAACACTTGAACTAAAATGTGGCCTTGGAGAGGGGTGGGTGGGGGGACGGTATACATAAGTCGATATTTAATATTTGGTGGCAAGATGTTGTAAATGGGTTTTAATAATAATGCAACTTCATGTAACGTTTACTTACGGTCTTAAAAAGCAATATGTTGCTAACGAAAATAATGACATTTGAATATGGGCGTCAAAATTAACAATTAGAGTGTAAGTAATGATTATGAATGTGATTGCGGACATTATAATGGTCATAGTCATGGAAATGATGAAGGAACTTATCATGTGGTTTTTTTAAATTGTTGTTTGACGAGTGTCATATCCGGGCGTAAGCTCCAAAAGTGATGCCAAGAAATCATCTAACCATATATATATATATATATATAATGCATCACATAGCACGTACATCTGAATAGCAGACCGGACGGTACTTGTCCGACCAATATGTGAACCATTCGGACACGCGATGTAGCGAGGAAAAACCATAAATCATGGTGAGGATCTTCGGAAAATCTTGGGAGGGGAAAATTATTCATGCCTCAGATTTATTAATCAATAGTAAAAAATGACCATTTTAAAACAGTTAAATAGCATTTACACAACGGTTTTGAAAATCATTTTAAAGGAAGCGTTGCAAAACATAATTAAAACGGCTTCAAAACCGGTGTATATCCTCTAAGATATTAAAAAGGTTGTAACAAGTATATATTATACTTAACGGGCTGTCAACCATTATAAATCTTTATTACAACGGACTCTTAACCTGTGTAAAGAACCGAGTACAACATGTTGTTAACCATTGTTATTAAAGTATTTGCAACAGAGCAATAATTGGTGTAATGAAGTTATTACAACAGGCTACAAAGCGGTGTTCTTTATAAATATAACGATTAACGAACTAGTGTATTTATGTTTTTACAACGGCTTTGTAATCGGTATTATAATGGTTTTACAACGGAATGACAACCAGTATTGTTATGTTTTTACAACTTTTGTGAACCGATGTTTTTGTTCATATAAATTCTATTGAACTGTTACTCTTAGTGAAAGTATATACAACGGTGTATGCATTTACAATGACTACATAATTAAGAGCATACGACTTGCAAAATATATTAATTCGAACCCAAAAATACATTTAATTTCATATAGATTTAGAAGAATATATTATCATCTTTACAACAACATTTAACCAGCTTAACAATTTCTTCTCTAACTTATCTTTTTCATTCCTTGATATTTTTATTTCTTAAATCAACATTGATTTTAGCAAAACATATCGTACTGCATGTTTAAAGTTCAAGAACAAACCATCAAATGGTTTTGGAGTTAATATGACTTATATGGTTATGATTTTACACGTGAAAAGATTGGAATTCTTATTGCTACTTTCGTTATGGTTCAACTATCACATTTATTTGTTATTATTGCTAGCTAGTAGTTGACATATGGACCTCTTAACTTATTAATATAAAAATAGCACGATAAAATACACACGTAATGAACCATTACATTGCATCACAACCAAATAAACATTCATAAATAACACAAATATGACCATTACATTGCAAACATTGGTAGTTAATGATTGCATTGCATAAACTAGTAGATAACCATTACAAGCATTGCATAAACTAGTATATAACCATTACATGAGCATTGCATAAACTAGTAGAAAAATAAGATACAAAGATCTGCATAGTACCCCTTAAGTTAAGGTGGATTACAAAGATTTGCATACCATCCATATAAATGGGGTGACAGATCCTTGTGTAAGGAAACATAAAATCATTTCTCTACAATGAAATCCGTCTTAAAATCCCTAGAGCATCACACTAAATGAATTGCATGGGTAATGCCCTTAATTAGTTCAAGATCAGTCACTCCAGCATCAACACAAAACAATGCTAATATATCACGAATCAGATTCTGGAAGTTTCCGTAGTTCGTGAAATATTTCATCCCTTTTTTCTTTTCCTTCCAAAATCCGCTTCATATTGAGGTGAAGAACATAAAGGATGAAGTTATCCTTTTAAACTTGCTCTCTCACTTTATTGCTTATTTGTTTCTAGAAGAAGAAGAAGAAGAAGACGACATTTTTGTATAATAGAAAGAAATGTTTGAAATTGATCTAGTTGGTAATATCCTTTTATAAAACAAATAACATAAATATATCTACAAGTAAATGTTATATTTACTGAGGATTTTTAAAACAAAATACAGCGGTTTTAACAAAACAGGTGTGTTTTTATAATTTAAATAGGAAATACAATGGTTAAATATAAAACCGGTATAAATATGTTGAATTTTAAACACAAACCGGTATATATAAAAATGTTAAAAACAACTTAAAACGAAATAACAAAACCCTATGTAAAATACATTTTTTAACATTTAGTTCGCGCAAATAGTTTAGTGTCAAAATTCATTCAGGCAATTATAGTCTCTGTTAAATTTTCCAATCAAAGATTTTTGTAATTAATTTTGTCAAGTAGTAGGTTAACCGATTGCCTTACATGAATTAAATAACACATCTATATATAAATATATCTAATGTATCACCCACAAAACCATAATATTAACAAAAATGGCTCATCAAGGTTCTGATGCAAAATAAGAAAAAAAAAATAAGAACATGATGAGGGATCACCTTGTTAGTGCTTTTAACAATGATGCGAAGCCCACATTAGCTATGCAAACTCTTACTAAGTTTGCCGATAAGAGCGCCCGTTCCAGCCTCGAAGCATATAGGGAACAACTTAGATAGGTCAATAGTGCAACTTAACAGCACTATTGACCCCTTAAATATGGTTTACTTCAGATCCCAAATCCAACAAGATGGGAAGATTAGCAAGGCTATGGACGAAGTCAACAAGGCTGTCCTAAAAGCCACAACTATGAAGGTCTATTTCCTGGTTAAACTTGTTCGGTTTTAGGGATTTTCGGGGGTTTTGTTGTTTTTTTATTAACAACACTTGTTGCTTTCTAATTTACAACGGGTTTGGAGAAATCTTCATTTTAAAACGGTTCTTCACATTCTATTCCAACGGTTGAACTTCTCACTGTTTTAAATACTCTTTAAAAACCGGTGTATAAACTTTTGTTCAATAAACAACACTCGTTTCCTTCTAATTTATAACAGGTTGGGAAAGTTCTTCATTTTATAAAGGTGTTTTACATTTTATTCAACGGTTGGCCTTCACAACGTTGTAAGTTTTCTTTTTTAACCGGTTTTGTAACAACTCGGGTTTTCGAACTTATACATTTACCTGACTCGTTTCGACGATCGGATTACTTTTACTAAATATATTGAGTTTTATTTGATTATTTTATTAATATATAATTATTTATAATTAAATCTTTAAAGTTTGTTGTAAGGCCCCGCTACCGGCGCCCTACATTGGACGTTGGATTTACTCATTAACATAGTTATAAATATCAGAATTAATAAAAACATGCGCGGAAAAATAAAACATTCATAAAACATTACACATTAATCCATAACTTTGTCTTATCAAGCAAGTTGTCTTTCAAATAAAAAACATAAGTTATAAAATTTCTTGAGTCTTCAGATGCCAGCCTCTTATTCATTTTGCCACGTGTTCCCCTCAAGCAAGCTGCTTCATCCTACTCACATGCATGCATACTAAAAGTCAGCTACGCTGAGCGAGTTCTAGTTAATTATTCAACATACCATGCATTCATAACTACGTACTTTCATACATACGTCGTAATTTCATACTTCGTTCATGATATACATACTTACCTTCATACTTTATTTTAAACTCTACTTTACATTATTCTATTCTGTCTCGGATATTATTAGGGTCTAGTCCCTTTTCTGCCTCGGATATTATTAGGGTCCGGTCCCTTTCTACCTTGAGTGTTATTAGGGCTCAGTCCCTTTCTGCCTCGAGTATTATTAGGGCTCGGTCCCATTTCTGCCTCGAATATTATTAGGGTTCGGTCCCTTTCTTCTGTACCTAGCTATCTCTTACATTCATTCATAACATATGTATATATCAGTCATACATTATACACAGCATTCATATCCATAATTATAACTTGACAGTAAATGCAATATCCGAAGATCATTCACGTACCGACAAGCAATCATTCATACCTTTCACATATAGCACATATGGCATACACTTATCACTTAGGATAAGTGTATTAACAAATCACATCGAGTATGCACACAACCCCGAAAACAAAATAAAGATTGGGGCTAGAAACTCACCTGGATCCTGTTTCTTTCTCCGTTAATAGTTAATCCTTTCTTTAGTTGAGCTCTGCTAACTGTATATAAGTTGCATGTATCAATACTCATCCTATTTGCATTTTAGCCAAAATTGGCTATGTATGGTCTAATCTAATGGTATTGTATTAGATTACTTTATACTTAGATTTTATTCTTGACCCTAGCATTTTAAATTCATGTTTTTCAATTACTTTAATATTCTTTCCTTTCTTTTCTTTTGTATTCAAGTCTTTCAATGCTTACTAATGACCATATGGTGCTCGGGTTACTTAGCCCATTTGAATGCATGTATAAGGTGTATGAATCACCTTAGATTGGGTTATATAGCATGTATCCGATCATGCAACTAAATCAAACCCCTTGGATTGTATTCGAGCCATTAAAGTAACCCAAAGTATTTGAGTTCGATAATGTAAGCAAATCGAAAGATGTAATCGATGGTAGTATTGTAATCGAGTTCCTATTGTGCTCGAGTATGGGATGTAATTGAGTCATCTTTGTAATCTAATGCCAAAGTAATCGAGTTCATAAGTTGTAAGCTATTTACTATATAGTAATCGTTTCTGAGCCGTGCAATCAAGTATAAGTGTATGTATGCGATTAAGGCATGTAAGTGAATAAGGGCAAAGTGATCGAGTCTAAGTTGTAAGCGAGCAATGTATGTAATCGAATAACAGGTGTATGCGACCAGATTAATGTGATCGACCAAAATTGTAGCCGAATATCCATAATGTATGCGACTTGACTAAGTAATCGAATCTTCTTGCGATCGAGTGTCACCATAGTAATCGGCTAAGTATATTGTAACCGATTTATCATTGTAATCAACTACCTTACTATATGCGAGTATACTATGTGAGCGACTCAATGTATGCGAGTTCAGTATAAAGGTATTGTAAGCGAGTCTGTCCAATGTAATCGACTGTTTATTGTAATCGAATGTTTATTGTAATCGAATGCTATGTAATCGAGTCCAATTGTATTCGAGTATACTGAATGTAAGTGAGTCATATCATTGTATTCGAGTTATCAATGTATTTGAACATAAGACTTGTAAGCGACTATAGCAATGTATGCTAGTATACATCGTGTAATCGAGTTCTGAAGTGTAATCGACTGGACTGATGGTTTTTGCATGATGAGGCTACGGGGTTGTCCATTTTATCATCATTTTCATTCCTTTTCTCGACCTTACACTCTATTATGGTTCGGTAATAACTCATAGACGTTTCCCTAACCGTTTTCTTGCCAAAACTTGACCCGAATGACCATAAGGCTTGGATCTTTATGGCTAAGATGTTCAAAACTAGATCTAGGGTTTCTTTAAACGAGCCGTACATAGCCGTAGGTTTGTTAAGTTCATTTTAACATCAAGTTTGTTACTTTATGGTTCGTTTATACCCGATCTACTCTAGGTTTAAGTTTTAAGGCAAACCGTGTATTAAAACATAAGCTTTAATATCAAGAACATACCTTTACGTGTTCGTTTGGTCTTGGTTAGTTTGGTCATGAACTTTAAATCTTGTATATATAATAAAGATCAATCAAAACCCAATGTTCGTTTGATCTCGTTTTCCCATCTTTCTCTCTCGGCTGGATATAGTAAGATGTGTGTGTGTGTGTGTGTTTTGAGTGTGTAGAGATTAAGATGGAAAGAAATGAGGATCTAGGGTTTTAGGGAGGTTTAAGGGAGTATTTATACTCCTTAAAGCCCACGGACCTAAGGCCCTCTCATCCCTTAATCCATCTTAATTATTCTAATTCCATATTATTTTATTTTATTTATTCTAATTAAATATTTACACACAATAACTAAACACATTTCTCTTTATTTAATATTATAATATTTAGGATGTTACATTTGCACACTTTTAGCCCAAAATATATATTCTTACCTCATATATATCCAACCTCAAACTCCAAGGACCAAATTGTAACCTTATGATATAACCAATTTCCAAGCTGGATTATCCGTTTACCCATATCCTTGTTTATGTGTGTTTTCTTGTACCCGAATCAACTAATCACCCAATTAAGCTAACAAATCCGTTTGTAATCACAGTTTTGATTTGAGAATCATTTTCATACGTCAAACGCGGCCTCACCGAAGTTTTGTACAAGCTAATTATATGATAAGTTGATCCATCTCCATTTTTAAGCTAGCCGACACCCTTGACAACATGTTGATTACGAAAGAGTTGATTATATTTCAATTAATTGTGCAGATACTTTCTCTATAATGTGACCGACAATACCCCCTTATTTAATTGAATCATTTCAATCGTTTATTACTCGTTCATCACATCCTATTAGTCGGCCCTGTTCTTGCGTCGTTCTCCCTCTTCTGTTCTTCATACGAGATAATTGAAGGCATGGTTTTTCGCGTTTTCATTAGGATCAAAAGCCCCAAACATGTTTTGATATATTGTAAACGATTGGATCAATTTCAGTTTCTAGGGTTCTTGGCCATTTGGGTCAGAACCTGCTTATATTTTTAATTAAACGAACTGGTGATTAGTTGCACGTCACCTTAGGGTATGCTGGGTAAAACGCAAGGGTTTGGGAGCGGAGGTTGCGGGTTCGACTCTCCCTGCACCCGTTTTCTTTATAAGTTTTCATTAATTAATAATTTAAGTAATTAACTAATGAGTTTAATGATGATAATAATTAAATAATGATTATTTCACTAAAAACCGACATTTTTATACTCGTTTAACTTTCTTTTTCCTTCATGTATTTACACAACGGTATAATTATACATTCATATATATATATATATATATATATATATTCATATATATATATAGTATATCATAAATTAAATACTAATGATTAAATGTATATAAAAACCAAGTAAACTAATTTATATATATATATATATATATTTAAAAACTACAAATAAATTTTATTAAGTATATTTTCATAAATCAAAATAATAGTTTATATAATGAATCCTAATATAAATATAATATTATAACAATATTATAATATCTTTTGTTATTGATTAATTAGTTAAATCTTATACTTAGCGAGTCCGTTTGCTCTCGTTTTCTCATAGGCTTTAACATTCGCTTGTGACTTTTTCCTCATGCTCATTATCTTAATTATCTTCGTTCGTCTTTGAGGTGAATACCACATTCCCCTATTTTACTTGTTTTCCACGTTTTGGGGGCATATGCGTAAACTGTATTTCTCATATATACTTATATACAAAACTGAAACTATTGTCTTATGTGTTAACAACTTATACTTTACTTGTTTATGTGCTTATATGCTTTCGCATTCGGAGAGGTCCAACATAACCTCAGAATAGTATGATCATGCGCCAGTCGTTATAGCTTTGTGCTTCTCGAAATCCCAGTTGCACTTGCTCATTTGGTTAATTTGTTATTCTCATATGACTTGTTGCAATTACTTAATTTCTATATGAACATTTAAACTGGTGTTGCTCACTCAACCTTATGTTGACAAAACCATTCTATTTTCAACGCATATGCATGTTATCGTTTATTTGGATTTTGTATGGATGTTTGTTATTTGGAAATTTATTTAATAGATATCGAAACTTTTAATAATGCATGATAGTAACCTTGAGAGCTGTGACAATTAGTTCACGCCCCGGCATTTCCACTGTAGGCTGGGGTGTGACAAATTGGTATCAGAGCTGAAGGTTTAAGATTGGTCGTTAGTGGTGCCATAGTAACATGCTTAGGAGCCCCATACGTGCTTAACTGTTTACCTTTATGTGTTCAAATTAGATTGTTTACAGATTTCTTAGATAATTATTTAATTGTTAAGCACACACACACACAAACTCCGAGGATATGCCTCAACATTCATAGAAAACTTTTCGAAATTAGATTGCTTTTACTTTCGGGAAATTCCGTAAGAATTCCCACCTGTTGTTTTTGCTTGTTCACCTTAGGGCTAGGTTATGTGGCATGTCCCTGTAATAAATGAAAAGGGAAGAGAAACTGTGAGTTGGGCCTTGGCAAGACGGTTCCGAGAACCAAATGTATGACGCTATTCCTTGCCTAGAGGATAACCTGACCACAGTACTCGACCCTATGGACCCGAGCAAGACCCATAAATGCCATATGACCGACACCCTAAGCTGTCAACCGAGACCACATTAGTGGTTGCATTCCTCTAATAATATTAAACCGAATTCACGGTGATACGTGACTCAAATTCGGTAACCTTCCGATTATGGTATTAAGTTATTTTAGGTGGTTAGTAGGAAATCCGGCCTATGCATTTCGTAACTTGATTTGTAATTTTGTTGGAGTAATCAACGTAGTGGTTCACAAGATACTCCGACTACCCATATTTTATTTCGATAGTTCGTTATTTAGTTTGGTCGGTTAAAACGCCATGTAACGCTCATCTGGCCGACAAACTATATTGCATTGATAATTCGTTAATTAGTTGGGACAATCAAATTTCCATGTAACGCTCATGGGATGTCCAACTTAGTTGATTTATTCGTTAGTTCGTTGGGCCATTCAAATTGTCATGGAAAGCTCATGGGAGGCCAACATCCACAATTTATAATTCGTTAGTTTATTGTAAACTTAATAAAAATCTAAATTTTGTACTGACTTAACTCCTCATGTGGTCATCACACATTAATCTTATTGACTACATCATTTAATAACTATTTACGCTATGTACCCCCCTCATCTTATAATCTTTTACTTTTAACCTTTGTGACGCAAATCCCTTTACTTCTCAAGGCAACGTTATTATAAGTTGTCTATATACTTAACCATTTTATTATTCTAGTGTTTTCCTCAACTTATCCTTCATCTTATGAATTTTTTCATTTTTGGTCCCAATAGAATGTCGTCCTTAAGAAACCAATGTCGTCACCAACGTTCATCCGGTTCACGCGATCATCGCTTGGCTGCTAGAATCACAAAGGAATTTGTTGGTGCAATGCCCACGATTGTCACCCAAATCCAGAGCCTTAACTCCAACGGTTCGGCCACCTCGGCCGCACCCAATAACCATGACTTCCGTAACTTTTTGAGCACCAAACCTCCATCCTTCCTTGGTGAGGAAAATTCCACCGCTTTGCTCCAATGGTTCGAGGAAATGGAAAACATTTTCATTCATTGTGAATGTCCGGATGCCAAACGGACCAAGTTTGCCTCTAGCCGTTTCGATAGTCAAGCTTTCATCTGGTGGAATGCCCTGAGGAACGACCAAGGGTCTGATTTGGTCATGTCTATGCCTTGGGAAGAACTTAAGGAGGCAATTAAGAAGGAAATTTGCCCAGAACACGAACAACAGAGATTGTTGGCTGAATTTTGGGAACTTAAGCAGATTGGTGAGGATAATTCCACATACTCTAACCGGTTTCGCGAGCTTAGCCGTATTGTACCCCATTTGGTAACCCCCGAGACCCGCGGTATTCAAAAGTACATTCGCGGTCTTCCGATCATTTGTCGTGATGTCGTGATGAGTCGTGACCCGTTAACCATTGGTGAGGCGATGGATCTAGCTGCTTCTCTCACCGATAGTCATGTTAGGGATGGAACCCTGTCTCGCAAGGATTCCAAGCCTAATCCCGACAAGACTAAAACCGACTCAATATCTAATGCAAAAGCCGAACCCAAACCTGCTTCCTACAAGAACAATCACCGTAACAACAACCACAACAACAAGCGTAAAGCCTATGTCGTTAACCAACCCAATAACCAACCTCCTCCTAACCAAAACCAAACTACCCCGAACAAAAAGAGTTACTTTGGTCCTCATCCCCTATGTGCCAAGTGTAACTTTCATCACTCTCCCCAAACCCCTTGCCGACTATGCACCCAATGCAACCTTTATGGCCACCTTACTAACACTTTCCGTATCCTGCCTAACGCACAAGACACCTCACGTACTCAACCCGGTGCTCCTAATACCGTGCTTGCTATCATTGTGGAGACCCAAACCATCTTCGTAATATGTGCCCTCAACTTATTCTTGCACATCAAGCCCAAACCGTGACTACACCCGGCTACTTGACCCATGCTCACCAAGTTCAAACTCAACCATTTCATGTCCTTCAAGCTCCTCCCATCAATCCAAGTCAACCTTACTTAACCCAACTCTATCAAGCTCCGCATCCGCAAGCTCAAGTGTACCAAGCCTACTTTGCTCAAGCCCCTGCTATGCAAGCTCAACCTATTCAAGCTATTCCAAGCCAATCTACCTCAACTGCTCCTACTCCTGCAACTCCTCATGGTGCCCCAAGTCACGTCAATTAAGATACTCAAAGATATTGAATACCTTTGTCGTTCCCTTTATCTATCTTAATTTATTTTGTCTTTCTTAATTTCGTATTGTAACACGTCTTTATGGCCTTGGATTATTTCCATATTTGGACTATTTATCTTCCATCTCATGAATAAAGTTCCTTTTGTTTACATAAGATTGTTTATTAAAGTTTACTTTTATATTATTTAATTACCTTCATAAAGTGATGTCTTATTCAAATACTTATACTTTTGCGATATCTTAATAAAATTCCACTACTACTTTTGGAATTATTCTATACATCGATGTTTTCTAATTTAAAACTCCTTAAAAATTTTGTTGTCTCAAGAATCATGTTTTACTTAAACATTTTGTAACCCACACAATGGGACGAGTCATGTGGACCATCCGACAATCTAAGTAATTATGGATGCATACGTAATTACCAAAGTCCTAGCATGTAAATCATGATCCGAATAATTATGTGTCATAATCAAGAACCGAATGTAGTTGAGTTAACGGTACAAATGTAAAGATGATAAGGACATGGTGGATACGCCGTTGGTACATCCTATATATAAGTGCCCTTATCGGATTTTCATTTGACGCGTTACTTCAACTATCTAAAGTTCTGTATTACGCATTTTATTTTAATGGTGTTGTTATAGATTCCTTAATTTCGGGATGAAATTCCCTAAAGTATGAGAGACTGTAACAACTCGGGTTTTAGAACTTATACATTTACCCGACTCGGTCGTCGTTCGGATTACTTTTACTAAATATATTGCGTTTGAATTGATTATTTTATTAATATATAATTATTTATAATTAAATCTTTAAAGTTTGTACACTTGTAGCCCAAAATATATTTTCTTACCTCATATATATCCAACCTCAAACTCCAAGGACCAAATTGTAACCTTATAATATAACCCATTTTCAAGCTGGATTATCCGTTTACCCATATCCTTGTTTATGTGGGTTTTCTTGTACCCGAATAAACTAATCACCCAATTAAGCTAACAAATCCATTTGTAATCACAGCTTTGATTTAAGAATCATTTTCATACGTCAAACGCGGCCTCACCGACGTTTTATACACGCTAATTATATGATAAATTGATCCATTTCCATTTTTAAGCTGGCCGACACCCTTGACAACCTGTTGATCACGAAAGAGTTGGTTATATTTCCATTAATTGTGCAGATACTTTCACTATAATGTGACCGACAATACCCCTTTATTTAATTGAATCATTTAACTCTTTGTTACTCGTTCATCACGTCCTATTAGTCGGCCATGTTCTTGCGTCGTTCTCCCTCTTCTGTTCTTCGTACGAGGTAATTGAAGGCATGGTTTTGATCGCATTTTTATTAGGATCAAAAGCCCCAAACATGTTTTGATATATTGTAAACGATTGGATCAATTTCAGTTTCTAGGGTTCTTGGCCATTAGGGTCAGAACCTGCTTATGCTTTAATTAAACGAACTGGTGATTAGTTGCTCGTCACCCTAGGGTCTGCTGGGTAAAACACAAGGGTTTGGGAGCGGAGGTTGCGGGTTCGACTCTCCCTGCACCCATTTTCTTTATAAGTTTTCATTAATTAATAAATTAAGTAATTAACTAATGAGTTTAATGATGATAATAATTAAATAATGATTATTTCACTAAAAACCGACATTTTTATACTCGTTTAAGTTTCTTTTTCATTCATGTATTTACACAACAGTATAATTATACATATATATATATATATATATATATATATTCATATATATATATATAGTATATCATAAATTAAATGCTAATGATTAAATGTATATAAAAACCAAGTAAACTAATTTATATATATATAAATTATATATATATATATATATATATATATAACTACAAATAACATTTTATTAAGTATATTTTCATAAATCAAAATAATCGTTTATATAATAAATCCTTATATAAATATAATATTATAATAATATTATAATTGATTAACTAGTTAAATCTTATACTTAGCGAGTCCATTTGCTCTCGTTTTCTCATAGGCTTTAATATTCGCGTGTGAATTTTTCCTCATTCTCATTATCTTAATCATCTTCGTTCGTCTTTGAGGTGAGTACCACGTTCCCCTATTTTACTTGTTTTCCACGTTTTGGGGACATATGCGTAAATTGTATTTCTCATATATACTTATACACAAAACTGCAAATATTGTCTTATGTGTTAACAACTTATACTTTACTTGTTTATGTGCTTATATGCTTTCGTATTCGGAGAGGTCCAACATAACCTAAGAATAGTATGATCATACGCCAGTCGTTATAGCTTTGTGCTTCTCGACATCTCAGTTATACTTGCTCATTTGGTTAATTTTTAATTCTCATATGACTTGTTGCAATTACTTATTTTCTATATGAACATTCAAACTGGTGTGTTGCTCACTCAACCTTGTGTTGACAAAACCATTCTATTTTCAATGCATATGCAGGTTCTCGTTTATTTGGATTTTGTATGGATGTTTGTTATTTGAAAATTTATTTAATAGATATCGAAACTTTTAATAATGCATGATAGTAACCTTGAGAGCTGTGACAATCAGTTCACGCCCCAACATTTCCGTCGTAGGTTGGGGTGTGACATGTATTAGTAGACGTTTATGCGGTAGCGAATGAAAAAGGTGATTACAAATTAGTGTTGTAAAAGTGGGATTCCAAGGCCTTGGAATCACCTTAGACATCAACATTGCCGCATTTTCCCAACTCAGCCACAATTACTCGTCAAGGTCCAACTCGGTCAAAAGTTGGAGTACTCGGGATTACTTGGCCTCCATGGTCAACTCGGCCACCATTGTTTTTAATTCTTTTAGTAAAAAATTAAAAATAACAACAAAACATGAATTTTTTATATATGTTTTTTTTTTTCATAAGAATTATGCTTATTTTGACGTGAATTATGTTTGTCTTAACACATATATAATACCCAATAATTATTTTATGTTATATTTTTCATGTCCGAGTACTAGCCGAGTATTCCCCAAGTACTCTGAGTACTCCCTACAAGGGGTCGGCTGTCTAGGGACTGTTTAGCGAGTTTTACAACACTGCTACAGATCGAGAACTGGTTGCAAACGATGTCTAGAGTACAGTGTTAAGTGTTTTGAGTTAGTACAATATGTCCTATACTGTTTGCAAAACCTCATTATATAGAGACTATTTCCTTTTTCTCACGTGCATGTTGACTAGTCCTCTGATATTCAAGCAAGAATTAGTCATACAAGCCGTTTAGGTTGTTATTTATATGAGTAACCTGCAAACGAAAATAACTATAACATTGAAACGGTTGGTTAACTTAAAGATATCAGAGCTCATTAGGAATCCTGATCACTAGAAAACTCGTCAGGATCACCTATGAAATAAAATGATCCCTAACACCATGCCCTATAAACAGACGCAATCCTAAGCGCCAATCGCCTTGTCGTTGAGTGAGGTTGATTTACCTCTCACGTGATGGGCCTGGGACGGTCTGGCGTGGGCCGGTTTGCGTGTCCGAAACAACACATTTTGGAACAACAATAAAGAGATGCACAATCTAAACATTGTGTAAACAATATTTTGATCAAATGTTAATACCAACCACAAAAACGACTTTAAACATTACTCACAACCAAGTTAACATTCATTTACTCCATTTATTACTCTAAACACGCACATACATATTCTCACGCTGGTGTTTGATTATGGGATAACCCTCCATTCCGTCACAAGGCTAACGGTGTTCCTTGTCCTAGTAGATTCAGGTCTGAAAAGCTTTTCATCGCTTGGCATTTACTGATGACTCGGTCGTCCATGAATCCCCATTCCAACAATTTCCTCCAACTATAAAAGACAATGGAGATAAACTTAAAATTGGAAAGGCCGAAGGTGTCATAAGACGTGCAACCTATAGTTGTGAAAGTGAAAATATTAGTGCATTTAAAGTCCAAATTTTTGTAGATGCCGATCAGTTGTGTAAATAGCTAGTAAAATTGTATATAAATATATGTATCATCATATTTCCTGTGTTAAGATATCGAACAAAAAATAATTATCTTTTGACGTATGTAGAAGGTCCTCAATTTAGAAATACGTATGTGCATGTTGTTGAAAAATACACATATACATATCGCCGTAAAATGCAATATGGATTTCGTCGAAACAAATATGTCACAGCAATCTTACAAGAGATAAGAAAAAATAATTATTTAATTAGTTCAAAAGAGAAACTATTCAATAGATATCATTATATCATTTGTATTTGTATTTTAGATTTTAAGATTCATAAAAAAAATGGTCCATATTAGTTTTTAAATGTTCATAAATCTGAGTTCTCACTAATCCATCCCATTATGTCGTATAGTTTAAATCATGTTATTCAAATTTTATCTTAGTTCTAACGGTTAGCAAATATTAAAAAGATGTATTCTAGTCAAGAAGAATAAACCAAATTGCTACTTTATCATTATTAAAGCACATTGTAGCACCACAAATGTGAGGTGTTAGTTACCCTATGTGGGCAGTCAACCAAAAAGTTCCTAATCAATAAAATCTTTAAAACAATCGTGTCGATAGTGGCTAGGATGGTTTCACAACATGAACTTACTTATTTTGCGGTGTGGTGTGATCATTTGCAACAGAAGGTCGGTTTTAAAGTTGGTGATCAATATACCACTTAAACTAATAATCAAACACGAGATCATAGAGTAACCGGTTCATATTTCATTAAATCAAAAGAAACTGCATACAAAGGGGATGGGAAAACATAATCATATTACAAAGAGAATGGAGATGAGAAATTAGACTGTTCATACATTCAAGTTCATTCCTGCCTACCTCGTCTTTTACCGGTGCTTATAACCTGTTCCTATCAATTTTTCTTGTTGGGCTTTTACTAACATTTAAATTGAGTCTGCTTGGTTTGGTCCGTTGTGGTATCACAGATGTAAATTGGGCTTGGACCAATAGTTCATAACATATAGATACGTCAATCCATTTAAATAATCGGGTGGAACCATCAACCTAATACGACACTCCAATCTGCTTAGCATGCAACAACATGATTACAACTCGTTTATATATTAAAAAACACATCAACCGGTTTTACTCGTTTAGATAAATTGGTGAAACATACCTAGTTCGGGTTGCAGATTTAAGTGCTTCTAAGTTAGGATTGTTTTATTTGATACGAACAAAAAATATGAGTTGTGTTTGGGTTCAATGGTTAACACCAGGGATGAGACTTCTTTCCCGAATACCATACCCGCACCCGTCTATTTGGTACGGGTACCAAGATTTACAGATTTTAGGTACATGTACTTTCGGGTATAGGTACGGGTATTACTAGCACTCGGTACCCATGAGGAATATGTATGGGTTTTTATTAGGTTTTCAAAACTCATAATTATAACCGTCTTTTTATTGGGATATCCTCAAGGCTTAAAAGTAGAGGAGGGGATTGGGATATCCTCAAGGCTTAAAAGTAGAGGAGGGGGGGGGGGGGTTCAAAACTATTAATAATCAAAATATTAAGTACTAACATATCTAAGTAAACCAATCAAAGCCTAGTTCTCTTCTTCTTCCATTCAATAACTAGTAACAACCATCATAAATGGATTTTATATTATGGTTGATTTTTTTCATTTTTAGTTTTGGTATTATGTTATAGGTGTGGTATTACGGTTTTGGTTTTGGTATTATAGATAACTGATTGTCGGTATTGTACCGGTATCGATACCAAGTTTAGTAGAGTTTTTTGAAAAAACGAAAAAAAGTGGTAAGCGTGTACTGTGCATAAAGTTCCCCGTACCCGTACCATAAAATTCGGGTATGGGTACCTAGATTTACTAGTTTTCGGTACGGTTACTTTTGGGTATAAGTTTGGTATAAGTACGGGTATGGTACCGATCTCATCCCTAATTAACTCTGCACTGTTTAATATAAATCTAGTAACAGACCTTACGTTTTGTGATGAGGTTATAGGAGGTGCTAGCGAGAATGTATATGTTTGCTGTATATCATGTCTACCTCTCACGATACCACCCTCTCTATGAGCACCCTGCTTCACCTTCTCAACATCAAACTAACATCCACCAATTACCTGCTATGGAGGGATCACATGCTTCCTCTCTTCACTTATCAAAAGTTGTTAGATCATATTGATGGCACCACTTCTCAGCCGCCATCTACAATCATAGTAGATGGAAAATCTATTCCAAACCCAAACTTTTCTTCTTGATACGAGACTGATCAGCGTGCCATTATTCTTATCAACTCTTCTCTCACAGAAGAAGCAGCTGCTGAAAGTTTAGGACTTTCAACTGCTCGAGAAATTTGGGTTGCTCTTGAGACAGCCTACAGAAACTCCTCAATGGAACGTGTCCATTCTTTGCGTGACAAACTCAGGCACACAACAAAAGGTACGTCTTCGGTTGTCGAATATGGTCGGAAGTTTAAAGGTATATGTGATCAGTTATCTGCCATAGGCCAGCCAGTTCATGAGAGTGACAAACTTCACCATTTTTTATATGGTCTTGGTGCCTCATTCGAAACATTCTCCATTACTATTCGGGCCATCAAACCCGCACCAACGTTTCGAGATTTATTATCGTAGGCCGAGAGTCATGAAACTTTCTTGCAGTCTCTTCATGGAAATATGACACCACCAGCCGCTTTTCATGCTCAGCAAAGCCGTGGCAGATCTGGTGGTTACAATAGTGGCCGAGGTCACAATGGTTACAATAGTAGCCGAGGTTAAAATGGTTACAATAGTGGGCGGGGTTACAATGGTTACAATAGTGGTCGGGTCGCTCTCAAGGTCGTAGATCTCCGCCTTGTCAACTTTGTAAAACCTATGGACATTCTGCCACCTCATGCCCAAAGTTATCAGAGTTTGCAACTCAAGCATCCTCTTCTGATGAGTCTTTGGCCAAAGCTTTCCACGCTCAATGCCATGTCACTTCTAATACGCCTGATTGGAACGTGGATTCAGGAGCAACATATCACATGGCTCCTGATTGTGCTTCCTTAAATCAGTCATCACCGTATCAAGGTAACACACGGGTTCTCTTTGGAAATGGTAAAAGTCTTCCGATTACTCATACGGGTACATCTAATATTTCTAACCATTTTTCGTTACGAGATGTACTTGTCGTCCCCAATCTTACAAAGAAATTATTATCCGCTAGCAAACTAACAACGGACTACCCGGTTGATGTTCTTTTATCTAAACCTTTCTTTCATATTCAGGATCGGGAAACCAAAAGAGTGCTCGCTAGAGAAAGTTGTGTGAAGAGGTAGGTCCCAGCAGAGCCCAGTTGGACCCGCAAGACTCACCTTGAAGAGAGACGTCTACGCAGAAACCAACTGGATCCGCAGGACCCACCATGCTCAGAGACGTGACGTCCTTACGCGCAGTACGCAAGCTGTTCCCGCAGGAAATGCCTCCCAATGGTGTACTCTGCCTGTTCCTGCAGCTGCGGATACAAGCCATCAGGGAAGGCCACCAGCGCAGCAAGGCTACACGCACAAGGCACTTAGCTCTCAATAATTCAGCTGTCACCTGAAGGAATGAGCAAAGCCGGGAACAATCTCGCACAAAGGCGGGAGGGGGAATACTCCCGCCCAAATAAGCCAGTCCGTACGATACGGGAAGATCTTCTGTACTGTACCTGACGAGGTATGGGCAAAAGATCTGACCAGAGATACGACAGCTCATTGACAACAGTATGGCGAGCAGCATGCTCTTGTACTGTATGTCACTATTAGCCGCTGCCTACTCACCAACTCCTGTCATACCACGTGCATAGCCGGCTGTTGGTGGAAAAGGAATAGTACACAGCAGGCCTGGTCACTGTCAGCCGCTGCCTACCCACCAACTACCAGCATGGCACGTGCGTAGGCCACAGTTGGTAGAACAGGAATACTATTCAGCCGGCTACACCTTCTTGGAAACCTACCTTCGGCTATAAATACCCCAAATTGTATGATCATCTCATCTCATCATCTTATCATCATATACTATCTCGTATTACATATTATACCTGATATCTGCTCTAGCAATCTCTTAATATACATTTATATTCAAGAGCAATCTAGTCTGATTCTCACGCCGGAGGGTGGTCACAAGGAGGAACCCCCCCCCTTCTCAGTGACGAGCTCACGGTGTCTGTTTTGCAGGTTATCAGAAGAACCATCTTTGCCGGGTCCAACCCCTCGTGGGAAACATCTATCTAACCCCCATGTTACCCGTAATCTGCCCGGGGTCCGAATAGTGTTTCTTCATTGGCGTCATCCGTGCATAAAAGCTAGAACTTCATTTCTTTTCAGTTTTTTCAAACTTCTGGAAAGATGGTTAAAGAAACTCCGGTAACCACAACCCCAGCTACTGGGGGGAATACCGGCGACTACACAGTTTTTACGAACACTATCCCGGTTACCCAAGCCGGGGCAAGTGCAATAAATTTTACGAACACTACCCCAGTTACCCAAGCTGGGGCAAGTGCAGTAAATAATCGCTCACTGGGATTCACCGATACCCGGTTAGAGAGAGAACGAACGAGGCTCCCCCGCCTAACACTCGATGAAATTAAAGCGTGGGCGGAAGCACGTCAAAAGGAATTCCAAGCTGAGTTGGACGAACGCTTGCGTTCCGTCCAACAGGCTGACGAATTTGGAAGCACTCAACAGCTCAACATGAGTAGTGAGTGCGAATACTCGGAGGAATCCGACACCGACGCGAACCCTCGCCATAGGGCAAAAGGGAAGCGTAAGGAAACGGACTCCCAACCGAGAAGGCGTTTTGGAGAAACCTTCAAACCAAAAAACACAGGTGGAAATCCACGTGACTTCTCGAAAGCATTTACACCAAATGCTGCAAAGGCGGGAACGTCCAAATTTGCAAAGGACATTGCGGAAGCAATCGTCCCGAAAAGTGCCAAACAGATGCCCAACATCGGCACTTACGATGGTATATCTGATCCAGACGATCATTTGAACAGGTTCATAGCGGGGGCAACCGTCAGTAGTTGGACGGAACCTACGTGGTGTTACATGTTCCAAATGACACTTGTTGGGGCTGCTAGAGCGTGGTTCGATCGTCTACCGGTCCACCACATCTACGGTTGGGAAGACTTCCAGCAAAAGTTTAGCCAACACTTCAGCCAACAAAGAAAGTATACCGAGGAACAATGGACAATCCTCAAATGCATTCGAGAGGAAGATGAATCTTTGCCAAACTTCATCACTCGCTTCAACTCAAAGAAGCTAAGTTTGGTTAATATTAGCGAAGATCTTGTTCGCGCTGCTTTCATCCAGGGCGCGAACGACCCAGAGCTCATCCGCACCTTAACGGGTAAAGATGGCATGCCATCCACATGGGATGCCATCATGACAGCAGCTAAACGCTTTGCGGAAACGGAGAAGCAACTGGGTAGAGATCTCCCCCAGAGCACAAACCTCTACACCCAGAAAACAAGAGAAGACAACGTCCTTGCCGCCCGATTAAACAAAAAGCGGAAGCTAGGCATTTGGCAGTCAAGGGTAAACTTTGACACCTCATCCGGCTTGCAACATCGGTTAGGCGGAAGGGATAACGTACAGTCGAACCAGAACTCCAGATGGACGCCACTCACCAAAAGCGTCACCGAGATATTCGCCACTGAGGAGCTCCCATGGCCAAAGGCTCCAATAATCCGACATCGTCACAATGCTGATCGGAGCAAATACTGTGACTTTCACAGGACAAAAGGCCACAACACTGAAGAATGCACAGACGTAAAGGACATGGTCGAAGCATTTGTCAGAGATGGGACGCTCGCGCACCTCGTGGCGCAATGAACGCTGAGCAGGCTGATGCGTGTAGAACCCCAGTTGGGGAAAACACGAATAAAATTACAGCTTCAATGTTGGAGACTACATACTGCATAAACAACGAGATCCCGAACCAGGTGCATATCGGCTCGATGGCACTCCCATCCCAACAACATGGAAGGGAGCTCAATTACACAGTTTGCATGTAGATCAATTCCAAATTTGTAAAGGCCCAGAGCCACTTCTAATGGAAATGATTCTCCTTAGAACATCGACGCTGATGATTTTACATTTATACTTATGAACTTTCAACACTGATGCCGGTTTTCACCGCATACATAAGTGTGAAAGTCGTTGCGTGGGGAAGGCGACAAAACCCGCATAAACCCAAAAAACAACAAACCTTCACGCAGGTCAGTTGAAGGGTAAAGTTCAGTCATCCCACTAAATGAAAGTGCCGGTCTATCCGCATGAATCATGATAGAGGAAACTGAACACTAACCTATTAACAACCGCGCGTCGAACGGTTAATTTATTCAACACGGATATGCCGGTTTTCACCGCATAATTACGTGGAAAGTCGTTGCGTGGGGAAGGCGGCAAAACCCGCATAAACCCAAAAAACGGCAAACCTTCACGCAGGTCAGTCATAGGTAAACTTTGGTCATCCAACTAAATGAAAGTGCCGGTCCTAACTGCACAAATCATGAGAGGAAACCGAACCTATTGACAACCGCGCGTCGAACGGTTAACTTATTCAAAATACTTTAGAAAATTTCTAACAGAAGGATAAGGAAAACCTCTACGCAGGTCAGATGTAGGTAAAGTTTAGCCATCCTACTAAGTGCAAGTGACGGTCCTACCCGCACAATCACGAAAGAGGAAGCAAAACTTCAACCTATTATCTACCACGTTCAAAGGTTAACTTATCCTAAACACTTAGAAATTTCAAAAAAGATGAGGAAAAGCTCCACGCAGGTCAGATGTAGGTAAAGTTTAGCCATCCTACTAAGTGCAAGTGACGGTCCTACCCGCACAATCACGAAAGAGGAAGCAAAACTTCAACCTATTATCTACCACGTTCAAAGGTTAACTTATCCTAAACACTTAGAAATTTCAAAAAAGATGAGGAAAAGCTCCACGCAGGTCAGATGTAGGTAAAGTTTAGCCATCCTACTAAGTGCAAGTGACGGTCCTACCCGCACAATCACGAAAGAGGAAGCAAAACTTCAACCTATTATCTACCACGTTCAAAGGTTAACTTATTCTAAACACTTGGAAAATTGCTAATTTAAACTAAAGTATGCAAGTCATATAACGTTTATAAAGCAAGTAATCCAGTGAAAATAGCGGTCTTACCCGCACAAAGATTTATATTTCATAATATTCATTACAAGAATGGCCGGGTAACTACCCGCCTACAAGAATATAAATCTATACAAGCTAAACCTATCCTAACAGTGGGAAGGGATCTTCAGGATCAAGCTTTAGGGCCACTTCCACTTGGACCAGCACCATCAGTAGAGCGTGGCGGTTCAAGGAAAGCTTTAAGGATAGCTAGCCCATCATCAGCAGCAGCAGCTTCGTTCACCTTCTCCACCACCGGATGCGGGAAGGCGACATACTGATTCACTGCTTGGTCGTATACAGCTTCAGTATCCACATCAAATAAAGGGAAGTTGGAAGGCGGGATGCCTTTCTCAACGAACCCTAGACCAAGCAGGAAGCCGGCCTTTTCCCCATCCTCATGAGAAGCGTTGAGGGCTGCGCTCATAGCATCGTCATAAGACGTATCCGTGAAGACTCGATGCACAACCTACAAAAAAGAAAATATACAAGTATCAAAACCTTTTCTATTTACAAAGAAAAGCGTGAAGACATGAAGCTAAACATACCTGAGACAACGCTTCTCGAAGAAGCCATTCCTTGGCAACCAGAGCCTCCTGGAGGGCAGCTTGAGCTTCGTTACGGGCGCGTTCGGCTTCACTTTTGTTGAGGTTGGCATGCAACACTTCTTTAGCCGCAGCCTCTTCGACGCCCTTTAGCTTCCGCTCAGTGTGGTCAAGCACCCCCCTCTGGTCCAAGATCTCTTGGAGCTTTTTGGCGTCTTCCATCGCCAAGGCATCATGAGCCTGCTGGAGAGCCTCTAATTTGGCTTTAAGCTCCTCATTCTCCACGCGTAGAGGCTCAGCAACAGCTTCAGCCTTGGTGGCCCTCTCGGTTGCGTTCCTTGCAGTTTCCTTAGCCAGCCGAAGCTGTTCGTTAACAGCTTGGGCAGCCTTGGAACGGGCCTCGAGCCGGGCCTGAACTTCAACCTCGAGGGCCTTGAAGGCCTTCTCCTTTTCCGCAGCCACTGCGGTAAGCCTTACGTTTTCCTCCCGGACAGCCCGCGCCCGAGCCACTTCTTGAAGGCGAGCTGCTTTTAACTTGTCGTTTTCACGACAAAGCAGCTCGACGCGCGGCTGCATCCGGGCCAGGAGAACCCGAAGCTCATTGGTTAGCCTACCCTCCTGGTAGCTAGCCATGGCTTCCCCCAACGCACCACTGGGAGCTGCGTGACGAGCCCACTCCACGCACTCCACAGGTGTGCGAAGGGTTGTTCCTCGGCGGATGTTCCATCGTGGAACATACACTTCATTGGAATCCGACACTGCAAAAAACATAAAGCAGTTAGGAAAAGATGATAAAAATATAAAAAGGCCAAAAGAACCCTACGCACCTGTAGGGTCAACAACAGGCAGATAGCCGCCAAACCCATCACCTGAACCCAAGGGAAACCCATCCAAGAGGTCAGGCAGATGGGAAGGAGGCAGAGGTTGGCGATAAGCCCCAAGCATACCTGAAGGATCGGCTGTAGCTGCCAACGTCGGAGGCATGGAGGCCGCCGCGGTAGAAACCAACGGAGGTGAACTCACAACCGTGGTCGCCGCTGCGGAATGCGCAGAAAAAGTAACCGCCGGCTCAGTGAAAGATGCGGTAAAAATGGCACTGACAGCCGGCGGTGATGTCATCACAGCTGGAACAGTTGGCTCAACGGAGTGAGCAACTGAACCAGCGGAAGCAGGCGCAGGCGCAGCCGCCTGGGTCGTCGCCTCAGGTAGGCTGACCAAGCCTACCGTCATGGGTCCGGAGGTACTCCTCCCCGCTCCATCCTGGAATGCGTCAACATCCACGCCTGCACAAAGAAGATAAGTATTAATGATGGAAAGCTATGAAGTTAAAAATAAAGTTTGTACTTACGGGTTTTCTTGAGCTTAAAAGTGCGGACAGGCGGGGATGAACCCGATGGAGCCGGCCTCTTCACGCCGCTCACCGTTGTCATCCTGGGCTCTCCGGAGGTGACAGTCGTCGCAGCCTCCGGAGCAGTGGTCTTATCACCACCGGGGTTCCCCGCCACCTCCTCGCTCTCGGCCTCTGAATCAGACCGAGACACCGGATCGGCAGTGGAGGCCACCTTCTCCTTCCCCTTCCCGCCGGCAGCCTTCTTCTTCCGCACCAACGGAGGACCATCTGCGGATTCCTCATCAGAACATAAGATTAGAGGAATTCCAGCAGAGGTTTCAGCATTGAGGGGTCGAGGGTTGAATAACGCCTTACCTGGCCGCCTGGCGCTCAGGATCTCGTGGCCTGACGGGTAGACCTCCACGAACCGATCCGCCGTCTGTTCAAGGATGGGCAACTCGTTCTCATCTAGAGCGCGAGTACCCATCCGAGCGGGACTGTCAGCCTCCCGCGGATACAGGAGCGACTGCAAGTCGTTCCCCTCTGAAATAAACAGGAAAGAAGTTAGAAGAGATTCTAAATCAACAAAAAGAAACAGAGCATACCGTAAGGAACAGAGTTCAAACTGTATTCGAGGACGATCGGGATCTTTCGCGCATCCGCATCCTTCCACACCCGGCTCATCCCGAGCATCACCATCCCGGACTCCGCAAACCGGTAAACCGGAGATTGGACTCGGGAAATCTTTGAAAACCATTCCGCCTCCTGGCAGTTGGAGGCGTGAAGGCTGGGGAGAGCTTGCCCATTCTTAAATTTCATGGCAAGGGGGATGGCGCGAGCGGAGATGTAGAAGAACTCCCGCTTCCATGAACGAAGACTGCGCTCGGTTGCGCAAATCTTCAAACCCTTGATCCGGGTTATCAGCGTATACCACCCCTGGATGCACCTCCAATAGTAGAAGGTCATCAGGCAGTCGACGAAGTGCTCAATGCCCAGAATCTAGCACACCCACTCGAAGTGGCGAATCTTCGCGATCGCCATCGGGTGCACCTCGGTCAGGTGTACACCGTGCCTCTCTAGGACACGGTACACAAACTTTGTCAAAGGGAACCTAAGATTCCCATAGACAAAGAATGCAGCATATACCCCGATCTTGCCTCTGGGGGCATCATACACCGTCTGATGGGGTTCAGGAAACTCAGGCTAGAGAGACTCGAGCATGAACTTCCTGACGATGTACTGATATAGATCGACAGGCAGAGCACATTGGCACTCGCCAGCAATACTCTTGTCATCGGCGTACACCCCAACCTCCTGGGCTGTAGCTTCGAGATCGTGAGAAGACATCTTGCAGATGAAAGAAGAAAACGATTTCAAGAGAATGCTTGCCTGAAAAGGTGAGTATTCGCCGGAAATCGTTTTGAAGATGAAGAGAAAAGTGAAAGTGTGGATTACAAAGAACCCTCTCCCCCTTTATATACTAATCGCAATTAATGCGATGAATTTTATGCGGAAGAGAGGGAAATCGAAGGTGCAATGAAACTATGACACGTGGCAAAAAGCAAGCTGGCAACAGCTGTTGAAAGGACGCGTACCATTAATTTCGCGGCCACGCGCCCGAAAAATCGCGCCCACGCGCCTGAAAAAGCGTCTGGAATGACCAGGTACTGACACGTCACCATAACTTCCTGCACGTCCTGACACAGTCAGAAGAAACCGTCGCACGACGTTTCAGAGGTTTGGACTGTTCTTATCCTTTCACCAACTCTTCGAATTTCAAAATTCAAAAAGATTCAAAAGTAAGCGGGAAAATACCCCTTACCTTGGCAACCAAGTAACTGTAAGACAGGTGCGGGTACAGTGTTAAGGCAAAACCCTTCACATACTTAGCACCTGCAGGGAATTGAAGCCAAGAATACCTCGGCAACCAAGTAACTATAAGATGGGTGCGGGTACAGTGTTAAGGCAAAACCCTTCACATACTTAGCACCCGCAGGGAATTGACGCCAGGAATACCTTGGCGACCAAGTAACTATAAGACGGGTGCGGGTACAGTGTCAAGGCAAAACCCTTCACATACTTAGCACCCGCAGGGAATTGACGCCAGGAATACCTTGGAAGTAAAGTAACCGTAAGACGAGCGCGGGTACAGTGTTAAGGCAAAACCCTTCACATACCTAGAGCTCCGCAGGGAATTGAAACCAAGAAGGATCTTCTGGGCAATGCTTGCGGAAACGGAAATAACATCCCCGCATAGCGGGAATGTCGGGAACTACATTGTTTGAAGCTTCAAGATGGAATTGGTGGTTTTAACATAATTGATCACTATGTTCAAAACTACCAAAACCTCATGGAGAATCCACACAAGTGGGACTCAACGCTCCTGACTTGCGAGGAGGTTACAGACCTACCCGCATCATACCCAAAGATCAAGCAGGAAAGTCGGGAATTTCTGCAAGTGATAAGGACTTCCGCGGGAAGAATCCCCATGGAAAACCTTAAAACTAAACCCTTTTCAAAACCCTTTGCTTAAGTCCAAAAGTTCACCTCACTTTATTAAACATTCATGAGAAGAACATTGGACTGGGGGGACTTGAAGAGGTAGGTCCCAGCAGAGCCCAGTTGGACCCGCAAGACTCACATTGAAGAGAGACGTCTGCGCAGAAACCAACTGGATCCGCAGGACCCACCATGCTCAGAGACGTGACGTCCTTACGCGCAGTACGCAAGCTGTTCCCGCAGGAAATGCCTCCCAATGGTGTACTCTGCATGTTCCCGCAGCTGCGGATACAAGCCATCAGGGAAGGCCACCCGCGCAGCAAGGCTACACGCACAAGGCACTTAGCTATCAATAATTCAGCTGTCACCTGAAGGAATGAGCAAAGCCGGGAACAATCCCGCACAAAGGCGGGAGGTGGAATACTCCCGCCCAAATAAGCCAGTCCGTACGATACGGGAAGATCTTCTGTATTGTACCTGACGAGGTATGGGCAAAAGATCTGACCAGAGATACGACAGCTCATTGACAACAGTATGGCGAGCAGCATGCTCTTGTACTGTATGTCACTATTAGCCGCTGCCTATTCACCAACTCCTGTCATACCACGTGCATAGCCGGCAGTTGGTGAAAAAGGAATAGTACACAGCAGGCCTGGTCACTGTCAGCCGCTGCCTACCCACCAACTACCAGCATGGCACGTGCGTAGGCCACAGTTGGTAGAACAGGAATACTATTCAGCCGGCTACACCTTCTTGGAAACCTACCTTCGGCTATAAATACCCCAAATGGTATGATCATCTCATCTCATCATCTTATCATCATATACTATCTCGTATTACATATTATACCTGATATCTGCTCTAGCAATCTCTTAATATACATTTATATTCAAGAGCAATCTAGTCTGATTCTCACCCCGGAGGGTGGTCACAAGGAGGAACCCCCCCTTCTCAGTGACGAGCTCACGGTGTCTGTTTTGCAGGTTATCAGAAGAACCATCTTTGCCGGGTCCAACCCCTCGTGGGAAACATCTATCTAACCCCCACGTTACCCGTAATCTGCCCGGGGTCCGATTAGTGTTTCTTCATTGTGAAAATGGTGTTTATGTGCTTAAAGAAGTCCCTCAAGCTTTGGTTGCCATGTCTGGAGTTTCAAAGCGGGCTTCTTATGAATTATGGCATGCTCATTTAGGTCACGTATCATTTGATATTATTTCTGTTTTAAATAAGTTAGGTGCATTATCTGTTACTTCGGTTTTTCCTAAACCTAATATTTGCATCCCTTGTCAACTTGCAAAAGGACAAAGGCTTTCTTTTGATCTTAATTTTAAACGTTCCTCGGAACCTTTGGATCTTATACATTGTGATTTGTGGGGTCCGGAACCCATTGGTTCCAAATATGGTTATTGGTATTACGTGGTATTTATTGATGATTATTCGAGATTCACGTGGTTTTATCCACTCAAGTCCAAAACAGGTTTCTACGAGGTTTTACCCGCATTTATTAATTTAGTTCAAACACAATTCTCTCGGAAAATCAAAGTGTTTCAAAGTGATGGTGGAACCGAGTTTGTCAATCATACCGTTCGTAAAATCTTTGAAGAGCATGGTACTTTTCATCGATTTTCGTGTCCTTATACCCCTCAACAAAATGGGCGAGCGGAACGAAAACATAGGCATATCGTTGAAACAGGGCTTGCAATGCTATTCAATGCTCATATTCCGGCTTGTTATTGGGTTGACGCATTCACCTCCGAAACTTTTATTGTAAATCATTTGCCTACTCCATTATTAAAGAAGAAGTCACCATTTCAATTAATTTTTTCTCAAGATCCAACATATGCAAATTCTCATGCTTTTGGTTGTCAAGTTTTTCCTTATTTGCGTGATTATGCCAAACACAAGCTTGCACCATGAAGTATTTCATGTGTGTTTATTGGATATAGTCCTCAATATAAAGAGTACCGTTGCCTCGATCCAACTACTTCTCGTATTTATGTTACTCGGCATGCACAATTTAATGAAGAGTTTTTTCCCTTTAGTGGATCTTCAAACACCACTAGCATATCCCAATTGGATATTACCAGTTTTTTGGAAGAATGTACGGGTCCACCTATTATTACACCCCACACGTCACCATCTTCCACTCCCACAGTAGCCGAACCCAACTCTGTTGATACCTCAATTCCTCTTCCTTGTTCTTTATGTAGGTCCAACACTCAAGACCCAAGCCCACATTCCACACCAATTTTACCATCAGACACAATTTTACCTTCAGCCCATACCCCCACTCCTACAAGTCCAGTCACAGAAACTTCCAGCCCAGAATCACTTCAGCCCCAGCCCACTAAACCACCTCAAAACACCGAACCACTTCAGACTAACACACCATTACACACAACCAACCCAGATATCTCAACTACACTTCCCGTCACATCAGTTCACCCAATGACTACTCGTTCCAAAGCGGGAATTTTTAAACCTAAGCATCAAGCGGACCTTGCTTCCCTCACAACCCATCCTCTTCATATTGCCTTAACCGCAACAACTGAGCCACGTGGGTTCAAATCTGCAGCTAAACATCCTGAATGGATGGCTACTATGCATGAGGAAATTGAGGCATTAAACCTTAATCACACGTGGACGCTGGTTCCCCGTCCATCTTTCACCAACATTGTCGGATTGAAATGGGTTTTTCATATTAAATATCATTCTGATGGCTCCATTGACCGATACTAAGCCCATTTGGTTGCACGGGGATATACTCAAATACCGGGCCTTGACTATTTTCACACATTTAGTCCGGTAGTTAAAGCTTCCACTGTAAGAATTGTTCTATCCATTGCAGTTTTGAACAATTGGAAGTTGCATCAACTCGATGTTAAGAATGCCTTCTTGAATGGCATTCTCAACGAGATCGTTTATATGGGACAACCGCCGGGTTTCGTCAATCCTCAGTTTCCTAACCATGTTTGTAAACTTTCTAAAGCTTTGTATGGTTTAAAACAGGCTCTGCGGGCATGGTTTCATCGGCTGAGCACGTTTCTTTTATCATATGGATTTACGTGTAGTCGAGCCGATACTTCACTATTTGTATTCCGGCGTGACTCATGCATAATGTATTTTTATCTTTTATGTTGATGATCTTATTCTTACGGGAAATAATGAATCAGCCATCGTTACGTTTATATCCCGACTCAACCGCGAGTTTGCTATTAAAGATCTTGGGGATCTTAACTATTTTTTAGGACTAGAGGTTGCTTACACAGATAACGGGTTATTTCTCACTCAATCCAAATATGCTACGGATATTCTTAAGCGGGCTAGTTTATATGATTCTAAACCCGTTACTACCCCCTTAGCCCCGCATGAGTCCTTTACCACAAATGGAGAACCTTACTCGAATCCCACTCAATATTGATCTTTAGTTGGATCACTTCAGTACTTGACGATTACACGACCTGATCTGTCCTATGCTGTCAATCAAGTATGTCAATTTCTCCACGCCCCAACAATTGATCACTTTATGTCGGTTAAACGGATCCTTCGTTACATCAAAGGTACTCTTTCGTTTGGGATCCACTTCACTCAGCCAATGAAATCCTCTTTAGTTGGATACTCGGATGCCGATTGGGCTTGTTGTCTTGAAACACGTCGCTCCACCTATGGGTATTCCATTTTTCTCGGAGGCAATCTAGTCTCGTGGAGTGCGAAGAAACAGCCAACCGTGTCTCGATCTAGCTATGAATCAGAATATCGAGCTATGGCTAACACGGCCGCAGAAATCATATGGATTACCCATCTGTTACGGGAACTCAATACTTTACCACTCGATCGGCCGACTCTTCTTTGTGACAACAAAAATGCCTTATTTATGACCCAAAATCCCGTTTCTCATAAACGTGCCAAGCATATTGATCTCGATTAGCACTTTGTTAGGGAGCTTGTCACTTCGGGCAAATTATATACAAAGTTTGTACCTACCAATCTTCAGGTGGCGGATATTTTCACGAAAAGCCTTCCGTGCGCTCCATTTGAAACATTTCGTGCTATGTTGCGTCTTGGCCGGCCACCGTTCCGATTGAAGGGGGTATTAGCAAGTAATCAGCCATGATTGATTTATGTAATTAATTGTATTTACGTTTCCTAGTTAAACTCCTAAAATCATGGAGTAATTGTTGTAATATCTTTTATATATTCTAATGACAATCTCAACCACCTATATGGTTGATTTTACCAATTATTCACAGATGTCAATATCAGCATAAAAGGTAAACTCCTATTAAAATTTAAGGAGTAGTTAAACAAAATAGTTGTATACAAACGATTATACTAAAATGCCATTCATAAGCTAAAGAACGTACATTTCATATAAACAAGCTTTATGGGCATGGTTTGAAGTAAAACCCAAAAGGTTAAGCTAGTGATCAAACAAGTGAGCCAACACGTACAATATCTGGAACACGCTATTATAACTTGTAACTCATACATTAATAATGGTAGATTACATAAATTTTTCCACAAAATCCTGTATATACACCAACTTAGCATGTTATACCATATATGTATTTAATACAGACAAAAGGGAAGAGGGTGACAATTTGTTGAAGCCTTGTCAACACCAGTTTAATACATACAACCACCCCCTAAACCCACTGACGCTGCCACCACCACAACTTACTCGAGTTAATGACCGCAAACTTAGTTAGCACTCATGTTCCCAATCCCATGAAATCTAGTCTTCAATGCCACTTGAATCCCTGTACTACCCACCCGCTAGCTGTGCTACAAGAACAGGATTCTGAGAAGATTCCAGAACTATCACTCGAAGATTTCAAGGGTCCAGTGTCGATTGGCCCGATGATCATTATTAACGTTCCCCGGTCGAATCAAGTGAGATATTGATATTACCATTTTGTGTTTTTTGACAAACCCCGTATTAAAAACCTACGTCCATTTGTTAACTTACTGCATAAATTATAAGATCAAAAAAGTGAGACCATACCTTAGAGAAGCACATATATATATGCTCTTTTGGTCTAGATGCTCTTTACATCCACCTCTTTCACCTAATATTATCCATAACAAGCACAAAAGTTTAAAAAACACTGTGTCACTTAAAAACACAAAACTAAAAAGTGGAAGACAAAAACCATACCATCATGTCATCAAATTTGAACCATTAATTCTCCATGTTCATAACATAACACAGGTAATGACCCGAAAAAATGGCGTTCATTGTATCCACATGGACCATGGACCACCACTCCATACAACCTGTAAACTGGTGACTTGTCGCTCGTCCCACTCATGACGTATGGTGTCATGTTTAATATCTCTGGTAAGTGAATCGATTTGTTGAGTTTCCAAATTTATCAGATTGAAATCATTCACGTAAAAAAAAGGTTTAGAATCGTCTTTGAAAAAAAAATAATAATTAAATTACCTGAAACCGCTTAATGGTAAGAACGTTTGAAGCCTCGACCAGTCCAACGTCTTTTTGACATTTTCAAAGGATTTGCACCTTAAAATGTGACAGAATAACAAAATCAAAAACATGTAAATTCACCCAAAAGGGTCGTCTAAAGTATATATACTACCTTTTATTTCTACCGTGAGATCCATCATTGCCCGAGTCAGTCCGATTTGCCTCACTACAAGAAATTTGGGTCATTATGCACACATAGTATGTGTTGGTGAAAGCATGTTATGTGGTTCTAGTTTTCTTTACCTACACATATATTAAGTGTCGTGATGTGTTGCCTCGGGACTGTTGAGATAGATTATTACTCACACATTAATTATGTGTTGGTATATAGCATGCTATACATATGTGTGGCTAAAACTAGTAAATATGTGTTGTTAGAAGTATAACAATTTGTTTAGGTTGAAGCTGACGTGGCAGATGACATGGCAAATGATGTGGCAACTGACGTGGCATATGACGAAGATTTTAATAATGACATGGCATGCCTTTACAAAGTGTTGTTCACACGTGTTATAAATATATGTGTGGGTAAAAATAATAGTATATGTGGATAAAGGTCGTCTATGTGTAGATATTGATTTCAATATATGTCGAAATAATTATAGATATGTTAGTAAAGATATGTTTGTGTGTAAACCTTGACCAATCAGTACCGGTGCAAATGAACAAAACAATTTTATAAAAGATAACTAAATAGAGACATCTAATATATATTGAGCATTAACAAATACAAAATTTACATAAAAAAATCCAACATAATGAATTAGAAATCAAGAAAATCATAATTAACTATCCAAGGTTACAACTTTATATTAATATCTAGTAAAACCACATCCTATGATAATAAACAAAATATCTTGTGATTTTATCTTCTCAAAATTCCATAGTCAGTATTCGTCAAAAGTCGTCAAGCCATTGTAATTCTTTTTGTTATCAACACCTACCTGTACAAACATGAGAGAAATATATCGATTGATCATTTGATAAGTTCTTTTAGTCTAAAAATAAAGTAATTTAAACAAAACCTGAAATAAGTGTTGCAATGCACCTTTACCAATATAAAATCAACATTTTTTTACCTGAGCATTCAACACCAACCTGCAACAATTTAATAAAACAAAATAATAACTACTGATTATAAACATGAAGATCGAAGGATAGAATAAACAAAGTTGCAAAACGAACCTGTATATACGAGTGGTGTGGGAATCATCGATCGCTAACTAAATGGCAAGCTTCAAAGCATCATGACAGAGTCATCGCAATCCAGGCCAATCTCCCACTCATCCATGATATGGCATGTTTGTGTAGCCGCGCTGAAGAAACACTAGTCGACACCGGGCAGATTACGGATAACTGGGGGTTAAGTAGATGTTTCCCACGAGGGGTTAGACCTGGCGAAGATGGTTCTTCTGATAACCTGCAAAACAGACACCCTGAGCTCTTCACTGAGAAGGGGGGGGTACCTCCTTGTGACCACCCTACGGCGTGAGAATTAGACTAGATTGCTCTTGAATATAAGTGTGTATTAAGAGAATGACTAGAGCAGATATCAGGTAATATATCAAGATATGAGATAAGATAAGATGATACCATTCCAAGGTGTTGGAGTATTTATAGCCGAAGGTAGGTTTCCAAGCAGGTACAGCCGGCTGAATAGTGTTACTGTTCTGCCAACTGTGGGCTACGCACATGCCATGTTGGTGGTTGATGGGTAGGCAGCGGCTGATAATGACCAGGCCGGCTGTGTACTATTCCTGTTCCACCAACTGCAGGCTATGCACGTCCTCCGACAGGTTGGTGAGTAGGCGGCGGCTAATAGTGACATACAGTATAAGAGCGTGCTGCTCGTCATACTGTTGTCAGTGAGCTGTCGTATCTTTGGTCAGATCTTTTGTCCATACCTCGTCAGGTACAGTACAAAAGATCCTCCAGTATCGTACGGACTGGCTCATTTGTGCGGGAGTGTTCCCGGCTTTGTGCGGGAGTGTTCCCGGCTTGCTCACTCCTTCTTCAGGTGACATTACTGAATTATTTAAGAGTTAAGTGCCTTGTGCGTGTAGCTTTGCTGCGAAGGTAGCCTTCCCTGATGGCTTGTATCCGCAGCTGCGGGAACAGGCGGAGTAATTCACCATTGGGAGGTTTTTCCTGCAGGAACAGCTTGCGTACTGCGCGTAAGGACGTCACGTCTCTGAGCTTGGTGGGTCCTGCGGGCCCATTTGGTTTCTGCGCAGACGTCCCTCTTCAAGGGGTTGCGAGTTTAGCCTTTGCGCAGACGTCCCTGTTTGAGGTGAGTCTTGCGGGTCCAACTGGGCTCTGCTGGGACCTACCTCTTCAAGTCCCCCCAGTCCAATGTTCTTCTCATGAATTGTTAATAAGTGAGGTGAACTTTTGGACTTAAGCAAAGGGTTTTGAAAAGGGTTATAGTTTTAAGGTTTTCCATGGGGATTCTTCCCGCGGAAGTCCTAATGTCACGTGCAGAAATTCCCGACTTTCCTGCTTGATCTTTGGGTATGATGCAGGTAGGTCTGTGACCTCCTCGCAAGTCAGGAGCGTTGAGTTCCACTTGTGTAGATTCTCCATGAGGTTTTGGTAGTTTTGAACATAGTGATCAATTATGTTTAAACAACCAATTCCATCTTGGAGCTTCAAACAATCTAGTTCTCGACGTTCCCGCTATGCGGGGATGTTATTCCCGTTTCCGCAAGCATGGCCCGGAAGATCCTTCTTGGTTTCAATTCCCTGCGGAGTGCTAGGTATGTGAAGGGTTTCGCCTTGACACTGTACCCGCACTCGTCTTATAGTTACTTTACTTCCAAGGTGTTCCTGGCTTCAATTCCCTGCGGGTGCTTAGTATGTGAAGGGTTTTGCCTTGACACTGTACTCGCACCCGTCTTATGGTTACTTGGTTGCCGAGGTATTCTTGGCTTCAATTCCCTGCAGGTGCTAAGTATGTGAAGGGTTTTGCCTTAACACTGTACTCGCACCTGTCTTATAGTTACTTGGTTGCCAAGGTAAAGGGTATATTCCCGCTTACTTTTGAATCTTTTTGAATCTTTGAAATTCGAAGAGTTGGTGAAAGGATAAGAACAGTCCAAACTGTTGAAACGTAGTCCGACGGTTTCTTCTGACAGTGTCAGGACGTGCAGGAAGTTATGGCGACGTGACAGTACATGGTCATTCCAGACGCTTTTTTAGGCGCGTGGGCGCGATTATTTGGGCGCGCGTCCCGTCAACAGCTGTTGCCAGCTTGCTTTTTCCACGTGTCATAGTTTCATTGCACCAGCTCTTTTCTCTCTCCTCCGCATTAAATTCATCGCATTCATTGCGATGAGTATATAAAGGGGGAGAGGGTCCTTTGTAATCCACACCTTCACTTCTATCTTCTCCTTCTAAGCGATTTCCGGCGAATATTCTTTCTGAAATCGTTGCCTTTCATCCTTCCAGAATGTCTTCTTCCCATGATGTTCAGACTACTGCCGAAGAGTCTGACGTGTACGCCGAGAATCCGTCGTCCACGTCGGACAAGGATGACAAGAGTACTGCTAGCGAGTGCCAGTGTGCTCTTCCGGCCGACCTCTATCAGTACGTCGTCCGGAAGTTCATGCTCGAGCCGTTCGAGCCTGAGTTTCCGGAACCACACCAGACGGTGTACGATGCCCCCAAGGGCAAAATAGGGGTGTATGCTGCATTCTTCGTTTATGGGAATCTCTGGTTCCCATTGACGAAGTTTGTATACGTGTCTTGGAGAGGCACGGTGTGCATCTGACGGAGGTACACCCGATGGCGATCACCAAGATCCGCCACTTTGAGTGGGTGTGCCTCCTTCTGGGCGTGGAGCCCCACGTTGATCGGTTGATGACCTTCTACTCCTGGAGTTGCATCCAGGGGTGGTACACCTGGTCATTCGGATCAAGGGTTTGAAGATCTGCGTTAGCGAGCGCAGTCTTCGGTCGTGGAAGCTGGAGTTTTTCTATATCTCCGCTCGCGTCATCCCCCTTGCGATGACGTTTAAGAATGGGAGAGCACTCCCCGCCCTTCACGCCCTCAAATACCAGGAGGCGGAATGGTTCGCCAAGATCTCCCGGATCCAGACTCCGGTGTACCGCTTTGCGGAGTCCGGGATGGTGATGCTCGGGATGAGCCGGGTGTGGAAGGAGGGGTCACAGATTCCCATCGTCCTCGAATACGGTTTGAACTCTGTCCTTTACGGTATACTCTGTCTTCTTTGTTGATATAGGTTTTTCTTCTAACTGTTTCTTTTTTTATTTCAGAGGGGAATGACGTGCAGTCGCTCCTGCATCCGCGGGAGGCTGATGGTCCCGCTCGGATGGGTACTCGTGCTCTTGATGAGAACAAGTTGCCCATCCTGGAGCAAACGAGGGATCGGTTTGTAGAGGTCTACCCGCCAGGCCACCCGATTCTGAGCGCTACGCGGCCAGGTAAGGAGTTATTCAACCCTCAACCTCTCAATGCTGAAACCTCTGCTGGAATTCCTCTAATTCTGTCATCTTCTGATGAGGAATCCGCAGACGGTCCTTTCTTCATGCGGAAGAAGAAGGCTGCTGGCGGAAAGGGCAAGGCGAAGGTTGCCTCCACCGCCGATCAGGGGAACCGGTCAAACTCGGAGACCGAGAGCGAGGAGGCGGCGGGGAACCCTGGTGGTGTTGAGACCACTGCTCCGGAGGCTGAGACGACTGTCACCTCCGAGCAGCCCAGGACGACGACGGTGACCGGTATGAAGAGGCCGGCTCTATCGGGTTCGTCCCCGCCTGTTCGCACCTTTAGGCTCAAGAAAACCCGTAAGTATAATCTTCCTTTACTTTTACTGCATAGCTTTCCACCATTATACTTATATCTTCTTTGTGCAGGCGTGGATGCTAACGCATTCCAGGGTGGAGCGGGAGGTAGCAGTTCTGGACCCATGAAGGTAGGTTTGGTCAACCTACCTGAGGCGATGACCCAGGCGACTACGCCTGCTTCAGTTGGTTCAGTTGCTCACCCAGTTGAGCCAACTACTCCAACTGTGATGACATCTCCGCCGGCTGTCAGTGCCATATTCACTGGTTGCTTCACTGAGCCGGCGGTGAGTGTTACTGTGGATTCTTCCGCATCCGCGGCCACGGTTGTGAGTTCACCTCTGGTGAGTTCACCTCCGTTGGTTTCTACCGCAGCGGCTTCGACCGTGCCTTCCGCGCCGGCAACTACCTCGCCCCCGGCCGGTTCAGCAGGTATGTTTGGGGCTTCAAGCCCGTTTGTGCCTCCTTCCCATCTGCCTGACCTCTTGGATGGATATCCGTTAGGTTCGGGTGATGGGTTTGGCGGCTACAGGCCTGTTGTCGACCCTACAGGTGCGTAGGGTTATTTTGGCCTTTTTATTATTTTATTTTATATATGTTTTTTATATATCATCTTTTCCTAACTGCTTTTTGCTTTTGCAGTGTCGGATTCCAATGAAGTGTATGTTCCATGATGGAACATCCGCCGAGGAACAACCCTTCGGACGCCTGTAGAATGCGTCGAATGGGCGCGCCACGCCGCCCCCGCTGGTGCGCTGGGGGAAGCCATGTCCAGCTACCAGGATGGTAGGCTGTCGAATGAATTGCGGATTCTCCTTGCCCGAATGCAGCCGCGCGTCGAGTTACTTTGTCGTGAAAACGACAAGTTAAAGACGGCGCGTAGCCTGGAGGTGGCTCAGGCGCGGGTCATCCGGGAGGAGAACAAGAGGCTTGCCGCAGTGGCTGCGGAAAAGGAGAAGGCCTTCCAGGCCCTTGAAGTTGAAGTTCAGGCCCGTCTCGAGGCCCGTTCCAAGGCTGCCCAAGCTGTTAACGAACAGCTTCGGCTGGCTAAGGAAACTGCACGGAACGCAACTGAGAGGGCCACCAAGGCTGAAGCTGTTGTTGAGCCTCTACGCATTGAGAATGAGGAGCTTAAAGCCAAGCTAGAGAGGCTCCAGCAGGCTCATGATGCCTTGGCTATGGAAGACGCCAAGAAGCTCCAAGAGATCTTGGACCAGAGAGACGTGCTTGACCACACTGAGCGGAAGCTAAAGGGCGTTGAAGAGGCTGCTGCTAAGGAAGTGTTGCTCGCCAACCTTAACAAAAGTGAAGCTGAACGCGCCCGTAACCAAGCTCAAGCTGCCCTCCAGGAGGCTCTGGTTACCAAGGAATGGCTTCTTCGAGAAGCGTTGTCTCAGGTATGCGTAATTTCATAATATCTTTACGCTTTTCTTTGTACATAGAAAAGGTTTTGATACTTGTATTTTTTCTTGTAGGTTGTGCATCGAGTCTTCACGGACACATCATATGACGATGCCATGAGCGCAGCCCTCAACGCTTCTCATGAGGATGGGGAAAAGGCCGGCTTCCTGCTTGGTCTAGGGTTCGTTGAGAAGGGCATCCCGCCTTCCAACTTCCCTTTATATGATGTGGATACTGAAGCTGTATATGACCAAGCAGTAAACCAGTATGCCGCCTTCCCGCATCCGGTGGTGGAGAAGGTGAACGAAGTTGCTGCTGCTGATGATGGGTTAACCATTCTCAAGACCTTCCTTGAACCGCCACAGCCAAGTGATGGTGCGGGTACAAGTGGGTTTGGAGGAAGTGGTCCTGAAGCTTGAACCTTTAGATCCCTTCCCACTGTTAGGATAGGTTTACATTGTATAGATTTATATTCTTGTAGGCGGGTAGATACCCGGCCATTCTTGTAATACTTGAATTATTATGAAATATAAATCTTTGTGCGGGTAGGACCGCTACTTTCACTGGATGACTTGCTTTATAAACGTTATATGACTTGCTCATGCATACTTTAGTTTAAATTAGCAACCTTCCAAGTGTTCTGAATAAGTTAACCTTTGAACGTAGTAGATAATAGGTTGAAGTTTTGCTTCCTCCTTCGTGATTGTGCGGGTAAGACCGTCACTTGCACTTAGGATGGCTAAACTTTACCTATATCTGACCTGCGTGGAGGTTTTCCTCATCTTTGAAATTTTCTAAGTGTTTAGAATAAGTTAACCTTTGAACGTGGTAGTAATAGGTTGAAGTTTTGCTTCCTCTTTCGTGATTGTGCGGGTAAGACCGTCACTTGCACTTAGTAGGATGGCTAAACTTTACCTATATCTCACCTGCGTGGAGGTTTTCCTCATCTTTTCGTTAGAAATTTTCTAAGTGTTTTATAAGTTAACCGTTCGACACGCGGTTGTCAATAGGTTAGTTCGGTTTCTTCTATCATGATTTGTGCGGTTAGGACCGGCACTTTCATTTAGTGGGATGACCCAACTTTACCTATAACTGACCTGCGTGAAGGTTGGCCGTATTTTGTGTTTATGCGGGTTTTGCCGCCTTCCACAAGCAACGACTTCCCCACTTATGTATGCGGTGAAGACCGGCATATCAGTGTGGAAAGTTCATTAAGTATAAATGTAAGACCATCAGCGTCAATGTGATAAGGAGAATCATTTCCATTAGAAGTGGCTCTGGGCCTTTTCTTTTACAAGTTTGGAATTGATCTACATGCAGACTGTGTAATTGAGCTCCCTTCCATGTTCTTGGGAGTGTCATCGAGTCTTTCGAGCCGATATGCACTTGGTTCGGAATCTCGTTGTTTACGCAGTATGTAGTCTCCGACATTGAAGCTGCAGTTTTATTCGTGTTTTCCCCAACTGGGGTTCTACACGCATTAGCCTGCTCAGCGTTCATTACGCCACGAGGGGCGTGAGCGTCCCATCTCTGACAAATGCTTCGACGATGTCCTTCAAGTCTGTGCATTCTTCAGTGTTGTGGCCTTTTGTCCTGTGAAAGTCACAGTATTTGCTCCGATCAGCATTGTGACGATGTCGGATTATTGGAGCCTTTGGCCATGGGAGCTTCTCAGTGGCGAATATCTCGGTGACGCTTTTGGTGAGTGGCGTCCATCTGGAGTTCTGGTTCGACTGCACGTTATCCCTTCCGCCTAACCGATGTTGTAAGTCGGATGAGGTGTCAAAGTTTACCCTTGACTGCCAAATGTCTAACTTCCGCTTTTTGTTTAGTCGGGCGGTAAGGACGTTGTCTTCTCTTGTTTTCTGGGTGTAAAGGTTTGTGCTCTGGGGGAGATCTCTACCCAGTTGCTTCTCCGTTTCCGCAAAGCGTTTAGCTGCTGTCATGATGGCATCCCATGTGGACGGCATGCCATCTTTACCCGTTAAGGTGCGGATGAGCTCTGGGTCTTTCGCGCCCTGGATGAAATCAGCGCGAACAAGATCTTCGCTAATAGTGCCCAGACTTAGCTTCTTTGAATTGAAGCGCGTGATGAAGTCTAGTAAAGACTCATCTTCCTCTCGGATTCAGTTGAGGATTGTCCATTGCTCTTCGGTATACTTTCTTTGTTGGCTGAAGTGTTGGCTGAACTTCTGCTGGAAGTCTGCCCAATCGTAGATGTGGTGGACCGGTAGACGATCGAACCACGCTCTAGCTGGCCCAACAAGCGTCATTTGGAACATGTAACACCACGTAGGTTCCGTCCAATTACTGACGGTTGCCCCCGCTATGAATCTGTTCAAATGATCGTCTGGATCAGATATACCATCGTAAGTGCCGATGTTGGACATCTGTTTGGCACTTTTCGGGGCGATTGCTTCCGCAATGTCCCTTGCAAATTTGGACGTTCCCGCATTTGCAGCAGTTGGTCTGAAGGTTTTGGAGAAGTCACGTGGGTTTCCACCCGCGTTTTTTGGTTTGAAGGTTTCTCCAAAATGCCCTCTCGGTTGGGAGTCCGTTTCCTTACGCTTCCCTTTCGCCCTATGACGAGGGTTTGCGTCACTATCGGATTCTTCCGAATCATCGTCCAAGTACCCTCCGAATTCATCAGTCTGTTGGAGTGAACGTAAGCGTTCATCCAACTCAGCTTGGAATTCTTTTTGACGTGCTTCCGCCCACGCTTTAACTTCATCGAGTGTTTGGCGGGGGAGCCTCGTTCGTTGTCTCTCTAACTGGGTATCGGTGAATCCCAGTGAAAGATTATTTACTGCACTCGCCCCAGCTCGGGTAACTGGGGTAGTGTTCGTAAAATTTACTGCACTTGCCCCGACTTGGGTAACCGGGGTAGTGTTCGTAAAAACTGTGTAGTCGCCGGTATTCCCCCCAGTAGCTGGGGTTGTGGTTACCGGGGTTTCTTGGTCACTCGTTGGTTTTGGGACCGGAGTAACTTTAACCATCTTTCCAGAAGTTTTGAGAAAACTGAAAAAGAATTAAGTTCTAGCTTTTATGCACGGATGGCGCCAATGAAGAAACACTAGTCGACCCCGGGCATATTACGGATAATCTGGGGGTTAAGTAGATGTTTCCCACGAGGGGTTAGACCCGGCGAAGATGGTTCTTCTGATAACCTGCAAAACAGACACCGTGAGCTCGTCACTGAGAAGGGGGGGGGGTACCTCCTTGTGACCACCCTCCGGCGTGAGAATCAGACTAGATTGCTCTTGAATATAAGTGTATATTAAGAGAATGACTAGAGCAGATATCAGGTAATATATCAAGATATGAGATATGAGATAAGATAAGATGATACCATTCCAAGGTGTTGGAGTATTTATAGCCGAAGGTAGGTTTCCAAGCAGGTACAGTCGGCTGAATAGTGTTCCTGTTCTGCCAACTGTGGGCTACGCACATGCCATGCTGGTGGTTGGTGGGTAGGCAGCGGCTGATAATGACCAGGCCGGCTGTGTACTATTCCTGTTCCACCAACTGCAGGCTATGCATGTCCTCCGACAGGTTGGTGAGTAGGCAGCGGCTAATAGTGACATACAGTACAAGAGCGTGCTGCTCGTCATACTGTTGTCAGTGAGCTGTCGTATCTTTGGTCAGATCTTTTGTCCATACCTCGTCAGGTACAGTACAAAAGATCCTCCAGTATCGTACGGACTGGCTCATTTGTGCGGGAGTGTTCCTGGCTTGCTCACTCCTTCTTCAGGTGACATTACTGAATAATTTAAGAGTTAAGTGCCTTGTGCGTGTAGCTTTCTTGCGCAGGTAGCCTTCCCTGATGGCTTGTATCCGCAGCTGCGGGAACATGCGGAGTACTTCACCATTGGAAGGCTTTTCCTGCGGGAACAACTTGCGTACTGCGCGTAAGAACGTCACGTCTCTGAGCATGGTGGGTCCTGCGGGCCCAGTTGGTTTCTGCGCAGACGTCCCTCTTCAAGGGGTTGCGAGTTTAGCCTTTGCGCAGACGTCCCTGTTTGAGGTGAGTCTTGCGGGTCCAACTGGTCTCTGCTGGGACCTACCTCTTCACGCGCAAATCCACGAGAGCGTGGTTCTGGACTGGACTTCTTGTGTCTGTGCGATTGTGGAAGACGGCGGATGATTTTTATGATGTTATAATACCCTAATTTTATTGATGGGCCTTTATTTCAAAATAAATTATAGGTTCGGGCTTAAAGATGAATTTTAGAGTTAGTGATATTTTTTTGAATTTTAAAATAATTATTTTGGCTAAGACAATGGACTTGGATTCATTTTTTTTACGGATTCGTTTATTTTAATATGTAGCGTTTTAAGAATTAATAATACTAATGTTATTATTTTATTTTAATTAAATGTTTAATATTAGACAAAAAAAAAGTGGGTGATGTAGAGTTAAATGCGACAAACCGTTTTCTAAGGGTGGGTTAGAGTGAAAGAGGGAAACATTGAGTTATATAACACGGGTGGTTAGAGTGAAAAAGTGAAAAATTGAGTAATTTAACACCTACATGAAGTTAAAAAAGGTAGATTGTACCTAAGGTACCAAAGAGGAACGAGACTTAGGAATAGAAAGCAGGATCAATAAAGTAGTTTTTTTTATATAAATTACAATTATAGTATAAGGTATTGCATCATTTCAAAAGTTTTTTTTACAGCGAGAAGTGCGAGAAGTGAAGGTGTAACTCCGTGAATCCTTAATTTCACTCCATTTCTTATGTGTAGGTGTGTTGTGTAGGTGCATATGTGTGTGTAGATACGTATATAATAAATAATAGTTGTAACTAACTATAACTTAAAAATAACGAATATAATAAATTAGTCCCTAGTGGCCTAATTGTCATTTTTTTATACTGTGTATCAAGTATCTACATATATTTATAATTTTAAATATGTGTAGGTATTTATTTTGCCACGTCATTTTAAAATAAATATATTTAATCATTTACTTAATTTATATAAATTTGTTATTTACACATATTGTATATTTTTAAGAATGTGTGGGTATTCATTTTGACATGTCATTATCAAAATATAAAGTAAAAAATTTATTTACTTAATTTATCTACATATATATTTACATAATCTATGTGTTAGTAAATATAATCATTTACCCACACTTATATTATATTTTAACATATGTGTTAGATTATGTGTGGGTAAACACCCCAATTTCTTGTAGTGCCTCCACATTTCATACACTTTATCTACATATCAGAAACTACTAGCAAGTTTATAATTCAAACACTCTTATTTTGATTTTTATTCCTAGTGACCACAATGTTATTACCTAAGATCTTAGATAACCACCAAATGTAAGTCCAATTAAAGTTGTCTCTTCATTTAAAGAGTTGGTTTTGTTCATTTCCGCTTCCTTTAAGCAAACTGATTGCAAAGTATCAATAGCATATAGGGATGTGCATGGGTCGGTTTGGGGTGGTTTTGAGTCAAACTTATAACCATAACCGATATGTCGGTTAATGGATAACCATAACGACCCGTTATGGTGGTTATAGTTAATCGATTTTGTAGGTTATAGTGAGTCGATTATGGGTCGGTTAACCGTAACCAAAAAAATGTAATTTAGCTTAAAAGTTTGGTACCAGTTATTACAAAAAACAACATGATATAATCTAACAAAGTATATAATCGTTAACATTAATACCAACTATTCAAAAAAAAAAAGAATGACATCATATAATCCAACAATGAAATTCAACTTAATTTGATAAAAGTCGTTGAACCAAAAACATTAAGATATATAATCCAACAACATGCTTGGTGGAAGTTAATCTCAAGCTTATTGTTGGTTAAATAAATGGGTCGGTTCGGTTATGGCGGTTTTGAAATTATCTTTAACCAAACCGACCCGTATTTGACGGTTTTAAAATTTCATTAAACCGACCCACCGGTTATGTCAGTAAAATGGGTTCGGTTATGGTTCGGTTAAATAGTTATGACGGTTAAGTTGCTCACCCCTAATAGCATACATATAACAACACTTGAAAGTCAAGATAGTTACCAAAAATATAAAAAAGTAAAAACAAGTCGCTGCACCTTAGAAGCTCGTGTGAATCTTCTTGTTTCCCACGGCCAAGACTGCTTCCAAAGTTTTAGATTTGAAAAAGTATGTGAACTAGTGAAAGTGAAGAATCCCCGTTTTTCGCCTTTAAAAGAAGACCTTAAATTCACATGTGAAACACCAGTCTCTCTTGTCTCTTGTCACCTAAATTAGATGACAACAAAGCATATAAGTCAAATTGATATATTCTATATATAGTCCATGAAGAAAGTTATTGTAATAACTTACATGCTTTTGAGTGGAGTCCTTGAAGAAGATAAGCACATAAAGGCGGTGTGTATGTCAGACACTGAAGCACAACATTAGCATCACAGCTGCAAATTATTAAGCCAGATAAAGGTAAATAATATGATGATAATGTTGGCCTTTGGGTGCATACATTATGAACAAAAATTCTACCTATGTGGAGGTAGAGTCATAGACCAACCCGCAAATCGCTAAGAATTCAAAAGGTAACAGTAGAAGCCTGCTAACCACGGAATATAGAAGGCCATTCGCAGGGTGAGTGATAGAATCACCAGCAGGAAAGGTCCTTATTAAATCATAACTCAACAAGTTATGTGGAAGACACGTTGTGCATAATAGACAAAGCAGCGTGCGGCAAATAACGTAGAAGCCAATCACAGCCCAAGATTCCCCTAATGACCACGATTGCCCGTTAAACCAATCACACGATGCCATCGCTGTACCGTCAGATGACACCTGCATCCGTACACCAGTCATTACACCCAATCACAAACCTTAAACGTGCTCAACCATTGGAATAGAAGGCTTGATTGAGGATGACAGCTGGACCAATCCTTCTCAACCTCTCCGGCTATAAATACCCCCCAAATTTCCCTACTCGTAACGTGCTCAAGGTGTTCAGTGTTGCAGGTTGAATCAGTAACAGCTTATAAGGACCGATCAATTCCTACGATACTCGGTTGAGATACAAGCCTAACTCCATTGGGGTTAGATTGGTGTTTCTTCAACCTATTTCCACTATGTGTAAGGATCGAAGGCTGCAGTTCAACATGTTACCAGTTGTAAAGCTTGACAAACGTTTCATATGAAAAGAGACCCTGTTAGATATCAATTAGTAAGTGCTGACTTCATATTTGAAAAGTGCACAATATAACTGTATATTGACTATGTTCCAGTCCAATATGGCAATACCTTGTAGCTGTAATTATGTGATGTCTCACTCTAGGTTCTTTGTGATGAGTGACGAGACGGCTTTGAGAGTTTGACCTGGTCAACAACTTTCAGCAATAATGTTCTCAATCCATTTCTACCACTTCCAGAAGTTAAGTTCTTTCAGCTTAGAAAATGTTCTTCATTTACAGGCTTTACCAGTAGACGATTTTATTGTCATGAAGTTTTCAGAGGAAACATCAGAATCCCCTAAACTGGCAGAAGAAGCTTCAATGGAGGATCTGATATTGGTATAGAAGGTTGAATACTCCTCTGATGATGATTCAGAAGTTGACTGAAAGTTGGATCGAATTTTGGGTTGGTTATCAGTTGTTAAGGCGTTGTTAGAATCTTCACCATATTCTTGCCTTCAAAACACTGTCTGAAGCATCTTTAATGTAACAACTCAGATCTTTTCGTTTAAATATTTTATCCATTACCCGACCGGTTTTATGTTCGAGAGATTTTATCAACAAAAATGGCGTATTATTCAAGATAATTATTATTTAATAATATTTGTTATTATATTTATTTGATATAAATATAAATTAACTTTGCAATATATACAATATACACCCTTAGCAAATACTTTAATTTCCTTCGTATCCATACCCAAACTACAGGGACCAATCTGCAAGTTTAGTTAAATATTATATTATTTTATAACCAAACCAAGACCCGAGCCCATATCCAAACCCAAATCCAAACCCGCAACCCGCTTACGTTTCTTGTACCTTAATATTCGTCATATTGTTGGAATTAATTTGGGTAAATCCTTCCTTATGTTCAAACGAACCTCACCGTCAATTTAATTAGGAATCAAGATCGAATATAATCCGTAATTGGTTCGTTATTCTTAATATACATAGCTGACAATATTTGATTCTGGCTATACACCTAAACGATTAAAATATTACAATTAAACTGGTATTAAGCTTCTCGTCCAGCCGGAGATCAAAGCCCTAAGAGGAATTGAAGTATAATAGCTTGCGGGTATCACTTTTGCTCGTCGTTTCTGCCGTCAACCTTAATCAGCCGTTCACCATCGATTCTTAACTTAATCTGGTAATTCGTTAATGCATTATGATCGTTTTTTGCTGTTTAACTATAACCCTAACATTAATTCAACAAACAATAAACAGATAAACGGATTTCTGATTAGGGTTTTATCATTCAATTGGGTTTAATCGTCTTCTGTATTTAATTTATAATTTCCATATAATAAACAACAAGCAGCCTTAGACCAGTTGGGTGAGTGGTGTGTTATTTTTAAGTACTGAGCCGGCCAGGGGCGCAGGTTCGAGCCTTGCCAGCCCATTTTTGAATACTTTATTTTTAGTTAAGTATTGATGTTTTTTTTATGATTTATAAATATATTATAATTAATATCAAATAAATACTGTCTTATTAAAAACCAGACACTTTAAGTTCACGATTTCTTGTCGTTAAACGTTTTTTTTATAAACTTTTATCTTATTTATATAGGCATATTTTTAAACTAATATATAACAAACGTATTAGAAATATTTTTATTGTTAAATTTTGTTAACGATTCAAAGTGCATACTTGCTCAAATATTTATAAATATTTATTCAAAAACGCTTATGTTATAAATAATTAATTATAGTATTATATATTTATCTTACATAAATATTATATCTCAATTTATATTTATTCAAGTCATTTTATTTAATTGGTATATTTATTTATATTAATTAGATATTTATATAAATGTATTATAATGTCTGTTAGTGATATTTTATAACTAATAAAGCAAATAATCATCTTATAAATAAATGATTAACAATAATGTTTGTTTGCATTAATAATAACAATAGATTTCTATCGAACAATCAATAAACACTATAATTCCAATCATAACTCAAATCGCATCGAAATCCTAAAGTCATTATACGTGTTATCTCATTATTAATTAATTTAAAATATTATATTACTTAATTAGGAATCCTTAGCGGTAAATCCTGAAGGGTTCATCATTCTCACATCATCACTTGTTTTTCGTTCATCCGATCAGGTGAGTATCTCACTTTTGGGGACATATGCGTTCTATTTATTTTATTACTATATATTACTCAACTTGAAACTGTTGTCACTTGTGTTTAACAATTTATACCTTACTTGTTTATGTGCTTACTTACTTTATATGCTTCCGCATTCGGAGAGGTCCAACATAATCTCAGTCTAGTATGATCATACGACCGTCGTAGTGGCCGGTGTCCGACGCATTGACAATGGTTTCACCGACACCTAATTTTTGGTAACCAATGCCCATTCGCATGGCAACGGTTTAGCCCTTTCTTTATGGTTTGATTGATTTGTTTATATGCTTGGTTAAATTGCTTATCACTTGACACAGTCTGCTCTCTTATTTATTATTATTATATAATCATGAAAATCTGGTGTTTTACTCACTCAACCTCGTGTTGACAAAACTATTTTATTTTCAACGCATATGCAGGTCATCGTATGATGTAGTTGAAGTTAGAAGATCGTTTAAGGACTTATGCTAGAAGAAATTCAATGAGACAATTAATTTTATGATTTTGATTTGTGTTTGTTTTGAGATATTGTAATGAATGATTGTTTATTTGAAATTATTAAATAGATATTGAAACTTATAATGTTGCATGATAGTAACCTTGTGAGCTGTGACAATCAGATCACGTCCCGACATTTCCGCCTTAGGTTGGGGTGTGACAGATTGGTATCAGAGCCGAAGGTTTAAGATAGGTCGTTAGTGGTGCCTTAGTAACATACTTAGGAGCCCCATACGTGCTTATTTGTTTACCTGATGTGTTCTATTTGATTGTTTACAGTTTGCGTTATTACTTGCTAGATTAGATATCTTCATCTGGATGATCGGTTGTTAGAGTAAATGAATTAAATAAGTCATCATAGTCAAACATCCAGTCGGGACCTTTTCCTTGAGAATGAGTAGTGTACTTTTGACAGTCCACATGGTACCATTCTTCAACACAACCAGATGTAAAATTAAATACCCGTTTCTTAGGTGACGCATATCCCAAGAAATAACCTTCAACGGCTTTTTCATCAAACTTTCCCACATCCTTTTTCAACATAGTACAAGGAGACCCAAATGGTTCCAAGTACTTTAAATTAGGTTTACGATTATTCAATAATTCATAACTGGTCTTCTTTAGTCTCTTAACCGTTAGAACTCGACTGAGTGTATAACAAGCAGTATTCACCGCCTCATTCCATAACTAGACGGGAAGCTTTGAATCAGCAAGCATCGTTCTAGCTGCTTCAATCAACGTTCTATTATTTCTTTCAGCTACACCATTTTGTTGTGGTACATATGGGGCACTGTATTCTCGATGAATTCCCTTTTGTAAACAAAAGAAATCCAATACAATATTTTTAATTTCAGTACCATTGTCACTTCGAATTCTCCTCACTTTCTGTTTGTATAGTGACTCGATCTTAGTGATTAAATTTTGAACAAGACCCGGTGTTTGATCTTTTGAGCTCATAAACAAGACCCATGAGTATCGTGAATAATCATCAGTAACTACCATGCAATACCAATCTCCAGAGATACTTGCACGATTCACTGGACCGAATAAATCCATATGAAGTCGCTCAAGAGGAGTATCAATGGAATTTAATAACTTAGATGGGTGTGGTTTCTTCTTTTGTTTGCCCTTCTTGCAAGCAACACAGTAGTCAGATAATTTAAAATTCTTTAACGACACACCCTCTACTAGGTCATTTGCCATCAGGTAATTCATCTTTCGAACATGTATGTGACCCATTCTTCTATGCCAAAGCACTGAGTCTTTCTCGGTTGCTTTTGAGACAAAACACGTTTCGATCGATGTAGATACTTTAGAACTCATATTCAAGACATAAATATCATTTGATCGAGGGGATCACATGACAACCATGTCCTCGGGAATCACATAACCCGGTTTCAAAATCAGACACTCTTTATCTGTAAATACTGTACTGTATTGCTTATCACAGATTTGCGACACACTCAATAAATTATGGTCCACTTTATCACAATAATTAACCTTCTCAAAAGTAATATGCCCATTCGAAACATCACCTTCTTGTGTAATCATATCCCCAGAATTCCCAGCAAATGCCACATAACCCCCTTAAATATTTCTTACATTTGTTAAGTGGTCGAGATTCCCAGTAATATGACGAGAACATCCACTATCCATGATCCAGTTTTCACCAGAAATGGTCTTGGATGTACCCTACACACAAATGAAAATGATTAGTTCAAAAAGGCAGCCCATGCCTCTGTCTTGGTCACCTTTTGGTTTTCTTGAGAAAAATTAACCTTAGTTGCATTCAATTGTTGTTCAACAACTTGAGAATAAGTTATAGGTTTCTTAGATTTTCGTCTTAGATACGCAGCTTGAACTACATTTGAATTAACATTTTTACATAACGGTTTAGTTGGAATAAACTTAGGTTTAACGGAACCATGAGTTTCATTCATATGAACAACTTTTCGAGGATGTACATTAGAGAACATAATATGAGTATCATCAGTATACGACACAGGTCGTTTCAGAATCTCCTTTACCAAAGGAACCGGTTTGTAATGGTCCTTGATAAAAGGATGAAGATTCTGATAGTTCTTCTGGCCACAATTTCTTACTACATGACCTTGTTGACCGCAAAGGAAACAACTTCGCATGTCAACATGATGATGTTGAGAGTTTGTCGGAACATGTGACACAGAAGATGAATGATGAATCACATTTTTGGTCATGCTTCTAGCAAAATCATCAGATAATTCAGATTTCGTTTTCAAGTAGAAATCCAAATTAGAACAGTTTGAAAAAAATTTAATGTATCTGTCCCATTTGACTTCACAAATTGAACTTTCTTAGCTTGTTTTAAAACTTGCTTTGCTTTAGTCAATGGATCAGATGGAGCTGATGTTTTCGCTTTAGCATACAAACGTTCAAGTTCACGAATCTTGGAGGTTTCATTGTGAAACACACTCTCATTCAGTTCAGGTTTAATGATACTTATTGGAATGTATTTCTCAGTGAACATTGTGTCTATCCCCTTTAATTTAAACACACGAGCAGATGACGGCTTAGATGCATTAGGATTTATGAAACGCAATAAATCCTTATCAGAAATTTTAGGTTTTTCTGGTTTCTTAGCCCTCACTGGTTTGACATTAACATGAGCATCTTGTTTCATCTTGGTTGTATGCGAACCATACACAGCCTCCTCAAATTCATGAGGTTCACAAAGTATGTGATTAAACTTGGAATGTTCTTGTTTTTGTGTATGATTTCAGGTTCGAACAAATCCTCAATGATAACTTTGTCAACATTTTCAACAAAAACTTTGTTACTTTGAACATGAGGTTTCTGAATTGAAGGTTGGGTTTTAACATTTTTAGTAGTAACTGGTTTTGATTTTTCTGAAATCACAGGTTCTTTAACGATAACATCTTCCTCAGTAGGAGCAAAAGGATTAATTTTTTAATCATTGTGAAACGGTGGAGGAATTTCAACAAAACCTATAACTTTCTTTGAATCTTTTTGTTTTCCAAATACTTCAATGATTTCATTCAATAAGAACGAAGAATTTTGAGATTTACCCAATTTGTTCTTCAACTCAAGAACCTCATTATAATGTTCGGTTATCTTTGAACGATGTGTCAAGATTTCTTGAAACTTTTGGTCATTAATTGTCATTTTCACAGATAACTCAGCTTTGAGATCATGGTTACTTGTCTACAATGCTTCAATCTTTTCACGAGATCTCATTTGAGATTCTAGAGATTGTCGATAAGTATCTTTTAACGAAGCAATTTCTCTGACTAAATTATCATTGTGATTATTTAAAGATTCTAACTTAGGTTTGTTAGATTCACATTCAACACAATTTACTTTAACCGATGATGTAGCAGAAATAGAATGACTAACCTCATTGATCTTAGCCATGCATGCAAAGACAGTTGTAGGCTTGTTACAGGAGTCATCAAAATCAGATCCAGAATCATTATCAGAAGACAACTCACTTCCACTTACATCTTGAAAGTCTTGAGTCAGCCCAAATAAAGCCAAATTAGCTTGAGTATCGTTACACAGTAGTCGTTGTGACCAATCATTTCCATTAGATAACATTGCTTGTAACCCAGAACTTGATGGTTTCTTCTCAGTATCATTTCCTCGTGTTGTTGAAGGATTTTGATTTTGACCACGAGGACCAGTATACTCCTTTTTCGGTTTGTCACATTCTTTTGCAAAATGTCCGAATTCTTGACAATTGTAACATTTCACCTTTAACTTATCAAATCCCAATTTCTTGTTCAAGGCAGGAAGATCTTTTCCAGTTCTTTGCATAAACCTTTTCACCTTACGAACAATCATTGCCATGTTCCACTTTAAATCCATAATTTCTAAGTCATCTGGATCAATCTGATCATAGTCTTCATCAGTCAAATCACTAGTGACAATCTTGCTACTCACCAAATTTTCATATGAAGTCATGAACCTGATAAAAAGGCAAAGTTTTGTTCAGCTTCTTTCATGTTGACATTTGGAGGTGATGAGTATTGATTCGTAGTGGATGAACTACCTGAACCAGCAGAAACATTTGGTGATCCAGAAGTACCAGCAGTATAAAAACATGCTCTAGGATCACTATAGATAGTTGTTTCATTTTCTTTAGCATTCTGTGTCAGAAAAGCAGTAATCGGTGAAATGGTTGAACTTAGAGGCATGCTACCACCATAGAAAGCAGGATCTTGACTTTCCTTGGATGATTTTTGACACTTGAGGTCATATTCATGAGCTTCAATCTTTTGTAAGAACTCACTTGCAGTCAAGTCTTCATGGAAATAACTGTTTTCTTTTAATACCATTAGAAAAGTAGAGTACGAACTTGGTAGTGCACTCTTAATAGTATCAATCTTGTCAATCTCAGAAATTTCCAACTTCATTTTATCCATCTCTGCAATCAAGTGATTGAATCCAGTTGTCATTTCTTCAACCGTCTCACCTTTGAGTAAATTAAAGTTTCTGAATTGAAACTTAAGCATAACCTTTTTGCTTTCAGCAGTGTTTCCCATACTTCTCATTCGGATATGTTGAAACATAGAAGCACAGATTTTTATACTACCCACTTGGTGAAAGATATTTTCAGGTAAAGCCATGGTTAGAGTAGAATAGGCTTTTGTCTCTATCTCTAATGCTTTCTTCTCTTCCTGTGAGTATTGAGATATAGCTTTAGGTCTTAAGCCAATAGTCTCATCTCCAATCATAGGAACAGTATAAACTTCATCTAAACAATACGAGCAGTCAGGATGAACTGATCCTAGATGAGCACGAAACCGAGGTTCCCATTTGGCAAAGTCACTAAACTTCATCAATCTTGGACATTTCGAATGTGAACCTATCTCGGTATCAAGTTGCAACATTTGTTGCATTAACATATTCTGTGAGGCTAGTACATACATACTAGCCATTTTTGACAAGTTTCAAAAATTCAAGGATAACTTGTGAAGAATAAGGTTAACGAATGGTGAGCAGTGAATTGTAACGAACTGTAAACAGTTTTAGCGAACTGTGAACAGTGATCAACGAATCAAATCTTAACGAAGTTAAGGTTTATCATGTAACGAATTAGAATTTGATGATTAACGAATCCAATGGTCAATGAATGAGTAAGCGAATTAACTAAGCGAATCACAAAGTACAAGCTTAGCGAATTAGAGTATTTTCTGTAACAAATCACTAAGATAAGCTTAGCGAAATAAGATGACGAACCAGTTATAGTTGATAACGAATCAAACTATAGCGAATCAAGTTGTTACAACCGTTTGTAACAAACTCTGACACCTAATGTCACGTGGCAAAGGTTGTTATAACACAATTTCTAATATGACCACGTGTCACACGAATTTGTGAACACGAATCAGATAGATTAACGAACTTATTACACGAATCAACTATAGTTCATAGCGAATGGATAACGAATCAACTAGAACTCATAGCGAACTGGGTGAAATATGTTAACGAATCAATGAGAATATGGTAACGAATCGATCTCGTATTCAAATCTTCAAATCTTCAATGAAGATTTCCAGAAATCTGGAAATGAAGAACACAAACCCAAAGACCCAGATTTGTAATACACAACCAATTCTCAACCAAATCGCACAAATCAACTATCAAAATACTCGCAAACCAAAACAATTCTCGTAAACAATTACCACTTATTTCAAACCCAATTGCACCAAAACTAATCTCTGTTTCGGTCACAAACCAGAACCAATACCAATTCAATCCAAAACCAAACCAATCACCAATTCCGATTATCCGAACCTTACCTATACCTTAACCACCTCAAATCCAGTCCAATCCTTCCATAATTCAATCAATTAACCTCAATTTGATCCTAATTCAATCAAACAAAACCTTAACAATACATAATACTAATTAACAGTCCAATAATCCAAATAAACAACCAAATCAAGCGTAATTGAGCCCCAAAAACTCTGTACCACTTGTTGGAACATAGATCAATCCTTAAACAGATCTCAGATCTATATGAATACGATTAATCCTAAATACGGATCTAGCTCATAGTTACGTTTGATTGCATATGATATGTATATCTATTATCAATAGTAGTATGTGTATGTATATGTTAATAATATTAATATGAAGATTGAGAGAGAGTATTCGGGCAGAGGTTCGATAATTATCTCAAAACTTAAATTAAACGTAAACAGTGTTCACCTATAAATAGAAGATGGCTTAGTTCATTAACATCCCCTAACAAACTATAGCCCACTTCGTTACATACATTACGAAGTAATACACTTAACAAATCACCCCCTGATTCTTTAAACATCCTTAAAGAATCAGGAGGGATAATAACTTAAGTCTTAGTTCGCTAAACATCCTTAGCGAACTAGACATTACATTAACGAACTAACAATATAAATTAATTGTTTATTAAATTAAACAAAACGACAAATACGTTAACAATAAATACAAAGACTCAAGAAGCAAAACCGTGCACTAACAATTATAACTATATTTGGTATCCCTTCTGAAATTGCTTGTGACAATGGTTCTCAGTTTATCGGGAAAAGAACCACTAACCTTTTTGACAGTTGGGGCATCAAGATGATCACTTCTACACCAGTTCATACTCAAGCCAATGGTCAAGCAGAGCCAAGCAACAAGATTATCATCAACAACTTGAAGAAGAAGCTAGGATCCAAGAAAGGAAAGTGGGCTAAAGATCTAGTTTATGTTCTTCTGGCTGACAGGACAACACCCAAGAACGCAACAGGCCAAACCCCTTCTCATTGGTGTTTGGATTAGAAGCAGTAATTCCTACAGAGATGGTGGTTCCTACTGCTAGAACAAACATCCGTGATCCTGAGGCCAATAATGAAATCCTTCTCCAAGATCTAGATACTGTTGATGAGCTCAGAGACATAGCTAAGATCTGAATGGCAACATATCAACAAAGGGTAGCTGGAGCATACAACAAAGATATAAGGATAAGAAGATTTCAAAAAGGAGATCTGGTATTGAGAAAAGCCTTCCAAAATACAACCAACCCGGCAGATGGAAAGCTAGCACCCAAGTGGGAAGGTCCTTATCTTATCGAGTCGGAGGCAGGAAAGGGGGCCTATCATTTGCTCACAATGGATGGCAACAGGTTACCAAGAGCATGGAATGCTTTCCATCTCAAGAAGTATTTTTTCTGATTAGGATCAAGTATCCTAAGAGGATTGAGTATCCTTAAATGATCTAGGATCCTAAAATCGGTAACATCTATCTGATCACTTATCCTTTCAGATTCTTATTAATCTAAGGATAATATATTTTTAATTGTTCGTCTTTTCCAAATTTTTAAGTAACAATGCAGGTTTCAATAAGAGGTTCAATGTATAAGAGGTTGGCCACCTCTCCCTCACGCTTAAGGTACATCGCTATTTTCCTTGGCCTAGCCCACGATTGGGTATGACCCCCGATGGTCATACCCTCCAAGGTTTAAAGGTTTTCACCTTTCTTATAAATTAGAGTTTCTACACTCTCGCCTGGAGAGCACGCTATCCAACGTATAGTCCGGGGCAGCGGGACCAGTACATGTTTAGTGGCTGACAATTTCGTTGTTTTTGGCTATATGGAGGATCCTATGATTTATGGTTGACGTACCATACCACCGATTTATAACGTTTTCATGTTATCTCAAGACAAAGGTTTCTAACATTTTCATGTTAGCTAAGGTTTTGGCGTTTTCACGTCACTCACGTATGGGCTAAATCCTGGTTTGGGCGAGTCCCCACTTAACATCCGTATCCTTGGGCTAGTCCCCAGTTTGGGCTTGTCCCCAGTTTTTGGGCTTGTCTCCAGTTTAACACCAGTTTGGGCTTGTCCCCAGTTTATTTTTTGGGCTTGTACCCAGTTTATTGGGTTTAATCCTAGATAATATCATAAGTTATTTGCATCAGGTATCATAAATTAGATTCTGAGGATCACCGAATGATCAATACTTATGGATTCAAAATCCTTAAATTCAGTTTTATAAGGATTTCAAAAGGATCAATACTTATGGTAACTTAGGTCTAACCAGACCTTACGGTGTGATTTCTGTTTATCGATTTATACTTATTTTATTTTAGTTTATATCTTCATAGATATAAGGATTCATTATTCTCAGTCTATTTTTATAAGGATTTAAGATCCTGGTTTATTTTTGCAAGGATATTTTATCCTAAAAATATTTTACTAAAGAATATTTCCCAAAACTTACAACAAGACTAAAGCTATATCAAACAAACTTTCAAAATAACAGACAATCAACAGATAGACAAAAGATATTGTTTATTAAACTTACTTGCAATTACCAAAAATCTTAACCCGGATTTCACCATTCAAAAAATGGACCATCCAGCCGGGTTAAACAGGTGTTACTAGTTGTTCATGATTTGCAGGGAGAAGGATACACAGCCGGGAGTGAAGTTCCCAAGGAAACCCCATTGATATATGACAATTATATCCAGCTTGTCAAATCTCATATGTTTTTGCATGAAGTTTGAATTCAAAAGCAAAATGACAACTATGATCTTATCACAACCGCCATTTTGGGGGCAATTGTTAGTGCACAGAAATTTGACACTGTGGATACGTTATCCTGGCATATGTTATTGGATCAGTGATCCTTAGTCAGATCCCATCAGGATCAAACATCCTCAGTACTTATCATTTACTAACGATTGTTTCCTATGTATAACATTATATTTGACAGATGTAACGGCCAAGAGACCTGGTCTACCCCCTATTTCGCAGCCTGAGTGATGGAGCACGTGGTCAAAGTGGCTGTTATGAGTAAATTGAAGACAATGGCGGAATTTTAGGGATTATTAGTTAATAGTCTTTATTATTTATAACTCCCTTAAGTTATTATCTTTTGTATATATTGAGGCTATGATCAGCTAGGAAAACACAACGACTGCTCTCTACGAAATTAGCACTACACACACATAGAAATCATTGCAATACTGATCATAATCTCCACCATTGTAACCCGAATTTTGATTAATAAAGTGGTGATAGACGATTTGTCATCACCCGGGGTTTTTGTGCCGGTGATCCGACCAAGATCAAGGGCTTTTCCTCGTAACAAATCCTTGTGTTCTTCATTATTTCGTTCACATATTCATTATTGTCATCATAGCACTAATCCTCACATAACAGATTTGGATGCATTATCCTTAGCAGATTTTTATCCAAAACAATAAATATAGTTCATTCTAGTACTTATTATAAATCATGTTTTTATTTTATAAATTATGTAAATTGGTTCTTTCTCCGTCTGTCCTATTTTGATTATTTTATTATATATATTTAAGTTGTTATATGAAGGACTAATAGAATAAAATGAAGTTAATTTACATGTGAGAACTAATAGAATAAAGTCGCAAGGTCAATTTCGAAATTTCAGGGAAGGGTAATTTCGTACATTTCTTTTTATCTCCTGATATGGCAATCCCTTAATTTACTAACTTCTTTACCCTTTATTTAGGAATTTATTCTTTTTAAAGAATAATTTGGATAACCGCTGCTTTTACTTTTTCACCGGATAATCTCCAATTCAATGGATGATTCTCATGTTGATAAAAGAATAATTTGGATAGCCGTTGTTTTTTCTTTTTCATCCGATAATGGTTCAATGAATGATATGAGTCTCATGTTGATAATGTAAACATATGCTCACATAGCCCAGATATATCAATCATATATGTGATTTGTTATTTTATGGTTTTGCCGTTAATAAAATGATGATAAACATTTTAACATAAATATAATGTGTTTATTGTTAATTTGTCATACATACCTTGAAATGTTGTTATGTCCCTGCCTGTATGTGTTTTAATATAGAACTGTCATTAATTTAATAATGTTTATTTATTTCTTTGAAGTAATGTTATTATTATAATGTAATGAGTTCGGTTACTACAAAGAAAGATACATACATTGGTTAATACTTAATAGTTATACTTACTCAAAGTAAGAAAAAAAACTAAGTGTAAAACTACCTAGGATGAGCCCGGCCGCAAGCCACCCTCCGGCTTTCGAGTGGCTAACAAGATTTCCTCTAAACTCAACAGAATCATCTTTATAGGTTTTAAAAATAGCCAAAGCCGTCTGTCATCAGAAAGGTGTAGCATCAGAATCACAGAATGAATTATGATATGATAAGTAGAATTACCATTGGGAAAATTTATAAGACAGAAGTTTAATTAGGTATGGTGATACTGGTATACACAAGTAATTTGGTTGGTTACCTATAATAATAATAATAATAATAATAATAATGATGATGATGAAGAAGAAGAAGAAGAAGAAGAAGAAGATGATGATGATGATGATGATTTAGGTTTAGGTGTTTCTGTTATGTGCAAGTTAGTTATTAGTTAGTGACTTATAAAAAGATAACGATGATCTCTGTTAGCCATTACAAGTTAATCATCTAATTTATGTTAAACTTTCTGCCTTTTTCTTTAATGTTATGATATACTTTTTTGTATCAAAGTTTGATATGATATGATATGAAGATGGTTTGTTTTAAGAAAAAAGGAGAGAAAACCAATTCTCTAATATTGTTTTCCGACCTCAAGAAGAAATTCTAGTTCTGGAAGTGGGAGGGGGTTATTATGTAAAAATATATAGTTATACTAAACTTAAAAACTCTGTTTATAAAAGGAAATTATTATTATTTTTATTTTATGGGAGGGGGTTATTACAATTACTTACCCAGAAGATATTTAGAACTGACAATCGACTTCAATTGTATTGTTTCAACTCAGTGGTGGTCGATAGATTAATCTAACTTCTCATCCTATTTTGGGTGCCCGGGATTTCTAAATCATTACATTAAAAATAGTTTTTTATTTCTTTATTACAACAGTAACTGAATAAAAATATGTTTTTATATAAAGTTCATTCATGTACTTAATATAAATCATGTTTTTATTTTATAAATTCTGTAAGTAGGTTCTTTATCCGTATGATAGTTTTTATTTTTTTATTATATATGTTTAAGATGTTATATGAAGGAGGACTAATAGGATAAAATGAAATTAATTTACATGTGAGAACTAATAGAATAAAGACGCACGGACAATTTTGAAATTTTTGGGAATGGCAACTTCGTACATTTCTTTTTTCTCCTGATATTGCATTCGCTTAATTTAATAAAACTTCTATACCCTTAATTTAGGAAATTATTTCTTTTAAAGAATAATTTGGATAACCGCTAATTTTGCTTTTTCACCCGATAATCTTTCAATTCAACGGATGATTCTCATGTTGATAAAAGAATAATTTGGATAGCCGTTGCTTTTTCTTTTTCGTCCGATAATAGTTCAATGAATGATATGAGTCACATGTTGATACTGTAAGCATATGCTAACATAGCCCAATATATTAATCATATATATATGTGATTTGTTATTTTATGGTTTTGCTGTTAATAAAATGATGATAAATATTTAACATAATATAATGAGTTTATTGTTAGTTTGTTAAACATACCTTGTAATGTTGTTATGTCCCTGCCAGTATGTGTTTTAATTTAGAAATTTCATTAATTTAATAATGTTCATTTATTTTTATTAAGTAATGTTATTATTCTAATATAATGAGCTCGGTTACTATAAAGAAAGATACATACATTGGTTAATATTTAATAATTATACTTACTCAGATAAAAAAAAACTTAGTGAAAAAAACTACCTAGGATGAGCCCGGCCGCAAGCCACCTTCCGGTTTTCGAGTGGTCAATAGGATTTCCTCTAAAATCAACAGAATCGTCTTTGTGTGTTTTTAAAATAGCCAAAGCAGCCTGTTATAAGCAAAGTGTAGCATCAGAATCACAAAATGAATGTTGTTATGATATGATAAGTAGAATTCCCATTGGGAAAATTTATAAGAAAGAAGTTTAAAAAGATATAGTGATACTGGCATGCACAAGTAATTTGGTTAGTCACCTATAACTATGACGACGACGACCACAACAACAACAACAACAACAACAACAACAAGATGATGATGATGATGATTTATGTTTAGGTGTTGCTGTAATGCACAAGTAAGTTATTAGTTAGTAATTTATATAAAGATAAAGATGATCTATGTTTATCATTACAAGTTGATCATCGAATTTACCTTTTGCTTTGTGCCTTTTCCATTAATGTTATGATATACTTTTTTTTATCAAAGTTTAATACGATATGATATGAAGATGGTTTGTTTTAAGAAAAAAAGAATAGGAATCCAATTATCTAATATTGTTTTCCGATCTCAATAAGAAATTATGGTTTGGAAGTGGGAGGGGGTTATTATGTAAAAATATATAATTATGCTAAACTTAAAAACTCTGTTTATAAAAGGAAATTATTATTATTTTTATTTTATGGGAGAGGGTTATTACAATTACTTACCTGGAAGATATCTGGATCTGACAATCGGCTTCAATTGTATTGTTTCAACTCTGCAGTTGTCGATAGATTAATCTAACTACTCACTCTATTTTGGGTACCCGGAATTTCCTAATCATTACATTAAAAATAGTTATTAAAAATAGTTAGTTCCTTCTAGTACATATTATAAATCATGTTTTTATTTTATAAATTCGGTAAGTTGGTTCTTTCTCCGGCTGTCTTGTTTTTATTGTTTTATTATATATGTTTAAGATGTTATATAACGGAGGACTAATAGAATAAAATGAAGTTAATTTACATGTGAGAACTAATAAAATAAAGACGCAAGGACAATTTCGAAATTCCAAGGAAGGGCAATTTCATACATTTATTTTTATCTCGTGATATGGAAATCACTTAATTTACTAAAACTTCTTTACCCTTAATTTAGGAATTTATTTTTTGAAAGAATAATTTGGATAACCGCTGCTTTGCTTTTTCACCTGATAATCTTTCAATTCAATGGATGATTCTCATGTTGATAAAAGAATAATTTGGGTAGCCGCTGCTTTTTCTTTTTCATCCGAGAATCATTCAATGAATGATATGAGTCTCATGTTGATACTGTAAACATATGCTCATATAGCCTAGTTTTATCAATCATATATGTGATTTGTTATTTTATGGTTTTGCTTTTAATAAAATGATGATAAATACTTTAACATAATATAATGCGTTTATTGTTAGTTTGTTACACATACCTTGTAATGCTTTTTTGTCCCCCCAGTATGTGTCTTAATTTAGAACTTTCATTAATTTAATAATTTGAGTAATGTTATTATTGTAATATAATGAGCTCGGTTACTACAAAGAAAGATATATACATTGTTTAATACTTACTAATTATACTTACTCAAGTAAAAAAAACTTAGTGAGGAACTACCTAGGATGAGCCCGACCGCAAGCCACCCTCCGGTTTTCGAGTGGTTAGCAGGATTTCCTCTAAAACCAACAGAATCATCTTTGTGGGTTTTATAAATAGCAAAGCTGCCTGTTTGATAAATATAATTACCATTTGGAAAATTTATAAGAAAGAAGTTTAAAAAGATATGGTGATACTGGTATTCACAAGTAATTTGGTTTGTTACCTATAATAATAATAATAATAATAATAATAATAATAAGAAGAAGAAGAAGAAGAAGAAGAAGAAGAAGATGATGATGATGATGATGATGATGATGATGATGATGATTTAGTTTTAGGTGTTGTTGTTATGCACAAGTAAGTTATTAGTTACTGATTTATATAAAGATAAAGATGATCTTTGTCAATCATTACAAGTTGATCATCGAATTTACGTGTTGCATTGTGCCTTTTCCTTTAATATTATGATATACTTTTTTTTCTCGAAGTTTGATAAGATATGATATGAAGATGGTTTATTTTATGAAAAAAAGGATAGGAAGCCAATTCTCTAATATTGTTTTCCAACCATAAGAAGAAACTCTGGTTTTGTAAGTGGGAGGGGGTTATTATGCAATAATATAGTTATACTAAACTTAAAAACTTAGTTAATAAAATGAAATTATTATATTTTTTATTTTATGGGAGGGGGTTATTGTAACGATTCCGACTAAACCAGGTATACCTTAACCGGTAGATAATATTTACGTTATATTTAATGTCGGGTACATGAATTACCATAGTAATTATACGAGGATACATGGTTCACTATATTGATTGTACGTGAATATATAATTCATCGTATTGAATATGCGATTAATCGATCGATAGTTATTGAAACCCGAACGAATCGAGGGTTCAATTATAGACGATATCTATAATATTTAGTGATTTTACGAAACATTAATGCTTCGGGATAAGTAAAGTACGGCACAGAAAAAGAATTTCGATTTAATGGTACGTCGGTACATTAAATGAAGCCTTCAATACCAAACCAACCAAGAGACGATCGATCAAGCCGAAAAAGATGCGCAATTATTAATAATATGATGTTTTAAGTTAATAAATGTCATGGTTTAAGTTTTTAAAGTTTTTAAATCGGTTTTATATAAATTTCATTTTTAAGCCGAAAAACGACCGTTTTAGCCTCGTTTTAAGCTAAATTAAACATTTAACCGAAAAAACGAACTGAACCAAATTATCCAAAACATTATCCAGATCTCTGATATCCAAACATGTGGTAAGAATGAAAAGGTGGGTCCCACCCCACCCCCTCAAACTTCCGATCGGACCAAAGGGTCCAACCCCATTCCTTCATTTCTTTTTTTTAAGAAACATTCAACATCCATCTTCTCCTCTCAAGATCATGAACTAAAAACTGAGAATTGTAGCAAGAACAATGAGGTAAAGATCGAGTTATCTACGTTTTCACCTTCCTTTCTTGAGTTTATTTGCAAGAAAATGAGGTTTCAAAGATGAAAACCGATTCTTGCATGATCAAGTGATGTATACGGGTTATACAAGGGATCTTGGTCCAAGAAAGGAGTTAAACGAACCAAAAACGAATTTTTACGGTTTAAACTTTAGTTTTGGAACAATAACCGAAACTATAGTGTAAGAGGCTTGATCGTGAGTGTAACTTGCTTGGTATTGTGGTATGTTGGTTGTAGGTTCTGTATTTAGTGGTAGATAAGGCGGAAAGACAAGTGTGTAGCTTGTAGTGGCGGAAAACAAAAGGTATATTCGGTTTATGTTCGGTTATGGATATTTGGACAGATTGTGGTACGTTTAGATTTAGACTACAAAATTTCACAGGGATGATCTACACATAAAAATAAGAGTTCTGTTAAATTTTGGTAATTTTTGGATAAAGGATGAATATTTGGTGAATTTAATGCTCGGTTTTGGCTAAAAATGGTGAAAAATAGTTAAATATCATGAAAAATTCTGGAAAATTTTAGATAAGCTTTTTATAACATGTATAAGTCACACTCAAAATTTTAGGTCAGTTGTAGAAGTCTAAGTAGGCTTTTTGGTCAAACGAGTTCTAGGGATTTCTAGCTCGGTTTTAGTGAAAATGGCATGTAAAAAGAGATTTTGGTTCTGTAAAAATTATATGGGACTATGGAGATGGCAGGGGTCATCCAGGAAAAATTTGGGATTTTTCTAAGGTCGTTTGGTATTTACGACATATTTAGTGTTTGAATGGTGTTTAAAAATAGATAAATAAATTTTAAATATAAAAATTAATTCTGTAAATATTTTTATAAAATTCCCCACTGTCAAAAAGTGATTTGTGCAAAATTTCAAGATCCGAGATTAAACGGATAATTATTTGTGCAAAAACAAACTTTTAAGGTTTAAAACGTGTAAACCGGTAAAGTTCGCCTAAACGAGCTGACCGGTGTATAAAAACCCTAAAAATGAACTATTTTCATATAACTGAGTTAAATATAAATCATTCGAAAATAATTCGGATGATTTGGGTAATTTAAACGATTTAACAGTTTCCGGTGCACTAAAGACGGAAACGGGGTCCCGCGGCCAATCGGGGCGTCTAAACCGAGCTCTAATTTCACAACTTCAATTAAATTATCAGTCAACGACTATTTTCGGGTCGTGTGTGACCAAACTCAATTTTGGAACGTAAAAACGGATAACCGTGCTAGGCACGCAAAACGGGGAAAACAAACTAATAGTAATTGTGACCATGGAACTCTAAACGATATCACAATCTGAGTCCGGAGAAGTGTTTCTGGGTTAACATTGCCCCGGAACGGGTACAGTACTGGGTTAACAGTGTCCCCGGATGTACCGGTTGATACGGTTAAAGATTATATAAACAATAATTGTATAATAACGATCGTATGGATCATATTACAGATAGGACGTTAACTGATAATGATTGTTGTTACCTGATTGCATGTGCTAAGGTGAGTTTCACGAGCCCCTTTTTCTGAATTGTTTTTAAATATTTTCCCGGGGCGTAAGCATGTTACTACTGAAATGTTTAAGTACATACCGAACGCATGGATTTGCGTGTATTTATAAATATTTGATTGTACGGGAATCATACGGAATGGGTACAGTACTGGGTTAACAGTGTCCCCAGATGTCCCTAGAAGTGTTTCTGGGTTAACATTGCCCCCAGAATGGGTACTGTACTGGGTTAACAGTGTCCCCAGATGTCCCTAGAAGTGTTTCTGGGTTAACATTGCCCCCGGAATGGGTACTGTACTGGGTTAACAGTGTCCCCAGATGTCCCTAGAAGTGTTTCTGGGTTAACAATGCCCCCGGAACGGGTACAGTACTGGGTTAGCAGAGGTTTCACTTGTGGGCTCAGCATAATTACATCGATAATATTATATTATGATATGGATTTATCATGGTTTACTCAAATTGTGAAACTCACCAACTATTCGTAGTTGACCCGTTTTCTCACATGCTTTTCAGGTACAATTACGATGAAGTGATTGCTTACGTGCTAAGTGCTTGATGTGTGTAAGATTTGCGTGTGGGATGTTATGATACATTATATTAAATAGAATTATGTATCATATTGTATGATGTGTGTATCACCTAGACGGTAATGAAATATGAGATAATGTAATTTGAAGTATATTAATGTATTCAGTTTTCTTTATAAACAATGTGGTTGATATCAGAGGTGTCTGTTGCATCCCGTTTACGTTTCCGCTGCGGTTACGGGGTGTTACAGTTATTACAATTACTTACCTGGAAGATATTTGGAACTGACAATCGACCTCAATTGTATTGTTTCGACTCTGTAGTAGTAGATAGATTAGCCTAATTTCTTACCTTATTTTTTTTACACGGGATTTCCAAATCATTACATTAAAAATAGTTATTTATTTATTACAATAGTAACTGAATAAAAATATGTTTATATATATAGTTCATTTAGTACTTATTATAAATCATGTTTTCATTTTATAAATTCTGTAAATTGGTTCTTTCTCCGTATGTCTTGTTTTTATTGTTTTATTATATATGTTTAAGATGTTATACGAAGGAGGACAAATAGAATAAAATAAAGTTAATTTACATGTAAGAACTAATATAATAAAGACGAACAAACAATTTCGTAATTTCAGGGAAGGGCAATTTCGTACATTTCTTTTTATCTCCTGATATAGCAATCCCTTAATTTACTAAAACTTTTTTACCCTTAATTTAGGAATTTATTCTTTTTAAAGAATAATTTGGATAACCGCTGCTTTTGGTTTTTCACCCAATAATCTTCCAATTCAATGGATGACTCTCATTTTGATAAAAGAATAATTTGGATAGCCGCTGATTTTTCTTTTTCATCCGATAATCGTTCAATGGATGATATGAGTCTCATGTTGATACTATAAACATATGCTCACATACCCCAGTTATATCAATCATATATTTGATTTGTTATTTTATGATTTTGCTGTTAATAAAATGATGAAAAATATTTTAACATAATATAATAAGTTTATTGTTAGTTTGTTACACATACCTTGTAATGGTGTTATGTCCTGCCAGTATGCGTTTTAATTTAGAACTTTCATTAATTTAATAATGTTTATTTATTTCTTTTAAGTAATGTTATTATTATAATATAATGAGCTCGGTTACTACAAAGAAAGATACATACATTGGTTAATACTTACTAATTATACTTACTCAAGTAAAAAAAAAACTTAGTGAGAAACTACCTAGGATGAGCCCGACTGTAAGCCACCCTCCGGTTTTCAAGTGGTCAGCAGGATTTCCTCTAAAATCAACATAATCATTTTTGTGGGTTTTAAAAATAGCCAAAGCCGCCTATTATAAGAAAAGTGTAGCATCAGAAACACAGAAACACGGAATGAATGCTGTTATGATATGATAAGTAGAATTACCATTTGGAAAAATTGTAGGATAAAAGTTTAAAAAGAAAAGGTGTACTGGTATGCACAAGTAATTTGGTTGGTAGCCTATTATAATAATAATAATAATAATAATATTAATAATAATAAGAAGAAGAAGAGGAAGATGATGAGTTAGGTTTAGTTGTAGCTGTTATGCATAAGTCATTAGTTAGTGACTTATATAAAGTAAAAGATTATCTTTGTCTACATTACAACTTGATCATCGAATTTGCGTTTTGGTTTGTGCATTTTACTTTAATGTTACGATATATTTTTTTTTATCAAAGTTTGATACGATATGATATGAAGATGGTTTGTTTTAAGGAAAAAAGGATAGGAACCAATTCTCAAATATTGTTTTCCGACCTCAAGAAGAATTATGATTTTGGAAGTGGGAGAGGGTTATTATGTAAAAATATACAGTTATACTAATCTTAAAAACTCTATTTATTAAAGAATATTTTTATATTTTTTATTTTTTGAGAGGTGGTTATTACAATTACTTACTTGGAAGATATTTGGAATTGATAATCGACTTCAATTGTATTGTTTCAACTCTGTAGTAGTCGATATATTAATCTAACTGATCACCCTATTTTGGGTACTCGAGGTTTCCAAATCATTACATTAAAAATAGTTATTTATTTATTTATTTATTTATTACAACAGTAACTAAATAAAAATATGTTTATATATATAGTTCATTTTAGTACTTAATATAAATCATGTATTTATTTTATAAATTCTGTAAGTTGGTTCTTTTCCGTATGTCATGTTTTATTGTTTTACTACATATGTTTAGGATGTTATATGAAGGAGGACTAATAGATAAAATGAAGTTAATTTACATGTGAGAACTAAAAGAATAAAGACGCAAGGACAATTTCGAAATTTCAGGGAAAGGCAATTTTGTACATTTCTTTTTATCTCCTGATATGGCGATCGATTAATTTACTAAAACTTCTTTACCCATAATTTAGGAATTTATATTTTTAAAGAATAATTTGGATAACCACTGCTTTTGCCTTTTCACCCAATAATCTTTCAATTCAATGGATGATTCTCATGTTGATAAAAGAATAATTTGGATAGCCGCTGCCTTTTCTTTTCATCCAATAATCGTTCAATGAATGATATGACTCATGTTGATATTGTAAACATATGCTCAGATAGCCCAGTTATATCAATCATACATGTGATTTTTTAGTTTATGGTTTTGCTGTTAACAAAATGATGATATAAATTTTAACATAATATAATGAGTTTATTGTTAGTTTGTTACACATACCTTGTATTACTATTATTTCCCTGCCAGTATGTGTTTTAATTTAGAACTGTCATTAATTTAATAACGCTTATTTATTTCTTTTAAGTAATGCTATTATTATAAAATTATGAGCTCGGTTACTATAAAGAAAAATACATACATATGTTAATACGTAATAATTATACTTACACAAGTAAAAAAAAACTTAGTGAAAAACTACCTAATATGAGCCCGGCCCCAATCCACTCTCCGGTTTTCGATTGGTCTATAGGATTTCCTCTAAAATCAACATAATCATCTTTGTGGGCTTTGAAAATAGACAAAGCCGCCTGTTATAAGCAAAGTTTAGCATCAGAATCACAGAATGAATGTTGTTATGATATGATAAGTAGAATTACCATTGGGAAAATTTATTAGACGGAATATTAAAAAATGTATGATGATACGGGTATGTACATGTAATTTGGTTGGGTAATAATAATAATATTAATAATAATAATAATAAGAAGAAGAAGAAGAAGAAGAAGATGATGATGATTATTATTATTATTATTTAGGTTTAGGTGATGCTGTTATGCACAAATTATTAGTTAGTGACTTATATAAAGATAAAGATGATCTTTGTCAGTCATTACAAGTTGATCATCGAATTTACGTGTTGATTTGTGCCTTTTCCTTAAATGTTATGATATACTTTTTTGTATCAAAGTTTGATATGATATGATATGAAGATGGTTTGTTTTAAGAAAAAAGGAGAGAAAACAAATACTCTAATATTGTTTTCAGACCTCAAGAATAAATTATGGTTTTAGAAGTGGGAGGGAGTTATTATGTAAAAATATATAGTTATACTAAACTTAAAAACTCTGTTTATAAAAGAAAATTATTATTATTTTTATTTTATGGGAGGGGGTTATTACAATTACTTACCCGGAAGATATTTAGAACTGACAATCGACTTCAATTGTATTGTTTCAACTCTGTGGTAGTCGATAGATTAATCTAACTACTCACCCTATTTTGGGTACCTGGAATTTCTAAATCATTACATTAAAAATAGTTATTTATTTCTTTATTAAAATAGTAACTAAATAAAAATATGTTTTTATATATAGTTCATTTTAGTACTTAATATAAATCATGTTTTTATTTTATAAATTTTGTAAGTTGGTTCTTTCTCCGTATGATACTTTTTATTGTTTTATTATATATGTTTAAGATGTTATATGAAGGAGGACCAATAGAATAAAATGAAGTTAAATTACATGTGAGAAATAATAGAATAAATTTAAGGGAATGGCAATTTCTTACATTTCTTTTTTGTCTTCTGATATGGCAATCGATTTGTTTACTAAAACTTTTTTACCCTTAATTTAGGAATTTATTTTTTAAAGAATAATTTGGATAACCGCTACTTTTGCTTTTTCACCCGATAATCTTTCAATTCAATGGATGATTCTCATGTTGATAAAAGAATAATTTGGATAGCCGCTGCTTTTTCTTTTTCATCCGATAATCGTTCAATGAATGATATGAGTCACATGATGATACTATAAACATTTGCTAACATAGCCCAGTTATATTAATCATATATATGTATGTGATTTGTTATTTTATGGTTTTGCTGTTAATAAAATAATGATAAATATTAAACATAATATAATGAGTTTATTGTTAGTTTGTTACACATACCTTGTAATGCTGTTATGTCCCTACCGGTATGTGTTTTAATTTAGAAATTTCATTAATTTAATAATGTTTATTTAATTCTTTTAAGTAATGTCATTATTATAATATAATGAGATCGGTTACTATAAAGAAAGATACATATATTGGTTAATATTTAATAATTATACTTACTCATATAAAAAAATTAGTGAAAAAAACTACCTAGGATGAGCCCGACCGCAAGCCACCCTCCGGTTTTCGAGTGGTCAACATGATTTCCTCTAAAATCAATAGAATCGTCTTTGTGGGTTTTTAAAATAGCCAAAGCCGCCTGTTATATTCAATGTGTAGCATCAGAATCACAGAATAAATGTTGTTATGATATGATAAGTAGTATTACCATTAGAAAAATTTATAAGACAAAAGTTTAAAAATATATGGTGATACTGGCATGCACAAGTAATTTGGTTAGTCACCTATGACTATAATAATAACAATAATAATAATACTAATAATAATAATAATAATGAAAAGAAGAAGAAGAAGAAGATGATGATGATGATGACTTATGTTTAGGTTTTGCTGTAATGCACAAGTAAGTTATTAGTTAGTGACTTATATAAAGATAAAGATTCTCTCTATTAGTCATTACATGTTAATTATTGAATTTACCTTTTGCTTTGTGCCTTTTCTTTTAATGTTATGATATACTTTTTTTATTAAAGTTTGATACGATATGATATGAAGATGGTTTGTTTTAAGAAAAAAAGGATAGGAAACCAATTCTCTAATATTGTTTTCTGACCTCAATAAGAAATTCTGGTTTGGAAGTGAGAGGGGGTTATTATGTAAAAATATATAGTTATGTAAAACTTAAAAACTTTGTTTATAAAAGGAAACTATTATTATTTTATGGGTGATGGTTATTACAATTACTTACCTGGAAGATATTTGGAATTGACAATTGACTTCAATTGTATTGTTTCAACTCTGTACTAGTCGATAGATTAATTTAACTACTCACTCTATTTTGGGTACCCGGGATTTTCAAATCATTACATTAAAAATAGTTATTTATTTATTTATTACAACAGTAACTAAATAAAAATATTTTTTATATATAGTCCCATTCTAGTACTTATTATAAATCATGTTTTTATTTTATAAATTCGGTAAGTTGGTTCCTTCTCCGGTTGTCTTGTTTTTATTGTTTTATTATATATGTTTAAGATGTTATATGAAGGGGGACTAATAGAATAAAATGAAGTTAATTTACATGTGAGAACTAATAGAATAAAGACGCAAGGACGATTTCGAAATTCCAAGGAAGGGCAATTTCGTACATTTATTTTATCTCGTGATATGGAAATCCCTTAATTTACTAATACTTCTTTACCCTTAATTTTGGAATTTATTTTTTAAAAGAATAATTTGAATAACCGCTGCTTTTCTTTTTGACCTGATAATCTTTCAATTCAATGGATGATTATCATGTTGATAAAAGAATAATTTGGATAGCCGTTGCTTTTTATTTTTCTTCCGAGAATCGTTCAATGAATGATACGAGTCTCATGTTGATACTGTAAACATATGCTCACATAGCCTAGTTATATCAATCATATATTTGATTTGTGTTTTGTTGTTAATAAAATGATGATAAATACTATAACATAATATAATGCGTTTATTGTTAGCTTGTTACACATACCTTGTAATGCTGTTATGTCCCTCACAGTATGTGTTTTAATTTAGAACTTTACTCAATTTAATAATGTTTATTTATTTCTTTTAAGTAATGTTATTATTGTAATATAATGAGCTCGGTTACTACAAAAAAAGATACTTATATTGGTTAATACTTACAAATTATACTTACTCAAGTAAAAAAAACTTAGTGTAAGACTACCTAGGAAGAGCCCGACCGCAAGCCACCCTCCGGTTTTCGAGTGGTCAACAGGATTTCTTCTAAAATCAACAGAATCATCTTTGTGAGTTTTATAAATAGCCAAAGCTGCCTGTTATTAGAAAAGTGTAGCATCAGAAACACATAATGAATATTGTTATGATATGATAAATAGAATTATCATTTGGAAAATTTATAAGACAGAAGTTTAAAAAGATATGGTGATATTGGTATGCATAAGTAATTTGGTTGGTTACCTATAATAATAATAATAATAATAATAATAATAATAATAATAATAAGAAGAAGAAGAAGAAGAAGAAGAAGAAGAAGAAGAAGAAGAAGAAGATGATGATGATGATGATGATGATGATGATGATGATGATGATTTAGGTTTAGGTTTTGTTGTTATGCACAAGTAAGTTATTAGTTAGTGACTTATATAAAGATTTGTCAATCAATACAAGTTGATCATCGAATTTACGTGTTGCATTGTGCCTTTTCCTTTAATGTTATGGTATACTTTTTTTTATCGAAGTTTGCTACGATATGATATGAAGATGGTTTTTTTAAGAAAAAAAAGGATAGGAAACCAATTCTCTAATATTGTTTTCCGAACTCAAGAAGAATTCTAGTTTTGGAAGTGAGAGGGGGTTATTATGTAAAAATATATAGTTATATTAAACTTAAAAACTCTATTTATAATAGGAAATTATTATATTTTTTATTTTATGGGAGTTGGTTATTACAATTACTTACCTAGAAGATATTTGGAACTTACAATCGACTTCAGTTGAAATGTTTCAACTCTGTAGTAGTCAATAGATTAATTTAACTGCTCACCCTGTTTTGGGTTTCTGGGATTTCCAAATCATTACATTAAAAATAGTTATTTATTTATTTATTAAAATAGTAACTGAATAAAAATATGTTTTTATATATAGTTCATTTTGTACATATTATAAATCATGTTTTTATTTTATAAATTTGTAAGTTGGTTCTTTCTCCGTCTGTCCATTTTTATTGTTTAATTATATATGTTGTTAGTACACGGTTTTGCGTCTCGAGTCTTTGTATCTATTTATTATGTATTTGTCGTTTGATTTATGTAATAAACAATTAAGTTATTAAGTTAGTTCGCTAAAGTATAGTCTAGTTCGCTAAGGATGTTTAGCGAACTAGATCAAAGCAATTAACCCTCCTGATTCGTTAAGGATGCTTAACGAATCAGGGGGTGATTCGCTAAGTTATTTCATTTTAATGTATGTAACGAAGTGGACTCTAGTTCGTTATGGGATGTTAACGAACTAGATCCATCTTCTATTTATAGTGAACACTGTTCACTGATAATTTAAGTTTTGGAGTTTAATTATCGAACCTCTGTCTAATTCTCTCTCAAGCTTCATATTCATACTAATATTATTATCAATCACCTGCATACAACTAATATATACATATATATATAATCAAGTGTAACAATGAACTAGATCCTAAGGTTAATCATATTTATATATACATCTCAGATATGTGATCTGTGTATTGTTTAAAGGGTTAATCGTGTTCAAACAAGTGGTATCAGAGCTTTTGGTGCTCGTTTACGCTTGATTTGGATGTTAATCGGTTTATTAGAGTAATAATCGATAGTGTTTATGTTAAGTTTCTGTTCAATTTGAATTTGGATCAAATTGAGTATTATTTAGGTAATTAATGGACTAGTTCGTTAACCAATTCGTTATATATTATGATTCGTGTCAACTGATTCGTGTGACACGTGTCCTACCTCGGAAACTGTTTTATAACAACTTTTGCCACGTGGCATTTGTTGTCAGAAGTTTGTTACAAACCGTTGTAACAACCTGATTCGTTATAAGTTGATTCGTTATCAACTGTAGTTGATTCGTCATCAAATTTTCTAAGCCTTTTCTTACTGATTCGTTTATCTAATTCGTTATTAAACCATCTGATTCGTTGACCATCTGATTTGTTGATTATTTTGTCAAATCAATTTTGTTGACCAGACCAGATTCGTTAAAACCATTTATGATTCGTTACCTGCTCAATCTTAACTTCGTTAAGGCGTGATTCTTTGTTTACTATTCACAGTTTGTTACAACTGTTCACAGTTCGTTAATTATTTTTTAATTTCAATCCTTAAAGTTTTAAACTTGTCAAAAAATGGCTGGTATGTATGCATTAGCTTCTCAAGACATGTTGATGCAACAAATTTTATAGCTGGATACCGAGATCGGTTCACATTCGAAATGTCCACAGTTGATGAAATTTAGCGATTTTGCTAAATGGGAACCTCGTTTTCGTGCTCATCTAGGGTCAATTCACCCTGATTGTTCGTACTGTTTGGATGAGGTTTACACAGTTCTGTAAGGCCCCGTTACCGGTGCCTCACATTTGGGCGTTGTATTTACTCATCAACATAGTTCTAATAATCAGAGTTAATAAAAACATTCGCGGAATATAAAAACTTAAACCATTCATTACAAACATCCATATTTTTGTCTTTGAAAACATTACTTAAAATAAAACATCATAGCAAAATCTTCAGATGCCAGCTTCGTCCAACTCTACCATGGGTCCTCCTCAAGCTACCTGCCTCATTCTACTCACCTGCGTGCATACTAAAAGTCAACTACGCTGAGTGAGTTCTAGTTAATCAAACATAATACAATACATACACTTACCTCCAATCATGCATCCGAAGATACATAATTATTACTTTGCTACTTACTTTCATTACATAACTTCATACGTATATTCATACTTTATTACTTTCATACTATATAGATATTGTCCATTCTATCTCAGATATTATTAGGGTCTGGTCCCTCTTTCCTTTGTCTATCTCAGATATTTTAGGGTCTGGTCCCTCTCTTGTCTATCTCAGATATTATTAGGGTCTGGTCCCTTTTTACTTCTCTATCTCAGATATTATTAAGGGTCTGGTCCCTCCTTCTCTATCTCAGATATTATTAGGGTCTGGTCCCTCTTTCTTCATCTTCGTACATACTGTCTTTACATACCCATAATATACATACTTTCTTTCATCATTCATACATATTCATATATTGTACGTATATCTATCATACACATTCATCTATCATAAACATACCTCCCTTGTTGGCACGTGCAATATCCGGAGATCGTTCACGTACCGACAAGCTTTCATTCACATTTAAGGTATACATACATAACACATAAATAATATAAGGCATACACTTACCAGTTAAGGTAAGTGTATTAACTATCACATCGAGTATGCACACAGCCCCGAAAACATAACAAGGAAATGGGGCTAGAAACTCACCTGAATGCGGTTACGTTCACCGTTAATCGTAATCCCTTTCTTGAGCTGTGCACGACTAACTGTATAATATGTACATGTATCAATTAACTATTGGTACTCATATCGTATTCCTATCTTTATATAACCCACAACGAGCGGGGGTCCGGGGGCAGCGCCCCTGGCAGCGGGGTTCTAGGAGCGGCAGCCCCTAGCAGGGTCCAAGGGGCAGAGCCCTTGGCTGGGGTCGAGCTGCCAGGTCATCTTGGAAAAATTTTACTTTCTTAAACCGTCTTACACATTTTTCATTAGGATTTTAATTTATTTTCTAAATTGGGCTTAGCATCTCTTGGGCTTAATTGAGTCCGTCCAGCTAATCATCTGGGCCAACAGGGTCCAAGCCCAAACCAACCAGAACCTGGGTGGCCGAGAACCTTGTTCTTGACCGAGAACTAATGTTTCTGGCCGAGAACATACTGGCCGAGAACCCTATGGCCGAGAACCTTTGGTGACCGAAAACCTTGGTTGACCGAAAACCCATGTTTGACCGAAATCTCATATTTGGCCGAAATCTATCCTTGGCCGGAAACACAGGTTGGCCGAAATAGGAAAAATTGTAGGTGTGTTTTGGTGTTTAGAGAGAATAAGATGGATAACTTGGATGGAAATGGAAAGATTTAGGGTTTAATGGGTATTTATACTCCCTTAAGCCCATGGACCTAAGGCTCATCTTTCCTTTTTAGTCCATGATTAATCCATATAATTAGCCTATTTATCTTTCCCTCTTTATTATTATTTTATTATTTACTAGCCCAAGTAAACTTTTTTCGACATAACAATTATATTAAATGTTATTATTTAAAACTTGGAATGTTACAAGTTCCAATGATTGGGGATGAGACTATTGGTTTTACACCTAAAGCTATCTCACAATACTCGGTTGAAGAGAAGAAAGCATTGGAAATTGAGACTAAAGCTTATTCTACTCTTACTATGGCTTTACCTGAAAACATCTTTCACCAAGTAGGGAGTATAAAGATTTGTGCCTCTTTATTCCAACATATCCGTATGAGAAGTATGGGAAACGCCGTTGAAAGCAAAAAGGTTATGCTCAAGTTTCAATTCAGAAATTTTAACCTGCTTAAGGGTGAAACTGTTGAAGAGATGACAACATGGTTTAACTATTTGATAGCTGAGATGAACAATATGAGATTGGAAACTTCTAAGATTGATAAAATTGATACCATTAAAAGTGCACTACCGAGTTCATACTCTACTTTCCTGATGGTTCTGAAAGAGAATAATTATTTCAACAATGAAGATTTGACAGCATCGGAATTTATGCAAAAGATCGAAGCACGAGAATACGATCTTAAATGTCAAAAGTCTTCAAAAGATAGTCAAGATCCTGCATTTTATGGTGGAAGTATGCCATTAAGTTCAACCATTTCACCTATCACTGCATTTCTCACACAAAATGGAAGTGAAAATGCAACAACCATGTATAGTGATCCACGAGCCTGTTTCTACACAGCTGGAAATACTGGATTCTCTGGTGCTTCTGGATAATCTGGAGGATCTGGATCTTCATCACCCACAAATCAATTCTCGTCTCTAACAAATGTAAACATGAGGGAGGCTGAACAAAATTTTGCGTTCTTGTCTGCCTTCATGACTTCATATGAGAATTTGGTTAGTAGTAAGATTGCAACGAGTGATATTCCTGATGAAGACTACGATCAGATTGATCCTAATGATTTAGAACTGATGGACTTAAAGTGGAACATGGCTATGATGGTTAGAAAAGTTAAAAAGTTTATGCAGAGAACGAGTAAAGATCTTCCGTCTTGGAACAAGAAATTGGGATTTGATAAATTAAAGGTTAAGTGCTACAATTGTAAAGAGTTAGGGCATTTTGCCAAAGAATGTGATAAGCCTAAAAAGGAGTATACTGGTCCCAGAAAGCAAGATCAAAATTCATCGGGTAAAAGTGGAAATGATGCAGGAAAGTATTCTGGAGGTAAACCATCGTCTTTTGGATCTCAATCAATGTTATCCAACATAGATGGAGATGATTGGTCACAAAGGCTACTATGTGGTAACAATCAAGCAAATCTAGCAATGTTTGGATTTCCTAAGTACTTTCAAGATGTGAGTGGAAGTGAACTATCTTCTGATGCTGATACCGAGTGATTCAAGTGAAAAGCTTCCAACTACTTTCGCTTGTATCGCAAAAATAAGTGATTCAACCACATCTGCTTACATGGCTAAGCAAAATGAGGTTAGTACTTATACTTCTAAGTTATCGTGTGCTGATTGTGAGATCAATAAGCCTAAGATAGATGCCTTAAAACTTCAGTATGATAATTTTCTAAAAGAGATTGTTTCATTAAAAGTTACTTATAGGCAATCCTTGACCTCTCAAATGAATTCAAGAGAGAAAATTGAGGCTTTAACTATAAGTAATCATGATCTTAAGGCTGAGTTATCAGTGAAAATGAGCATCAATGATCAAAAATTTCAAGAAATCTTGAAACATAGATCAAAGATAACCGAACTTGAAAATGAGGTTCTTGATTTAAAGAACAAATTGGGCAAATTCAGAAACTCTTCTTTTTTGCTGAATGAAATAATCGAAGTATCTGGTAAGCAAAAAGATTCAAAGAAAGAAATAGGTTTTGTTGAGATTCCACCACCTTTCCATAATAATTACAAACCAAATCCTTTTGCTAGACAGGAATAGGATGTGATTGTTAAAGAATCAGTAATTTCTGAAAAAGCAAAACCAGTTAAAAATGAAACTGTTAAAGCCCAATCTTCAATTCAGAAACCTCATGTTCAAAGTAACAAAGTTTTTGTTGAAAGTGTTGACAAATTTATCATTGAGGATGTGTTTGAACTTGAAATTATACACAAGAACAAGAATGTTCCAATTTCAAATCACATACTTTGTGAACCTCATGAATTTGAGGAAGTTGTGTATGGTTCGCACACAACTCAAATGAAACATGATAATCATGTGAATGTCAAACCAGTGAGGGCTAAGAAACCAGAAAAACCCAAAATTTCTGATGAGGATTTGTTGCTATTCATAAATCCAACTGTTTCCAAACCATCTACCGGTAGAGTATTTAAATTAAAGGGGATTAACAAAATGTTCACTGAGAAAGATATTCCAATAAGTATCATTAAACCAGAACCTATTGAGAGTGTGTTTCATAATGAAACTTCCAAGATTCAAGATCTTGAACGTCGGTATGCTCAAGCTAAAACATCAGATACATCTGATCCATTGACTAAAGAAAAGCAAGTTTTAAAACAGGCTAAGAAAGTTCAGTTTGTAAAGTCAACTGGAACAGATACTTTGAAAAGTTTCTCAAACTGTTATAACTTAGATTTTTATTTGAAAAAGAAATCTGAGTTATCTGATGAGTTTGCTAAAAGCATGACCAAGAATGTGATTTTTCATCAACCATCTTTGTCTGTTAATGCTAAAACTCAACAAGATCGGGTTGACATGCAAAGTTGTTTTCTTTGTGGTCAACATGGTCATATAGTGAGAAATTGTGGACAGCAGAAATTTCAAAATCTTCATCCTTTTGTGAAAAAACCATTCCAAACCGGTTCCTTTGATAAAGGAGATTCTGAAACGGCCTGTATCGTATGACGATGATACTCACATTATGTTCTCAAACGTGAATCCTCAAAAAGTTGTTCATGTGAATGAAACTCATGGTTCTGTTAAACCAAAGTTCATTCCAACTGAACCGTTATGCAAAAATGTGAATTCAAATGTAGTTCAAATAATAATAATAATAATAAGAGGAAGAAATTGATGATGATGATTTAGGTTTAGGTGTTGTTGTTATGCACAAGTAAGCTATTTGTTAGTGACTTATATAAAGACAAAGATGATCTTTGTCAATCATTACAAGTTGATCATCGTATTTACGTGTTGCATTGTGCCTTTTCCTTTAATGTTATGGTATACTTTTTTTTATCGAAGTTTGATACGATATGACATGATGATGGTTTATTTTAAGAAAAAAAGGATATGAAACCAATTCTCTAATATTGTTTTCCGAACTCAAGAAGAAATTCTGGTTTTGGAAGTGGGAGGGGGTTATTATGTAAAAATATATAGTTATATTAAACTTCAAAACTCTGTTTATAAAAGAAAATTATTATATTTTTTATTTTATGGGAGGGGGTTATTACAATTACTTATCTAGAAGATATTTGGAACATACAATCGACTTTAGTTGTAATGTTTCAACTCTGTAGTAGTCAATAGATTAATTTAACTACTCACCCTATTTTGGGTACCTGGGATTTCCAAATCATTACATTAAAAATAGTTATTTATTTATTTATTACAACAGTAACTGAATAAAAATATGTTTTTATATATAGTTCATTCTAGTACTTATTATAAATCATGTTTTTATTTTATAGATTCTGTAAGTTGGTTCTTTCTCCTTCTGTCCTTTTGTTTATTGTTTAATTATATATGTTTAAGATGTTATATGAAAAAGGACTAATAGAATAAAATGAAGTTAATTTACCTTTGAGAACTAATAGAATAAAGACGCAAGGACAATTTCGAAATTTCAGGGAAGGGCAATTTCGTACATTTCTTTTTATCTCCTGATATGAAAATCACTTTGTTTACTAAAACTTCTTTACCCTTAATTTAGGAATTTATTGTTTCTAAATAATAATTTGGATAACTGTTGGTTTTTCTTTTTAACCTGATAATCTTTTAATTCAATGGATGATTCTCATGTTAATAACAAGGATAATTTGGATAGTCGCTACTTTTTCTTTTTCATCCGATAAACGTTCAATGAATGATAAGAGTCTCATGTTGATACTGTAAACATATGCTCTCATGTTGCTTTGTGCCTTTTCCTTTAATGTTATGATATACTTTTTTTATCAAAGTTTGATACGATATGATATGAAGATGGTTTGTTTTAAGAAAAAATGAGAGAAAACCAATTCTCTAATATTGAAGTCAGACCTCAAGAAGAATTTATGGTTTTGGAAGTGGGAGGGGGTTATTATGTAAAAATATATAGTTATACTAAACTTAAAAACTCTGTTTATAAAAGGAAATTATTATTATTTTTATTTTATGGAAGTGGGTTATTACAATTACTTACCTGGAAGTTATTTGGAACTGGCAATCGACTTCAATTGTATTGTTTCAACCCTTTAGTAGTTGATAGATTAATCTAACTGTTCACCATATTTTGGGTACCCGGGATTTCCAAATCATTACATTAAAAATAGTTATTTATTTATTTATTACAACAGTAACTGAATAAAAATATGTTTTTATATATAGTTCATTCTAGTACTTATTATAAATCATGTATTTATTTTATAAATTCTATAAGTTGGTTCTTTCTCCTTCTGTCCTGTTTTTATTATTTTATTATATATGTTTAAGATGTTATATGAAGGAGGACTAATAGAATAAAATGAAGTAAATATTACATGTGAGAACTAATAGAATAAAGAGGCAAGGACAATTTCGAAATTTCAGGGAAGGGCAATTTAGTACATTTCTTTTTATCTCCTGATATGGAAATCGCTTAATTTACTAAAAACTTTTTACCCTTAATTTTGAAATTTATTTTTTTAAAGAATAATTTGGATAACCGCTACTTTTGTTTTTTCTCCCAATAATCTTTCAACTCAATGGATGATTCTCATGTTGATCGATAAAAGAATAATTTGGATAGGCGCTGCTTTTTCTTTTTCATCCGATAATCGTTCAATGAATGATATGAATCTTATGTTGATACGGTAAACATATGCTCACATAGCCCAGTTATATCAATCATATATGTGATTTGTTAATTTATGGTTTTGCTGTTAATAAAAAGATGATAAATATTTTAGCATAATATAATGAGTTTATTGTTAGTTTGTTGCACATACCTTGTAATGTTGTTATGTCCCTGCCAGTATGTGTTTTAATTTAGAATTGTCATTAATTTAATAATGTTTATTTATTTGTTTTATGTAATGTTATTATATAATATAATGAGTTCGGTTACTACAAAGAAAGATGCATATATTGGTCAATACTTAATAATTATACATACTCAAGTTAAAAAAACCTTAGTGAAAAACTACCTAGGATGAGCCCGGCCGCAAGCCACCTTCCGCTTTTCGAGTGGTCAACATGATTTCCTCTAAAATCAACAGGATCATCTTTGCGGGTTTTAAAAATAGCCAAAGCCGCCTGTTATAAGAAAGTGTAGCATCAGAATCCCATAATGAGTTGTTATGATATGATAATTAGTAGAATTACCATTGGGAAAATTTATAAGACTGAAGTTTAAAAAGGTATGGTGATAAGGGTATTCACAAGTAATTTGGTTGGTTACCTAGAAGAAGAAGAAGAAGAAGAAGAAGAAGAAGAAGAAGAAGTTCATGAAGAATAAACATTCTAATACTCCCACCATCCCTTTAACAGTGTCCACATTTACATTTTCGTTTGTCTCATTACAAATGTTCACTTTCAGACTTTATTAATTAATTTACATATTTACCCTTAAAATGCAATCGTTCAAAGTTTCTTAAATTTTGTCTTTTTATATATGTTAAGGACATTATAGTCATTTGTTAAGAAAAAAGTGCAATCATTAAAACTTTCTTAAATTTTATGTTTTTCGTATCGTGACACTTGTAAAGGGACAAATGGAGTAGTATATTTACATAACTCCATAACAACTGTTGTACTAAATGTAACTAAGCACACACAACAACTAACTATCACCATCACAATATCCGTTAAATAAACTTAAATGTGAATCATTAGTACCACGCACAAGCACATAGCTCATATAATGCCATATGTATCACATTAACTATCATATATTTAATCATCTGTTAGACTCATAGAAGCCGATTCGAGATGGCTAATCTCCCAAGATAGTGACCCTTTGAGCGGGTTAGACTCCAAAGAACATAGATGAGAGAGAACACGACATTGCTGCCAATTTTCTATATTTTTATTCCTCCCAAACATTAAACAAACTTTGCCTATTTATAGGCTATAAACAAATAACCGAATAAAAACTACATGCCCACTTTTCTACCCACTACTCTAATAACTAATATGCATAAATATGAATTAAAGGTTAGATATTAAAGCCCACGTTGAAGATCTTTGATATATATTGTTGCATTGCATGGCATCATGGCATCGTGGGTACGTATCAATACTCCCGCCCTAAAAACGTCCTTGTCCTCAAGGATGGTATGCTCGGTCCATGTTGGTCGCCACTCACGTCTTCCATTAGCATTCGGTTCAGTCGCAATGTAGCACAACAGTGATTGCCATGGTGGTCTCCATTCGCGTCTTCCGGTTGCGGCTATTAACGGGGTCATTGGTTTCTCCACGGATTTCACATATTGAAAACAAGTATAAACCGTTGATGAAGTTGTTTTTGGCACCGCTACACGTGGGGATGTTGGTGTCCATTTTGGAGTTAGCTCTAGGATGGTCACAATGGCTGGTTGCATGGGTTTATGCAAGGTTTGTGAGACCGGTGCTAATGTGAACAAAGTGGCTACGGCTGATTCCAGTAGCGGGGTAGTCTTTGGATGACTAGTGCACAACGCCGATGTTGGTGCACACAAATCCTCTGACAGTTTTGGGTTTAATGATGGTTTTGGGGTGGTTTGTAGTTCATGTGTTGAAGGCGGCGGTGCTTGTTGTGGTGGTGTAAACGGTTCAAGTGACGGTTTCGGTTTAGCAAGGGTAGCGAGGAATGATTTGGCGAATGATATTAAGAGGTTGGTTTGCTCAAACTGAGCGGCTTGGGCTTCGGCAAAGGAAGTGATGAAGACATCCAATTTGGAGGAGTACTCCTTCATCGCAGCCGACATCGGCAAAGGCCGATATGGTTTGTTTAAGAGGTTGTGGTTTATGGTAGGAAGGTATAGGGTTCGAGAATGAAAGCACCATGTTAGCTACCCGTAGAGAGGGTAAATCTCCAAGAAGAAAGGTTAAGAACACAGAGGAATTTTGGAACGATTTTCTCATATATTTTCAAAAGGAAATTACAATGCTTTAAATAGAAAAAAATCCTAATATACACTTTATTATTCTTGCTGAAAAAGAGGAAACGTGGCCTACTTCTACCACTAACTAAATGCATGCTGAAACATGGGAAACATGGAGCTAACTTCCTAACTAAATGCAAATTGGTTACTGACTCAATCCCTTGGTTGAAAAGAATTGTTGACTTCACTAATCCAACAACCGGGCTGGGGTCTTGATGTCTCTTTTGGGCCGGACTGACATGGGTTGGGTTGGGTCTAATGTTGGGTTTGTGTTATGGATCATATCAACACCCTTCCCCTGAAAAACAGCAATGTCCCCAATGTTTTGAAATTCTGGAAAAACCGAGATGAATTCTGAATCAAATTCCCATGTAGCTTCTTCACTTGGCTTTCCCTTCCATTTAATCAACAATTGTCTTCCTTTCTCTGAATCTCGTGAATTAAGAATTGCTTCGGGAGTATAGATTGTTTGGTTTGAATCTTCCAGCTCCGGTAACTCATCCTTAGCAATCTAATTATCTTCATGACATTGTTTAAGCAGAGAAACGCGAAAAACCGGGTGTACCTTTGATCCTTCTGGCAGCTGGAGCTTGTATGCGACCTTGCCAATTCTTTCAATGATTTTGAATGGGCCAAAGTACCTTTTGGAAAGCTTATTGCATGTTCTATTCTCAACGGAACTCTGCCTATAATTTTGTAGCTTGAGATAAACCATTTCGTTCACCTGAAACTCTTTTTCCATTTGTTTCTTGTTAACTTGCTTTGACATTCGATCCTTAGCTTTATCAATGGATTCCTTAAGCATGGATATAATCCACTGGTGCTCGAACCATTTTTTGTATCCCCCGGCATATAATCGTAATTGAAGTAACTTCTCTGCCATACACCGCCTTAAATGGACTCATGTTGATTGCCGAATGGAAGGTAGTGTTGTATGAGAATTCCGCGAGGTACAAATAACGATGCCATGTGGTTGGTTCCTTGAAAGCAAAAGCTCTTAGGTAAGATTCCAAACATCATTTGACGACTTCCATTTGACCATCGGTCTGTGGTGTTAGGCACTTGAGTGCAGAAGTTTAGTGCCCATGTGCTTGAACAGCTCAGACCAGAAGCGGCTTACAAATATGGGATCACGGTCTGATATAATTGTTTTTGGTAACCCATGTAACCTGTAAATCTCCCTCATGAACAGTGATGCCAATGAAACTGCTGTATAATGCGTTGGAATTGCTATAAAGTGAGCAAACTTTGATAGTCGATCCATTGAAAACTTCAAAACTCACAATTCACGGTACCCTTCTTTATACTGCCAGTCGAAGGAGCCGATGTTATCCTAGGAATCGTTTGGTTAGGTTCCCTTGGTCGATTATCAGCAGATTTTTCCATTCCAGAAATCTCGTTCACAAAATAGGGACCCTTTGAGCGGGTTAGACTCCAAAGAACATATACGAGAGAGAACACGACATTGCTGCCAATTTTCTATATTTTCATTCCTCCCAAACATTAAACAAACTTTGCCTATTTATAGGCTATAAACAAATAACCGAATAAAAACTACATGCCCACTTTTCTACCCACTACTCTAATAACTAATACGCATAAATATGAATTAAAGGTTAGATATTAAAGCCCACGTTGAAGATCTTTGATATATATTGTTGCATTGCATGGCATCATGGCATCGTGGGTACGTATCATAGACCCCTGCATTATCCCATAAGTTTCAACTGTTTTGCCATGTGAGACCCGCCCAATGGGTTCACAAGTTTTAGGATAATATATCCGGTGGCCAGACAAATCACAAACACCACCACCTGGAACACCAGGTTTGGAAGACTAGATCATTTCCAGCAAACATCTAACTACGACGCATCTATATATCTTCAATTGATTAAACGCTTCCTCATTCCACATAGTCATAGTCGATGCATGCAATGGTGATGGCGGTTAGTAAACATAATATGTGTGGATTGTGAAACTATTTTTGTATTGAAATCGAGGAAGTAGGTATGCTTCGGTAACCAGTTATGCAACTTGAATTCCTCTGTGTGTGTGTGTGGTAAAAGAGAAAATTATATAGAAACAATGATTTTTGGAAGGCATCAAGAGACGCGTGACTTAATAATGACGTTTTTCATAACATTCAGGTATACCGTTGGAGGACCCCCTTACATAGTAGCACTTTTGCTGTCTTGCACTATCTTGTATTCTTGTTTTGATCCATCCTAATTACCTATGCATTTAACATGTTGTCCTCGTTTATTCAGGTGCCTTTAGTTGTCGTTACCATATCATTCGGTACTATAAGAAACTGTGGCTCATGGATTAACTACTCGCATATCTACCAGTCTCCCTACTCATTCGTATGCACATAACGATTGGACTGCATGTCTAGACGGTTGTAGATCTACAAGTTATTATTTGGTTCTTGGACCCAACCTCATCAAACAGAGTTCCATGAAACAACACATTGTTACTTGTTTAGATATTATATATGCCACACAAATTCGTCCCTATCCCCAACAGTTTTCCCAAAACTGAACCCAGGGGAGTAGGGGTGGCATTTTTCTGGATGAAAAGGCTATGGCATTATCCCAACTTCCCCATTTTTGTTTTTTATTTGCTGATGATTTAACCCCGAATCCCGTGAAAAAAAAACTCGGATATGGGGGCATGCTGTTCCCAGTGTTTCCCGGCCAATGCTAGTGACCTTTGCTGGATTTCTTCTAGTTACATGAGCTTTGTTGTTGTTACTAGTCCACCCTCATTATGGTTTGACAACATTAATGGAGCTATCTACTCGACAGTTCAGTACTCCAATGGCGTACCAGATTAACATCTAAAATTGACTTGTACTTCATTTGTGACGTATATTTAGCATAAAAACATAGAGTTTGGTATGTTCCTACTATTGTTCTATATTCAGACGAAAGGTTTACCACATACTCCGTTCCAAGCTTTGCGTTGCTGTCAACTTCAAGCATGAGGGGGGCATATTATAGCTAATCATTATGGTGTTATTATTATCATTTACTTTGTATTTTTTATGACGAACACTCACACCTAAAATCCACCTGATGCATACTTTGTGGGCTTGAATTAACCCATGCTATTTTGGTGGGGGGGATAAACTCATGATGATGCTACTAGGTCTAGAGACCTTTTACATTAATATTGATTAACTTTGTATTTGCTAGCATTTGTTTATGGTTTTAGTGAAAGGGTATACACCTATATCTTCATTAGTGGTGACTTTTGGTTTTCCAGAGTTATATAGAGTTTTCTTTTCTAAAGTGGTATTGATGAAAAAATTATTTACTAAAATGGTGTTGGTTTAAAAATATTTATTAAAATAGTGTTTTACTTATTTATTATTTCTTACTCTAAATCTTATTAGATTACATTAATTAATTAAACAAATTTTTTTTTGAACGACCAACTAAGTAACGCCGGGTACTCCGTACGTGGCCCCAATTGGCTAAAGGTAGCCCCATTGGCTAAATTAACTAAACAATTATTAACCTAATTATCTTATTAACTATATTTATAATTTTCTAACCACTGTAGTTATTTTAAAAAAAATAAATCATATTATTACCTACCACTTTCTAACCAATTTAGTTATTTACAATTAAAAAGTAAATCATATTATTTTTATATCACAGTATCATACAAAACACTAATAATTTTCAAAATCAATATTATTTGTTTCATAAGATTTTTCACACGTTAACTTAAGATATTTCGATCTCATAAATGTGCCAAACCATTATAAGTAAAAATATTAATTAAATCGTTGTAAATCCCTTTTTCTATATAAAAAAAAATCATATCTTTGAGTTTTAGTAATTTAGACACATTTTGTTTTATTTCTTTTAAATTGTATTCATGAAAAGAACATTGTGGAATAAATAATATTATTAAATAAATGAATGATATTTTTCGTTCCATGTTCAGGTAAAAATTATTAGTGTTAAGATCGGTAAAAGTTGTGTTATAAAAATATATTTTTTAAAATAACTGTAGTGATTAAAAAATCATAAACATAGTTAATAAGATGATTAAGTTAATAATTATTTGGTTAGTTAATGTAATCCAATAAGATTTAGAGTGAGAAACTAACAAATAAGTAAAACACTACTTTAGTATATATTTTAAGAAAAAACTCGAGTTATATATGGTTTAATTCCTATAAGCAGTAATTGTAGTATCTTTGATTGTAAGTTCATGAACATGATAACAAATTAAGAAACCTTGAGCTCTACCAATTGTTACAAGAACTAGTAATATAAAACAACCAAAACTTGAGCTCTACCAATATGTAGACGTCATCGATTCTTATACATCCAAGTTCCTATTTGATGCTACAAAGAAACGGTTAAAAGGTGATCTAACCGATCTAAAAATCCGTTGTGAATTTGAAGTCCGAGTCAAATCATTCCTACCGCGAAGTATGTTTGATACGCTAGACCCAACCATAGATGTCTCATCGCCCGGTCTTGCAGGGTTAGACCGTGCATATTGAATGTAATCAAGTCTTCTTGTAGAACCAAAACTAACACTTCGAAAGCTCATCTTTTCACTACTCTCCATCGGAAACACCGAATGAGGGCTAGCTGGAAGACTCGTTACCAGGTTCATGAAGAGACCTTGTGCCTCATGTGGTAACCGAAGTGTGTATCGGTCGATGTTTTCAGTGGGTTGAACCGTCACTGAATGGCCCGTTGAATGTGAACGCGGCATTTGAGTAGTATCAGGTATGTGTTTGGACTCAATTGGGAGAAGAAATTCAGTTGAGGCGCTTTCTCTCTCCGGGTCCAAACACATAATACCTTGTTCCGAGTTACTAGGTTCATCAGGTCTTGGTACAAGATCTGCTCGACACACCGGGCATGTGACGTGTGAAGCCAGCCACGTGTCAATACAGTCCCGGTGGAACACGTGGCTACATTTTGGTAGCAAGCGAAGGCAGGGGCGGACATACATAGGTCCCATCGGGGTCCCGGGACACCAATGTTTTTTAAAATATACTTAGAGACGGTATACTAAATTTTGTAAGGACCCCATAAAAATTAATACTTGGAACCCATACTATTAAGGCTAAACTAGTATAGTGGAAATTCCCTTGTTTTTTCTTTGAGAGGTTGCAGGTTCAAGCCTCTCCATACTCAGTTTTTGTTGTTTTTTTATATCCTAGTCAATATTAGTTATTTAGTTAGGGTATTTGTGTTTTTTTAGTTTCTCTCATATAGTCATTATCACAATCCAACATATATAATAACAACATGGGTTTTACATATTCTTTTATTAATTATCTTATTATGTAAGACCATATATATATATATATATATAGCTTATGTTTATGTTTTTCGAGTATGAATAAAAATGAATTAAAAATGTATGTTCTATCTAGTTTCTAATCTAGATTCTTTCTACTTACTCGTTTCCAATGACACCATATTTCCGTGTTTTATTATGTTACTCGTCTCGACCTGACCCGAATAACGACCGACCTGAAAATTTTGTAAACCGAAAAAGTTGGGACCCCGTTGACAAAAAATCCTGGGTCCGCCACTGAGCGAAGGGTTTCATGGTCTTGGAACTCGTTTAAGCAGACGGCGCATTCCAGAGCACCGTCTGCCCTAGCTTTATCCCCTTGACACTCGAGTATAGAAAACACGCAAAGGTGGCGATCACCGCGGGGTCAAGCCCATGCGCCACCGTTTCATTGACCCGGTTTCACTACCATGGGCGGTACTTGCTGCAATCCTGATTTGTGTTTCCGCATAATGGCGGAAGTAGGTGGAGATCACACAAAGCATAAGAATGCACTTAAAAGACACACGAGCACAATGGCCATTATCGGGTTGACCGGGGTATAAGACTTCGGCGGCGACGATGGCATTGGCGATGACGCCATTGTTTCACCGGTGGGAGCAGCGTAATTACTCGCAGAAAATAACGCTATTATTACAATATCCCATTTGATTTCATTGGAAAAAATGAAGATTTGCATGAAGGAAAATGAAGTAATTCAAAGAATAAGCTTGGAAATGAGGCTATAATGTACCTGGTTTGTACGTGTATTGGCACTACAAAAACAATGGTGTACGTCATGTTGACAATTTGGTGGAAATTAAGGTGGAACACGACGTAAGGAAAAACTGAAGGAGTTTAGTTTAAGATTATTATTTCGTTTACAACGAGGTCGAATGAGAATTTAAGGATTAAATTTGGAAAATGATGCCATATTCAAGGACGGCTATTCGTTTTATCTTTTGTACGATATTTCGAGTATCTATTATTCTTGATGGAAACATCTTAATTCAAAAAGAGAATGTGGAAATTTTTTATGTCATTTTCTTTACTTGTGTATTGTAGGAATCCTAACTCTCTTTCTGGAAGTGAGATGATGGACAGAGAAATGAAAATAAAGTTTGCATTAGTAGTAAATAATTGAAATTTTTTTTACATATAGGTGGTGGTTTAGGAAATTTTTAAGTGTTTGTAGGTAGTTTTCTAGAAAATAGACACAAATAGGTAGTTTGCTTGTTGAATAAGCGAATTTCAACCGATTTTTATAACCAAAAAATGAGGTTGCACACTGGAACACGTACCTGTACTTGATATTTCTAGTCCGCTCATATGTCTAGCAGACTTGCATAATCTGCCTATTGAACAAGCAAACTCTAACAAAAAAGACAAAAAGTTAAGTAAGAAAATCAAACCCGAATAGCTTGTAAGAGAATCAAACTGAAAAAGTAAGTTTGTTAGTTTGACAAGCGGACCCTAGGACAATTCATGTCCCTGTAAAGCCTACAACCTGTATTAGATGTTAGGCGTATAAACAATTCATGTAAAAACAATTCTAAATAATTACCAAACAATTATTTACGTCAATCTGTATTAGATGTTAGGCGTATAGTTATAGATTTACACACTTTCTTTTACCTTTCTTCGAGTATTTTTTTGTTATACTTAAGTATATAAACAATTAAATTGGTTTTCTCTCACAATACATATACACGTAGAAATACAATGCAACATTGTTAAAAAAACACTAATACCTTCCTCATTTGTTGTGAAACGTGCATATAAGATATAAGACTCCGTGTTGTCGTTAAAGCAAGCTCCGAATTCTTCTAATAATATTGTGTCATGCAATGCTGACTAGAAACTCGCTGAAACTACAATTGAAGCCAAGCCGCCTGAGCCTGTTGTGGTCCAGGCGAGCGGTGGCTTCAGCAAATTATCTGATTTTTAATTTTTTTAAATTAAATCAAGAATATAAATTAAAAGATAATTTGTATAATAAAAGATAAAAACTATATACTAGTACAAGAAAAAAAACAAACTTATATAAATTATAGATTCTATAAAAAAAGCTCAAGTTTTGTAAAATAACAACCCAAATATTAGAAACTAGTTTTAGAGCCGGTGTAACACACGAGTGATCTAATTAATTAAGTTACAAATAAAACAATACGTAATGTATATAGAAAATTGTATTACATTTATGATTGTATCATTATACATAAATTGATTTTATTTATATTACAAAATGATTTTTTCTAAAAAAAATAATAAACTTGATAAAAAGAGATAACGCACGTACAAAAACATAGCCAATAGGCAATAACACTCCTTCTATTGAAAATTTATTCTCATCATAAATTTATAATTGAAAGAAATTTGATTATAAACCAATTTCGGAAAATACTTCTCATATAATAATAGTTTTGAGCTACACCATGAAAAAGATTTTGATAAGTTTGAGAGACTTCTCAACTTTCCCAATTGACAAAAAAATAACATGTTAACCCGTTCAATTTTGTGAATGTTTTGGTTCACTTGAGCATAATTTTGTACGCCATGTTTCATATACAACATTTTGATCACTATTCAAGATAAAGTCAACACTGACATAAATGTTTCTAATTTGATAAAAGTTATAAACATTAATAGCCCTAGAAGTGGCATGTCAGAAGTGTTTATCATTTTTCTTGAATTTTAATAGTCATGGAAAAGAATACTTAATGTACAAAATCCCGAATCTTTTGACTATTTCTAAAAATATCCTTAAATATAAATTCGAAACCCAATCACATTTTAAATTCTAACATTCATTTGTTTTACATTTTCAAGTCAAAACTTTGAACCCTCATAAGTTTGACGATAAATCTATTTGCATTCTCAAATTTTTACAAATAGTCAGATTACCCTTTTTTTATCCGTAACAAATTTAAGCCAGCTGTAGTTAATTTGTACCACACGATCTATTTACCAACTTTTAACCCGTAACAATCAAATTTAATTTTCACAAAAAGCCTGAAGCAATCCTAAATAAAAAAAAATTAAGAAACTAAATATGATAAACTTTATTATATTTGAAAGTGATTATTGGTATATACTATCTTATAATATAACACATATATGTATATTTTACTAAATTAAACGGAATAATAAATATAAAAAAATGGATCAAACATATTTTTATAAATAATGATTAAAAAATTACTTCATAAATTGAAAGCATATTAGAGTTTCATTTTTTAGTTACAATCTTCAACAATATACATAGTATAATATGTTAATGATAACATTTAAAATTATATTGTTTTTCAATATTTAACAAACAAGGTATGTTCTTGATTTTTGGATTTCACCAAGTATGTTGTGAAATATATTCTAACAATGTATAGTAGTATAATATGTAAATATATTTTTTTTATATAAGTGTTTAGATATAATATAAATAGAGTTTAATGAAAAGTAAAATAATTTAATCATATTATGGATATAATATAAATGGAGTGTAAAAGAAAAGTGAATATTTATTAATTTATAACATAAATTAGTTTTGGAGGGAAAAATTTGTGAGAGTTAACCACAAACTAACACGTGTCTATAATTGTTTTACTTTATTAGAATAGGTAGATTATAATAAGATTTGCCCAAGTCAAAATGAAAAAAAAAATAAAAAGATTGGCCAAAATCCACTAGTACAAAAGAGTTCTAAAGATGCGGTCAAATTTCTCACAAGGTGCAAGTCAAGGACCGTACCTTATACCGTCTCACCTTTTGCTAAAATGGAATCGCACCTTCTATGAACCGCATCTTCTGCTAATTTAAATCAATTAAATGTGAACCGCACCTTCTTTTGTTGCCTTGATTATAAACCTGCACAATTTGGACCTCTTAACATGAACCTCTTAATCAAAAGATATTGTTTTGGTAACCACACCATTTGATTTTTTTTTTCTTTTTCTTTTCAGTTTCATAAAAACAAATAATGTTATAAATAATATAATATGGATTTCCTGAAAACCCCAAAGATAATAATATACAAAATACTTTCACCGTCACAAATATATAAAGGTTTCAAATTAAAAGTAATACACTAACTTTTAAAAACGACATCTTCATTCTAACAACTCGAACCGATGTCTTCATTCTTGCAACTTGAACCGACGTTTTCATTTTCGCAACTCAGTAGAAATCACCTAACAAAACATATTACATTAGTATAACAAGGCTTAAAAATATACAAGTGTATTCGATAAGAAAATGAAAGCGTTCGTTTATGTTCATTCGCTAACAAAATAAACAAATAGTTCACTAACATTAATGAATGAACATAAATGAATAAATAGGTCAGCTTCATATTAAGGTTTATTTACAAACAGATCAAGGTTTATTTGGAAACAGATCGTCGTTTGCCTCTCAAGGGTATTTTTGGTATTAGGCAATTTTGGGTCACAAGCTTTCAAGGTTATTGCAAATTGAGCACATAACATATTTTTTGCGGGCCGACTTCTTACAAGTCAAATTGCAGGTTGTAGCACAAAAGATCATTTCGGGACAAAGTTTGTTAACGGATCATAATCTCAGCAAATTATGACGGTTTTGATAGTTTTAGTCAAACAACAAGTTATCTTTTAGGTTGGGCCGTTAGATATAAGCAAACATTAAAATAGTAGAATTTAGGTAACTCACTAGTGAAGGTGGCCGAAGGTAAGGCATGGCCGACCATGGGTGCGATTTTACATTTTAAGCCAATAAGGGCAGATTGTGTCAAGGTTTCCATGGATGGCATTGTTGATTCATATAAATATCTTATTGTCTACGATGTATCAAAAACAACAGAAGTTAATAAGGTTAAGAAGTTGTTTCATCAAATCGTTCAGTGACCAAGAAAAACGATAATGGTATATTTTTGTTTATATGTTCAATTGTATTTTAGTGTATCAATATTTACTAGAATATTTTTTTTGTTAAATTGTAGCTTGTGAACCAAGGGGCACCGAGCAAGTCACCTAGTGCCTCGAGGGTGGAGTTGAGTTCCTCTTTACCGAGTCATACAACCGACTCGCCACAAATAAATTATATATAGTAGTTACCTATGATCTCGGACACCGTCCTTGATCGCCCCCGTGCTCGGGTCCAACAACTCGAACCAACGGGTCTTCTTTATTTTCATAATAGCTTCATCCGTCAGCATAACTTCCTCAACCCGATACTATAAAAAAACATTTGTTAAAACATCTAACTATAACATTAACAAATTAAATTGAATTCATTTTCATATAACTAAATAGCATAATCATTTACCAAAGCATCAGCCTTCTCAATCCTGTCATCATCAAGTGAATACAACTTGGTTTTTTTGTTTTGTATTGCATGACCCATTATAAACAACATAGAACGTGAGTTTTGTATTCCTTTAAGTCTCGGGTAGCTTTCCTCAAGTTGGGGCCATATGGTACATTGCTTTTGTTTCAAACCTCTATAGCCTTCTCGTCCTACCTTAGGCCTATTTTTATTCTTAGAATTACTAGCTTTTGCTTTTTCTCTTTTTTCCTTCACATAAATCAACAATTTGTCATTAATTACATGCAAACATATACATTAAATCAACAACCTATTTGTTGCGGGGCAAGATTTGTACGTTTATGTAAAAGTACCATGTCTTTTCGGACCCTTTCACCATCTTTAGTTTTACCCTGAATATTTAATAATAAGCGTAACAAGGTATCACATATGTTTTTTTCTATATGCATAACATCCAGACAATGGCCTACCTTTAAATCTTTCCAGTAAGGTAAATCCCAAAAGATTGATATTTTTCCAAATGACTCATTTCTTATCACGAGATCTTTTCCCCAACACAGTACTTAGATTGTTAACTCGTGAATATGGATTGGACCTTTTTAGCATCGTTCGGTGCTCAACCTCTCCGTTAAACTCAACTTTTTTATTCCTAAAAATGTGACCCCTCGAAGGAATCTTTGATGGTCTATGTATACAAGTTTTTTGCAATTTTTAAATATATCGAGCTTGTTTCACTCTCACAAAAGGACAAGCTTTCTTACCCTTCACCTTGTACCCTGACAAGTTACCATATGCTGGAAAATCATTTATTGTACAGAAAATCATGGCACGCAATTGAAAGTGTTCTTTCTTGCAAGCATTATATACATTTACACCTGAATCCCAAAGGGTTTTTAAGTCATCAATCATACGACAAGTACACATCAATATTATTACCAGGCTGTCTCGGACCCTGAATCAACAACGACATCATAATGTATTTCCGTTTCATGCATAAACATGGTGGAAGATTGTAGATGCATAAAAGAACCGGCCACGTATTATGGCGACTACTCATGTTCCCAAAAGGACTGATACAATCTGACTAAGCCCAAACCGTATGTTTCTCGCCCCATTCCCGAATTCATGAGACTTGTTATCAATGGTTTGCCATTGAGGTGAATCTGCCACGTGTCTTAGTTTTCCGTCAATTACACGTTCTTCTGAATGCCAACGCAATAATTTGGCCTCTTTTTCGTTTGAAAGTAACCTTATCAGTCTTGGTATAATAGGGAGATACCCGAATACTTTAGCCGACGGTCTTTTTTTGTCATCTCATCGTCAACGTCACCCGAATCGTTTATCTGTTTATACCTTGATGCACCGCACACAACACATTTATGTTTATTTTCATACTGATTTCTATACAGTATACAATTATTTGGACATGCATGAATTCTTTCAACTTCTAATCCCATCGGACACATCAACTTCTTTGCTTGGTATGTTGAAATTGGTAACTCATTGTCTCTTGGAAGCCTGTCATGCCAAAACACTAACAACTCTATCAAACTTTTATCACTCCATCCATTTTTTAACTTCAAGTTAAGCAAGTTTAACATTGTATCAAGTTTCTTAAAATTAGAACCGGGATATAATGGTTTTTTAGCATCTTCAAACAGGTGTTGTAAATTTTCAATTTCAGCATCACCCAGTCAGTCTCCATATCATGTAATATTTCATTTCATTTCCGTTGTCATTGGGATCATTTGAATGGTTATCATCGTCTTTGGGGTCATTTGATTTTTCATTATCACCGTAAAAGGTTTAATGGGTCATTATTATCATTAGTGGTCGATGACGTGCTAAAATCAGCTAGTGATTCTTCATGCCTTGACCAACAATGGTATCTAGGCTTAAAACTATTTTCGAACAAATGTGCCTCTATTTCATTGGTATCATTACAACACTTAAAGTTTTGACATTTGGAACAAGGACAACAAATCGACTGACTTCCTTTATTAGCGCGATGTGCTTCGGCAACCCTAAGAAAACTTTTAACAACTTCCGCGTAAATTTCGGATTGTCGCAAAGCTTTGTACATCCAATCATCACGATGCATCTGAAAAATTAAAATAAACAAACAAGTGATGTAAATGTATGTAAACCGGTTCTCTAAGGTTGTCACCCCACGACCAAAGGAGGTAGAACATGCCGGGGTGCAACGTATTGCCCATGAACAACAAGACATTATTAAAGTGATAATATTTAACTGTTGGAACCCGAATAAACAATCGTATCAATCTAATAACTATAACACTAACAGATCTCAGATCTGTGGATAATCGATTAATACGTTTATATAGATCTAGCTCATACTTACCTTAGATTCAGTGTTGTATGTTTTTATATATTATCAATATATATGTATATCAATTGTTTGTATAATGTTAGGTTGAAGATCGAGAGAGCGATTGGACTGGGATTCGATAATTAAGCTCTCAAAACTTTTTATTAACAGTGAACAGTGTTCACTATATATAGAAGATAGGTCTAGTTCGCTAACATCCCCTAGCGAACCAGACACTACTTCGTTACATACATTAATTAGACGAAACACCCCCTAATTCGTTAACATCCCCTAACGAATCAGGAGGGAATACACTTAATGTCTTAGTTCGCTAACATCCCCTAGCGAACTAGACTTTACTAATAACGAACTAGATAATAATTAATCTAATTATTACATTAAATAATAAACAAAACGTTAACGACAATTACAAAGACTCAAGACACAAAACCGTGCACTAACATTAACAACTCATTAGTTTTATTCAATCACCAAAGTAACACATCTCGTTCATACAAATAAACATCAAATACAAGAAATAAATATTGTTCATTCTTCTAATAACATAGCGGTATCAAATAAAATAGCGTCTTCAAATCTCCAAATCAACCAAGTAATAAACCTGTAACATTGCAAAAAATAATATTTGTCAACACGAATATTGGTGAGCAATTTTCATAGTTTTGAACTATAAGTATACAATAGATGAAATCCACAACTCGTATATGTAACAATAAATAATAACAACAATTCAGATATGCAAATAGTAAATAGTTTGAGACACCTTTCTAAATAGTAACAACCAAATATACTCGGATTAGATGCCCTATGCTACTAGCACGAGGCTAAAGTAGTTAGGGGTGCGTATGTGTTAAATAACCATGAAAATCTACACGAACACTCGGATTTTCACCACGATTCCGAATATATCAACCATTAAACTTAACAACCATTAATTCAACATCAATTAACTTAAACCATATCATGCTCTTCCATGGTGAAACCTTCAATTCACCATAATTAACCACCAAAATCCACAGAAACATGAGGATTTCAATTCTAAACACAAATCCATCATCCAAATAACTTAACACTCACTAAATCATCATAAACCGAATCAAACCATAACCATGCTCTTCCATGGCATATCCTTCAATACACCATAACTTAACACCAAATTATACAGGAAGCTTCATCTTCCATCAATAAACACGAATTCACAAACAAATCCACCAATAACACACTAAATTATAATTAACCCGGCAAACAACAATCAAATCATGACTAAAGCCCACCAAGGGTATCGGAATATGATTCTGATCACAATGACATCAAAATCATATAGTTATTAACATAAATTATACACAAATGGATTTCAAAACATCGGAAACCCTTAAACTTTTAAAAGTTCATAATTTAACTATCAACTCCATGATCGGCTATACCTTAGAAACTCAAATATATCCTTGAAATATCCAAACAAGAAAGTCGAGATTTCAGAGAAAATTTGAACAGGGTTTCTTAAAGATGAAGGAAGAAGGCAAACAGTGGAAGACTGTTCGTTTTCTTGTCTTATATAACATTGCACGCAACCTGAGGTACAGCTTGTACGAATTAGACGATTCGTTTAAATTAAAGTTAACGAATTAGCCCATTCGCTAACTCAATTCGTTACCTTATGTTGGCGAATCGCTACTTGATTCGTTAAATTAAAGGTAGCGAATCAAGACATGATTTATGTCATGATTCGTTAAATATGCATAACGAAGGGATGATTCGTTACAGAGTGCGGAAGCGAATTAGGTTAGCGAACCAGAAGCTAGTTCGCTAAAGAATCACCTAGTTCGTTATCCATAAATAACGAATTAGATTCTAATTAAAAAATCTTTTATTTAATTTTAAATTAAATAATTAAATGAATTAAATAATTAAATAAAATAAATAAAATTAGGTTATTGAGAAACCTTTTATCCCGAAAACCAAATACCTTAAAAACGTTTCAGTTTTCCGAAACATAACTTAAAATTATTTAAGTATTTTGTACAAAGAAGACGAAAATATTTTTGGTATTTTGTAAAAATTTAAAGAATGTATTTACAAAAAAATATCCGGTCCGTTAAAAAATAGACAATCTTTTTGTGTTTTTCAATGATTTTATCAAAAGCCGTACATATTTTTGTATTTTTGTTGAGTTTGAGCAGAGAATCATATTGACTAAATTGCTCTTCCATCACAGTTTTATATTTCAGTGATATTATGACTGGCGATAAGTCTGTCATTGGTATTGTTGTCCACATAAATCTAATAACACACATTCAAGTATTTTTGTGATATGATTAAATTGTTCAATTAAAGCACAGAATATCAGAAACTATCAGCCTCTAATCTCAGTTCAAGCTTAATTTGATTTTTGCCAAATCACCCCAACTTGACTTAAACCATTATATTGTTGATCAAAATTTTGATACCAATTTCGAAATTTTGAGCAATGCATCAAGTTTCCTTTACTGTGAGTGAGTATGCACGAGTCGATCTGTCGGCTTACATACATTGTATCCCCTGGGGTCCGTTTCTTATTGATATTAAGACGCACGCAAGGGAGGAACAATTGTATGACTAACAGCGGATTTTGATCAAGTCAGTAATTTAAATTGTACGAAGTACAACGGTGATCAAGTTTAATGACTTTGGGTTTGCTCTAGAAAGCGAGTAAAATATTCATGCTTATGAATACCCAGACGGTTAAGCCGCATAAAGACTCACAATGTCCAGAATCTTAACGCTTGTTATTTGCTTTATTTTATTTTTGGGTGATCAACAAATATAAGGCTTGAGTATGACTGGTTATTACATTTCTGCCACCCTCACCAAGACTTTTGCTAGAGACTTACACCTCTTTCAATTTGGCATTTCTTTATGTTTATATCACATACTTTACTCTACTGGGTTGTGTTAAGACCTACCAATGCACCAATACAATTAAGCACACAGTCTTTTAAGCTTACTTTTTGCTGAATTTGGGGTCAAGATAATCAATGTACTATCATGTTTACTTTTTGCTTCAAAAACACAAAATTTTGAGGAGCATAAAATAAAGAAAAGATAAATTTAATCGCCCCAGTTAACATAAATTTATAAATAAATGGCTAACCATCAATTCACAAGTGAATAATAGGACCAAAACATGCAAGCATGCTTCACAAACTTAAATAACCGACATAATTTTCAGCGAGAAAATAATCTAAAAATCTTTTTGGATTTTCTCTATACAAACTTTAAAAACACAATATTTTTGTCTTTTTCAAATTTCTTATAAACAAAATAACTTTCACAATCTTTTTGGATTTTCGGATTTTTCTGTACAAAACATAAATCACATTCTTTTTGGTTTTTCAAAATTTTAAAATGTTTTTGTTTGTTTTTTTTAATGTTTTTGGATTTTATCTATACAAACGAAAAACACACTCTTTTTGTATTTTCTAGATTTTCACCCCCTAAAACCAAAATAAATTTTAAAAGAAAAATATGACAGAAAATAAAGATAGTCATCCTTGTTTAAGGATATCAGCGAGGGTCTTCAATTCGTTTAAATCAAGCAAAAATTTAAAACGCGTTTTGTCAAAAGCTTTAGTAAACAGATCGGCTTTCTGAAAATCAATATGTACTTTCTCAAGATCGATTAATTTCTTTTCATAGCAATCCCGTATAAAATGATATCGAATGTCGATATGTTTCGTTTTAGAATGTTGTACGGGATTCTTGGTGATACTAATAGCAGCAGAATTATCAATTAAAATAGGAGTAGTAAGAAACTTCAAACCGTAGTCGCGAAGATGTTGTTGTATCCACAAAACCTGGGAACAGCAACTCGAGGCTGCAACATACTCAGCTTCGGCGGTTGAAGTGGAGACCGTTGTCTGCTTATTACACTGCCAGGAAACAAGCCGGTTTCCTAAAAATTGACATCCTGCAGTCGTTGATTTGATGTTGATCTTGCATCCTCCATAACTGAGTCTGAGTAGGCAGTAAGATCGAAAGTATCATCCTTGGGGTACCACAAACCGAGGTCTGGATTTCCCCTCAAATACTGAAGAATTCTCTTGACTGCAGCTAGGTGAGTCACTCGTGGACTTGCTTGATACCTAGCACAAAGACAAACAGCAAACATAATATCAGGGCGAGAAGCTGTTAAATACATTAAAGAACCAATCATGGCACGATAAAGGGTAGGATCAATGGAATCCTCCAATTCATCCGGTGATAAATTGTGTCCTACTGGAAGAGGAGTAGAAGGGATTATTCCGGCAGAAATCTTGTATCGGCTCAAGACGTCATTCACTACTTAGTCTGGTGAATAAAAATTCCGTGAGCAGACTGGTGAACCTGCAACCCTAAAAAGAAATTCATCTCTCCCATCGAGCTCATCTAGAACTTTGTTTGCATGGACTTCTCGAACTCCTTACACAATGTGTCGTTTGTAGACCCAAAAATAATATCGTCAACATAAATCTGGACTAGAAGAAGATCGTCACTAACAGTTTTATGAAATAAAGTGCAGTCAACAGTTCCTCGTTTGAAGCCATTATCTGTCAGATGGTCGGCGAGCGTGCCATACCAAGCTCTCAGGGCTTGATGTAGACCATACAGGGCCTTGTTTAATCGGTAAACACGGTCCGGATAATCAGGATCTTCAAAACCAGGTGGTTGTTGGACAAACACTTCCTCGTGTAATTCACCATTGAGAAAAGCACTTTTATCATCCATTTGATAGACCTTGATATTCTTATAAGCTGCATAAGCCAGGAAGATTCGAATCGACTCTAATCTTGCAACTGGAGCATATACCTCTGTGTAATCAATACCCTCTTGCTGATGAAAACCTTGCACCACTAGACGTGCTTTGTTTCTGACAATCACCCCTCGATCGTCCTTTTTACATTTAAATACCCACTTAGTCGGAATAGCTTTCTTGACTCTAGCAGGTTTGTCTATTAAATCCCAAACACCTAAACGTGCAAATTGCTGTAATTCTTCTTGCATAGCTTCTACCCAAGAAGGATCTTCAAGTGCCTTACAAGCTGTCGTTGGCTCAACTTGAGATAGAAAGCAAGAGAATTTAGCAAGATTCACAATTCCCGAAGAATGTAAGTTAGTGTAAGCACACAATATGTTATTATCACTTGACGAAGGAACTTGATGACGTGTACGAACGCCCACATCAAGTTCTCCAATGATATTTTCCTATGGATGATATCCATGAATCCGAAGAGTGGGATTCTCAGAAACAACAACATTATCAAATGAGTTAGTGTAATGTTCATCCAACTCGGGAGATGAAACATTATCACTGTCAAGATCAATAACTTGAACTTCAGCTTGATCATCATCAGAAGAAGTAGAAACATTATCAATAGCAACTGGAAAAACAACTTGAGGTTCTTCAGTTGGAGCATCTGGTTGAGCTTCAACTTCATTAGAACTTGAAGATCTTGGAATGGTCAAATGATCTTCAAAGTATGCTCGAACCAGATCTTCATCAATGTGTTCAGTCGAAGGAGTAAATGAATTAAATAAATTATCATAGTCAAACATCTAGCCTGGACCTTTCCCTTGAGGAGAAGTTGTGTACTTTTGACAGTCCACATGGTACCATTCTTCGACACAACCAGATGTGAAATTAAAAACCCTTTTCTTTGGAGATGCATATCCCAAGAAATACCCTTTGATAGCTTTTTCTTCAAATTTACCCGAATCTTTCTTCAACATTGTACACGGACACCCAAATGGTTCTAGGTACTTTAAATTAGGTTTTCTATTATTTAAGATCTCGTAGCTTGTCTTCTTGAGGCGTTTCACAGTTAGAACTCGATTAAGAGTATAACAAGCTGTATTCACTGCCTCATTCCAAAATTGGAAAGGAAGCTTAGAATCAGGGAGCATTGTGCGTGCAGCTTCAATCAGAGTTCTATTTTTCCTTTCAGCAACACCGTTTTGTTGAGGTACATAAGGTGCACTATATTCTCCGGAATTCCCTTTTAAATACAAAAGAGATCCAATATAGTGTTTTTGAATTCAGTACCATTATCACTTCGGATTCTCCTCACCTTTTGTTTATACAGTGATTCGATCTTAGTAATAAGGCTTTGTACCAAAACCGGTGTTTGATCCTTCGAACTCATAAATAACACCCAAGAGTATCTTGAATAATCATCAGTCACTACAAGACAATACCAGTCTCCAGAAATACTCGCACGATTCACTGGACCAAATAAATTCATATGAAGTCGTTCAAGAGGAGTATCAATGGAATTCAATAACTTAGAGGAATGTGTCTTCTTCTGCTTGCCCTTTTTGCATGCAACGCAGTGATCGAATAACTTAAAATTCTTTAACGAGACACCCTCAACTAAGTCATTTACCATTAAATAATTCATCTTTCTGACATGTATGTGACCCATTCTACGATGCCATAGAATCGAGTCTTTCTCGGTTGCTTTCGAGACAAAACATGTTTCGATCGATGTGGATACTTTAGAACTCATATTTAAGACATAAATATTGATCGCATGACAACCATGTCTTCGGGAATAACATAACCCGGTTTCAAGATAAGACATTCTTTTTCAGTAAATATCGTAGTGTACTTTTTATCACAAATCTGCGATACACTCAATAAGTTATGATCAACTTTGTCGCAATAATTCACTTTCTCAAACGTAATGTTTCCATTTAAAACTTCACCCTCTCGTGTGATCATGCCCCCAGAATTCCCTGCAAACGCTACATAACCCCCTTGAATATTTCTCACATTTGATAAGAGGTTGAGATTTCCAGTGACATGACGAGAACATCCGCTATCCATGATCCAGTTTTTACCAGAAATGGTCTTGGATGAACCCTACACACAAACAAAAGTGATTAGTTCAAAAAGGCAGCCCATGCCTCAGTCTTGGGCACCTTTTGGTTTTCTCTTTGATCATTAACTTTAATCATGATTTGATTGTTGTTTGCCGGGTTAATTATAGTTTTGTGTTATTGGTGTTTACAGTAGGTTCGTCTAACCTATGTACTTAGAGATTTTGAGTCTTAATCTCATTCATCTTCGATTACGAACGTAATTCCGAGTACACCGAGCTCATTATTGCGATGATTCGACTATAATTATGGCCTAATCGTTCCCGGGTTCATATTGTTGACTATCTATGTTCATCCTAATTTTAACCTTAACTTTGTGAAGTCAAAGAACAAGTCTTAATTATAACCATTCGTTAGTCTTAGCGAATTGGGACTGTTTCGTGTCTAATTCGTTAAGATTTTACACGAACTAGCTAAGCGAATAAGATGTTACACGAATCAGATATGGATTCGCTTAAAATATAACGAACTAGAGTTTAGTTCGTCAAAATTAAATAGTAATTTGCTATGTTCAGTTCGTTAAGGTACTTACTTGATAGCGAATCGCCTGATTCGTTATCTTATTGTAACGAATCAGTGTGATTTCCAACGAATGACATTTATTAAATAAATTAATTTTAATATTCATTTAATTTAATTAAAGGATTTAAATCGTCTAATACGTGTAACTAGATTAATTACACATATCTTTTGATATCTATTCTCATATTCGGTTTTATTTATACAGTAAAACATGGCTGATCAATAACAACAAAATCAACCTCCACAAGGACAACCACAACAACACGATCAACAAGTTGAAGTGATCTTATTGCCGTTTGATAAAAAGCACAACATTTGTGCTTATGTTGATCAAGATGTGACTGATTTGGAAACATTTGGAGCTATGTTGACTTTCTTACGACGTTCAAAGATACACTATGCAATCACTGCTAAACCTAAAGTGTATCTTAGTATAATCAGGGAATTTTGGAACACGGCGGAATATGTTGAGGCAGATAAATGGGTTCGAGCTACAATCAATCAGATTCCAATTACGATTGATGTTGAGGTCATTCGTCGGGTACTTCAATTTGACGATAATGATGATAACCCGAGTGAATTTGACAGCACATTGGTTAGAGGTTTATTCACACGCTTGAACTATGGTGGTGATATTCGTAAATCTATGCTGAACAAGAATGGGTTGTGTCCACCATACAAGTATCTGTTGCATGTTCTACTTCATTGTATGAGTGGACGTCGCGGTGGGTTTGATGAGTGTCGCCTAATTTTGCAGTCGGCGTTTCTTGCCCTAATCCTGAACAAGCCCTTCGACTACTCAGAACTCATATTTGATCATCTGAAAGAGCAGGTTCAGCAAACTCTACAATCAAAGAAGTTCTTGATGTATCCTCGCTTTTTACAGCTAATTATTCAGGATTTGATTCCGAATTTGGTGATTGATCGAACGTTGGTGAACGATGTTCTTGATATGGAAAATATGAAAGCTAAAACGGTACATCGTATGTCAATTTATAGAAAGGAAAAGCCACAAGACAAACGGATGATTGGTCATATAATCAATCCGGATTATGTATGTCCTCCTAATGAGCGCTGGATCCACGATGATTCGGATTCCGAGCGTGAAGGGGGAGAAGGAGGGAACAATGATGATGGTGATAATGATGGGAATGATGGTGCTGGTGGAGCTGGTGAACGAGCTCTTAAAGAACAACAAGATGCAGTCGATGCTGCTCTAGCTGCCACCATGAAAGCTTAGTTGGAAAGAAAAACAAAGGGTAAAGCTGTAGCTACTGGTGAACCATCAAAGAAGCCCCGTGTGTCTGCTGGGGCTGGGGTAATCATTGGAACCCCACCACCACGTCAATCGTCTCCTCAAAGCTCGGCGGTGCTGCTAACTACTAGCACTCCGATGCTTACTTTAACGATGACGTTGGTGTCATACGAGAGGCTCGGTCTTATTCCTCAAATGGTGTTAACCGAGATACCGAGACCTCCTGCTGCATTGTCTACAGTATCTTCTACTACATCAATGAGACCTCCTCCTCCTCCAACAACTACTCTTCCTCCACCTCCGCCTAGTGATGTCTCATTCATGAGAATTACTCGGCCTCAAGGACCTGTTCAACCTATTCATCCATCCGTATACAACTTGCCACCAGGTCGTCAAACTGTAATGCTGCTAAATCTGCTACATCTATATGAAAATCAAATGGCAGCTGACCGTCAAACTCAAGAACGACTCATGGAGAATCAACGACGAATGATGAGTTATATTTCTTTCTGTCAGAAGGAGACTAAGTCGTTGCGTATGATTGTTGAGTCTCAGGGGGTGAAATTAAAGGAACAAGAATAGTTGATTTTACAATTAACTTGTAAAGAAGATGCCCTCAAGAAACTCAAAAATGACGATGATGATCCTGACGAGTCTGATGCAGGAGGTGAGCCTAAACAATCGCATGGTTCATCCTCTGGTGCAGGTGTTAGTGGCGGTGATGATTCGAGCAAGAAGATAATTATTTATCAAGATCCAACAGCTGCCAAGCCAATTGAAATGATTGCAGCTAACACAGTGATATTTGTTAATGGATCAGGGGTGGTTCATAGTGTGGTAAACAAAGATGAGATAGAGGTTGGTGAGTTTGTGGTTAGATCCTTGACACGGGAGCAGATTTCGATTCTGCTTGGGCTGAATGACGATCAGTTGACTGCTTTAGAGACTGAGCCCGATGTCGAAGTGATAACTGAGGAAGATTTGGAAGTTGATCCGTTGTTTATGAATACGGTTTTTATTTATGAGAACGAGGAGATTGAGATGGAGGATGTGACTGCTGAAGAGTACCTGGACTTGTATCAACACGCAAATGTTGATCAAGGTGTTCCGGTATTTCATGAATAAGTAATTAAAGAGACTGAGGATGAATTGGAAAATGTTGTGCAGCGAACAATACCCTCACTCAAAGAAGTGACTGATGAGGACGTAGAAAGATGGTTCAAACGTCATAAAGTGGGTAAAATTATCAGTGCTTATCGTTATGTAGATCAAGAAAGAAAAGATACTGCTGCTGCTTGGGTTGAGGCTAATCAGGTGACTACCTTCAAGACTGTTTCAAAGGTAGACGGTGATACTGTTTCATGGGCTTATGATTCTGACCTTAAAGTATGTATAGTCAAGTGGGAAAAGGGTGTCCAGTATTACGAGAGGATAATGGATGTTTTAACTCTACCGCGTTGGGATGTACGTACCCTCGCGAGACGTCCATTTATCAATCGTGGGGGTTACCGAACGGCTGAGTGGTTTCATCAACACTTACTGTTCGAGGTCAATCATGGTTTCAAATTCTTCAAGCCCCAGGTCCCAAGACATAAGCACATTGACGAGATTGATCCAAGGACCGGCTGGAAGAAACTTGTCTTGAAATTGAAGCCGCCAAAGACGATGAAAAAGGTTCCTGTGAAGACAATGCCTCAAGATATTTATCTGTCTTTCAACCGTTGGTACTATGACAATCGTACTGGTGAGGCCGTTATTGTTCGTGGTCGAGGACTGCAGACCGAGCTCATCAAGATAATCGACCCGATGTGGTTGGTTAATTTATCAGAGATACAATGATGTGCTACATAGGAAGCAGATTTTGATCGAACGCCAAGAAGATTACGACCTGGCTATGCAATTCCAACGATTCGTTCGTGTGTGTCATTAACATGGAATTCATAGTTGCAGAGACTGGCAGTCCAAGCGCTTCAAATAAGTTAAAGACAAAGAGCTCAAGACGAGGGAGTGTCTGTTAGTGCACGGTTTTCCTTCTAGAGTCTTTGTATTTATCGTTAAAGTTTTATTTATTAATTAATGTAATATTTAATGTTTATTATTAACTATTTAGTTAAGGTTAAGTCTAGTTCGCTAGGGATGTTACCGAACTAAGACATTATAGTGTATTCCCTCCTGATTCGTTAGGGGATGTTAACGAATCAGGGGGTGGTTCGTTATGTTAATTTATGTATCGAAGGGGAAGCTGGTTCGCTAGGGGATGTTAGCGAACCAGGTCACCTTCTATATATAGTGAACTACTGTTTACTTTAAGAAAAAGGTTTTGATAAAGAGTTTTTTTTGAGTAATTGCTCTCTCTCAAGCTTCACCTTAACATTATTCATCTAATATATTGATAATATATACACATACATAACACTAAATCAATGTTAATTATCAGCTAGATCGTTAAGAGTTCTAATCGGATATTCACAGATCTGAGATCTGTTATTGTTATCAATTGTTAATTATCAGCAAAATCCGGGATCCAACAGTATGATCATACTTAATAGTTTCATAGAGGCCAACCCGCCTTAAAGCAATAAACATATAGCATGTACTCATGTAAAGCATATAACACCAAATTGAGCATTTATTTAAGTAACATATACTAAAGAGTTTGTGGTTTAAGACACAAGTATAAATCATTTGACTTTGCATAATTATGTAATATCACCCCCAAAATGTTAGATGGAAAATGGGGAATGAAAAGTACTCACGTTAACAAGTAACTTGAAATATTGATTTGTGAATAATCGGAGATCGGTTTAATGAGCAAGACCAAGATTAAACGGGTCTTAAGTTAGTAGGTAGTCTTGAAAGGGTTTAAAGTAATATATGACAAGTAAAGTAAATAAATGAAGTTTATGGTTTAAAATGTAAATATTGGAGAAATCAAAGACATGTTTCTTGAAAAATAAGTTTACCCGAAACCGGGTCTTGGTATTCCATTCATAAATATTACTCAACCTATGTCAAGTAATTATGTGGGTTAAAATGCACTATTGAAAGACCCTTGTTATATAAATACCAAAACGAGGTTTTTAATCGAGTGTTCGGATTTTTCGATTCGAGTCTTGATAATTAACCAAAATCAAAGTCAATTTTCCAAAGTGATAAATGTTATGAGATAAATCAATAAAACTCAAAAGACTTAACCAAGTATATAGTTCTTTTGTGAAGAACCGTAACGCCCGTTAACCGAGTATTTGGTTTCACCGGTCCAAACTTGTTATAAGATCAAGTTGGATTCCGACACACCAAGTATGTTGAGAAAATAGTTTAAAATTAGTTTAGAATACATTCTTGAAGAAAAGATGAGTTTCGGTGGCCCAAAACACACTTGTGTGTCTTAAGCGAGTGAACTCGGTGTAGTTCGGTTTTAGTTCGGTCCTTGACTCGGAATGATACCGAGGATGGTTGCCACATACCCAAATACCATAGAACTATAAAAACAATTTTTGAAGTTATAATATTCAAATCTTACATAAACGTGTTTATTTAACTATTTAAAACAAAACTAGTAAACAAGAGTTCGGTTTTGGTTCGGTTCTCAACTCGGGATAAAACTGAGGCTAGTGACTTCATACCCAATACCATGGAACTCATTTAACATGAATTAGAAACTAAACTACTTAACTTTAAGCAAGACTAGTAAGCATTAAAAGAAATATAGTATAATCAAGGACTATAATGAGTCCTCCGTGAAGCCTTGCCTTGTAGCATATCACCTCACCCGACCAGGGCCGGAGAATGTGAAAGCCGAAGGTAAACAAGGGGTGCATATTATATATATGTTATACCACAGGCTTAAGTAACAAAACAAAAATTAAAGAATGGTTCTTGATTGATTATTAAGAAACCTTGAAGAGATGAAGTTGTTCTTTGTTTGGGAGAGAAAATATGAGAAATGAACAAGGTGGAAATGAAAGAGATGAGCTTGTTTATATAGGGTATTGGTCAAGGTTAATTTCCATATTTTATATCAAGACTTGCATGTGTTTTAATTGGTTAAACAAGTCAAATAATACAAACAAACAACCAAATTCGAATCTGCAACATTCACTAGGCGCCGCGCGACTGGCTTAGCCTCCCTTGTAAGGCCCCGTTACCGGTACCCTACATTGGACGTTGGATTTACTCATAAACGCAGTTCTAAATATCAGAGTTAATTAAAACTTTCGCGTAATAATATAAAACATCAACCATTCATTACAAATACCCATAATTTGTCTTTCAAAACATAACATAACTTATAACATTCAAAACATCATGACAATCTTCGGATGCCAACCTCTTCAATCCTGCCATGTGTCCATCTCAAACCAGCTGTCTCAATCTGTTAACCTGCGTGCATACTAAAAGTTAGCTACGCTGAGTGAGTTCTAGTTAATCACATAACTTACTTTACGTACACATATACGTGCCCGAAGGTACACATTACATACATAACCTGTACTTCATTCATTCATATATATTCATAGCTAACCTTACATTATAAAGGGCATTTCATCCTACATACCTAGGATATTATTAGGGTCCGGTACCCTCCATCCTCGGATATTATTGGGGTCCGGTGCCTCCATCCTCGGATATTATTAGGGTCTGGTGCCTCCATCCTCGGATATTATTAGGGTCCGGTCACCCTTTCTTCCATACCTTCATACCATACCTTTCTATATACATAATTGTAAGTTTCATACATACATACATACATACATTCATACATACATACATACATACATACATACATACATACATACATACATACATACATACATACATACATAATTCATTCTTCATATACAACAATTTTATCATCAAACCTTTACCCGACAGTAAATGCAATATCCGAAGATCGTTCACGTACCGACAAGAAGTCGATCATACCTTTCACATAAAACATATATGGCATACACTTATCACTTAGGATAAGTGTATTAACTAATCACATCGAGTATGCACACAGCCCCGAAAACATAACAAGGAATGATGCTAGAAAATCACCTGAATGCGGTTACGTTCCCCGTTAATAGTTATTCCCTTCTTTAGCTGTGCGCGACTAACTGTGTAACAATTACACATATCAATTATCTATCACTACCAATATCGCGTTTCTAGTCTAATTATAATCCTGAACGGACGGGAGTCCGGGGGTAGCGCCCCTGACAGCGTGTTCTAGGGGCGGCAGCCCCTAGCAGGGTTCAAGGGACAGAGCCTCTGGCTGGGGTCGAGCTGGACCATTAGAATTTTATTTTCATTAACTGTTGTAACACATTTTCCATTAGATTTTAAATCATTAATTAATTTGCTAACTTAAAAGTTCAAGGCTTCTTTGTAATTAAATCATTCTTTTCTAAGTCCAGGGATTGTTCTGTTATTTTATTAAACTTTAGTTCGTTACTTGGTTCTTAACGAATTGACTTATCATAACGAACTGGACCCTCTAACGAACTGGTCCTTATTAAGATTTAGACCTTATAATGAACTGGACCCTTGACGAATCAGTCCATAACGAACCAGTCCATGTAGTGAATTAGATCTTCTAATTCGTTATCTCTCTTAACGAATGATCAACGCGAATTGGGAGCTAGTTCGTTATCTTATCCTTAACGAAATTGAACACGAACTAAGTCTAGTTCGTTAGGCTTCCTTTAACGAAACATCAGACGAATTACCCTTAGTTCGTTAACTCTCCGTTAACGAATTAGGGTTAGGTCAGAGAATGTCAGAAACATTCTCTGACATAATATTTCTCATACCCGCCGCCTATACGGCGCCGTCGCCGGAAAAACGCGGTTACACCGGATAAATGAGATTTGGCTCGTTTTCCACCGTTTTCACCTTTTTTCGTCCCGTTCGATCTAGGTCTGAGCTAGGGCGACCCCTAAGCTCATCTTAGGTTCGGTTTATACCCGATTCCACCCGGATCTCATGACTTTAACGGGTTAACGGTGTCGGCTCGTCGTATCGTGACTAAATCTAACGCGTTAAAGTTCGTACAACATCATACTATTATTACCATGGATCGAGATAGGTTTTATATCTAGGATCGGCTATAGAAGGGAGAGAAATTACAGAGAGACAGGGAGAGCTTAAGTGTGTGTTTTGGTGGTGTATGGAATATGTGTGAATGAATGAATTAAATGCATAATTAAGGCTTATATAATTATGGATCATGGGCTTAAGCCCATGGTCTTTCCTTCTTTCCTTTATAACCCAATTCCATAACCCATATCCATTTACCCAACACTAGCCCGACTCATAATAACTCATATTTTAATTTTATTAACCGAAACTAGAAAACGAGATGTTACAAGTCTCCCTCCTTAAAGAGGTTTCGTCCCCGAAACCTAACTATTACTAAAACAAATCTGGATAAAACTTGTGCATCTCTTCCTCGGCTTCCCATGTAGCGTTCGATCCCTTGCGATGCTTCCATATCTCTTTCACTAAAGGTATAACCTTGTGACGAAGTTGCTTCTCCTTGCGGTCAACTATCTCGATTGGTTGTTCAATATAGTTCAGTTGTTCATCAACCTCAATGTCCATTAATGGCACATGCGACGTGTCATCAGCCAGACATTTTCTCAGATGAGAAACATGGAAGGTTGAATGAATTCCTTCTAACTCTTCGGGAAAATCCAGCTTATAAGCCACTTCACCTACACGTTCCATGATCTTAAACGGTCCAATGTACCTCAGACTCAACTTTTCCCTCTTCCTAAAACGAATAATTCCCTTCCAAGGCGAGACCTTGAGCGTCACATTGTCACTAACATTAAATTCAATCGATCGTCGTCGCTTATCAGCATACGACTTCTGACGATCTTGAGCAGCTTTCATTCTTGCCTTTATCTGATCAAACTTTGAAGAAGTTTCTTGCACAACTTCTAAACTTCCCATCTCCTTCTGACCAATCTCTCCCAACATATCGGGGTTCTACATCGTCTACAGTAAAGCATCTCAAACAGTGGCATACCAATACTTGAATGGTAGCTGTTGTTATAGGAGAACTATGCTAGATGTAGATGGTCATCCCAACTTCCTCCAAAGTCTAAAACACAAGCAAGTAGCATATCCTCAAGGGTTTGGATCGTCCTTTCCGACTTTCCATCAGTTTGAGGATGATACGCCGTACTGATGTTCAATCTTGTTCCCATAGCTTCATGGAACTTCTTCCAAAACCTAGAAGTAAAACGAGTATCTCTATCAGATACAATCGATAACGGTACTCCATGCTTAGACACAACATCTTTGATGAACAAACTTGCTAACGTTTCTGACGAGATGACTTCTCGTATAGGCAGAAACTGAACACTTTTGGTCAAACGGTCCACTATCACCCAGATGGTATCATGATGCTTAGCTGTACGAGATAGCATAGTTATGAAATCCATGGTGTTGTGTTCCCATTTTCATTCTGGTATCTCTAGCGGTTGCATCTTCCCATAAGGCTTTTGGGGCTCTGCTTTGACTTGTAAGCAAGTTAAGCACTTACTGACATAATCTACCACATCATTCTTCATTCCTGGCCACCAGTAATCTCTTTTCAAATCTTGGTACATCTTTGTAGCTACTGGATGAATCGAATATCTTGACTTATGAGCCTCGTCTAAGATTCGACCTCTAAGATCTCCATGGCGTGGGATCCACATATGGTCAAACCTAGTCTTAACACCATGAGTATTTTCCATAAACTCGTCTTGCTGACCGAAAATCCTTTCTTTCTTCACTAACCCTTCAACTACCAACACTTCTGACTGTACTTTGATGATTTCTTCGAAGAGACTTGAGTTCATAATCAATTGGTATGACTTCACTGTAGCAATGACTTCCTCATCCTTACGACTTGGCGCGTCGACGACCACATTAGCTTTACCTGGGTAGTACTTAATATCACAGTCGTAATCATTTATCAACTCCAACCATCTTCTCTGCCTCATGCTCAATTCCTTCTGCTCGAAGAAGTACTTTAAACTTTTATGATCTGTGTCAATGGTACACTTAGTACCATACAGATAATGCCTCCATATCTTGAGAGCATGAACTACCGCTGCTAGCTCTAAATCATGCATTGGATAAGTACTTTCATGGACTTTCAACTGTCTAGACGCGTAAGATATCACTTTTCCTCGTTGCATCAACACGCAACCTAACCCACGAAGCGAAGCATCAGAACAAACAACCAAATCCTCGTCACCATCGGGTAGAGCAAGGATTGGAGCTTGTGTGAGTCTTTTCTTTAATTCCTCAAAAGCTTCTTCTTGAAACTTACCCCAACTGAATACTACCGACTTTCGGGTCATATCGGTTAACAATGCGGCTATCTTGGAGAAACCTTCGATGAATCTCCTATAGTAGCCAGCAAACCATAGGAAGCTTCGTATATCAGTCAGATTCTGCGGAGTCTTCTAGTTTGTTATTGCCTCAATCTTAGCTGGGTCCATGGTAATCCCTTCAGGATTTATCACGTGACCTAGAAATTGCACTTCTCTTAACCAGAATGTGCATTTCGAGAACTTAGCGTATAACCTTTCTTTCTTCAGGGTCACCAATACCTCTCTCAGATGCTCAGCATGATCAGGCTCACTGTTAGAATAAATCAATATATCATCGATGAAGACGATAACCGACTTATCCAACATCGGCCGACACACCCTATTCATCATGTCCATAAATGCTGCGGGAGCATTCGTTAGACCGAATGACATTACGAGGAACTCGTAATGTCCATACCGCGTTCGGAACGCTGTCTTAGGGATGTCTGCTTCCTTCACCTTTAGCTGATGATAGCCCGATCTGAGATCTACTCGTTAGAACCAACTTGAACCTTGCAGTTGGTCAAACAGATCATCAATCCTTGGCAAAGGTATCTATTCTTTACCATGAGCTTATTCAACTCTCAATATTCTATGCACATTCTCATACTCCCATCCTTTTTCTTCACGAACAGCACTGGTGCGTCTCACGGGGAAACACTTGGTCTAATAAAACCCTTGTCGAGGAGATCCTGCAGTTGGGTCATCAATTCTTTCATCTCGGACGGTGCTAAACGGTAAGGTGCTTTCGCGACGGGTTGGGCCCCTGGTACTAAATCTATCTGAAATTCTATCTATCGCTCGGTGACAAGCCCGGAATATCCTCGGGAAATACTTCTGGGTAGTCGCACACGATAGGAACATCTTTCTTTTCTTTCGTCTCAGCCATAGCGTTGACAACATACGCCAGGTAGGAACCACACCCTCGCCTTAACAAACCCTCGGCTTTTATCATCGAAATGACATTAAGCCCAGAACTTTCCTTATCACCATAAACCGTCACCGCACTATCATCCAAGAATTTTAACCTTATTATCCTACTTTTACACACTATCTGAGCTTCATACTTAGACAACCAATCCATTCCAAAACCACATCGAACCCTCCTAAGGTCATAACATACAAGGTACCAGGGAACTTATGTCCCTCTAACTCTATCTTACAATTCTTAACCATTCTCATTATTTTAACCGAGGCGTCACTAGCGGTTTCTACCGTAAAGGTTTCGAACACTCGGCAACATTTGTTTTAGATAGTTTACTAAATGGTGTGGCTACGAAACTTTTGTTCGCACTAGAGTCGGATAATACTGAAGCAGAAATACCATTTACTAAAAACGTACCAGTCACGACATCCGGAATCTGTTTAGCCTGTTCCGGGGTCAGCATGTAGGCTCTAGTCCTTGGCCTAGCTTGATCGGCATCTTTCTTTCCACTACCTCCAGCTCGACCATTAGTACACTCCCTTGCCATGTGACCTGTCTTACCACATTTGTATCATGTGGGTTTTGCATCACATTCATTAACATAGTGCCCCACCTTTCCACACTTATAACAGACATTTGTTCCAAACCTACACTCCCCACCGTGAGTCTTTCCACATTTGTGACAAACATCCGAACAAGTACCCCCATTTGCACTCGCCACCGTGCACCTTTCCACATGTCTTGCATGCCTTTCTCTCCCACACCTTCTGCTTCTTTTCCTTCGGGTTCCATAACTGAGTACCCAGTCGTTTGACAGGAGCGACCCATTTCTTATCCTTCTTCTCTTCCGCCACCACATCGTCCGCCGCCAAGTCATCGTAAACCATTTCTGCAAATCCTACAGCAGAATCAAAGGTAGCTGGTATACTAGCCTTGTCCAAGACGCGAACATTCTGTGGCAGTCTCCTAATGTAACACTTAATCCGCTTGGCCTCAGTGTTCACCATGTCCGGCACCAGCCTAGACAGGCGGTTGAATTCAGTGGTGTACTTGCGGTATGTTATATTTCCCGCCTTCAGACTCAAAAACTTCATTTCAACCCTTTCGACCTCCGCATCAGCACAAAACCTCTTCATTACTAACTCCTTCAGATTATCCCACCTCATCGCCTTTATCTCTTCCTGACTCTTTCTCTGCTCCACCGACTCCCACCAGTACATTGCCTCCTCACCAAACGATTGGGTAGCGTATCCCACAGCTTAGTCGGGACAGCACTCGCTAATGCGGATAATTTTATCCATGGAGGTTATCCATTGAAGAGTAGCGATTGCGCCTCCCAAACCAGTTAGCTTCGACGGGTCACAACCTTTAGATGACTTGTGTAGTTGCACCCACCTCGGCCCCTCCTACAATCATCAACCTTCACTGACTTAACCACACTCGATGCCCTTTCATCATCTTTCCTACCACCTCCTCCTGCCCTTTCAACCGTTCTTTCACGGCCTCCAGCAGACCCTTCAGGATTCAAGTTCTTCACAGTGGTGACTACAGCTTGAACAATAGCTGCTTGAATTGCAGGGTCAAGTTGAAACCCTTCGTTGTTGTTTGGGTTTCGCCCAGCTGCGCTTCCTTCATCTTCGGTGTTGGAAGCTGCTTCAACCGAAGGTTTTTGGACACGACGAGGCCTGCCACGACGTCCAGTGCAGCCTCCTGCTCCAACAACTGCCCTAGATCTAGCCATCGTATTCTGGAAAGGAAAACACAAACGTCATCACTCAAGGAACTATTTAGTACAAGGATAGTAAGGCTAACATGTAATAACAGTGGCCAGTTGTGATTAGCTGATCACGTTACTTTCTGTGTCATATACACTTTCCTTTGAGTCAATATGTGCTGGTTCTACTCTTAAGCAATTAATCAATCAAACATTCAGAAAATCCTATCCCTACGTACACATATCCTTTCTTTAGCAATTAAGCAAACATTAACATTCATTATTCAATCATACACTTTACCTTTACTGAGCTTGTTTGAGTGACACATGGCATTCTTGAACTGACATCTTCTTTCTTCTCTTACTTAAATCCCATTCTCTGTTCGAGTCTAAGCATATAGGATGCTTAAATCTCTCGAACTTTGCTCTGATACCAACTTGTAAGGCCCCGTTACCGGTGCCCTACATTGGACGTTGGATTTATACCTAAAAGCAGTTCCAAATATCAGAGTTAATTAAAACTTTTGCGGAATAATATAAAACATCAACCATTCATTACAAATATCTATAACTTGTCTTTCAAAACATAACATAAGTTATAACATTCAAAACATCATGACAATCATCGGATGCCAGCCTCTTCAATCCTGCCATGTGTCCATCTCAAACCAGCTGCCTCAATCTGTTAACCTGCGTGCATACTAAAAGTCAGCTACACTGAGTGAGTTCTAGTTAATCACATAACTTACTTTACATACATATATACGTGCCCGAAGGTACACATTACATACATAACATGTACTTCATTCATTATTACATATTCATAGCTAACCTTACATTATAAAGGGCATTTCACCCTACATACCTCGGATATTATTAGGGTCCGGTACCCTCCATCCTTGGATATTATTAGGGTCCGGTCTCCCTTCATCCTCATATATTATTAGGGTCCGGTACCCTCCATCCTCGGATATTATTAGGGTCCGGTCACTCTTTCTTCCATACCTTCATACCATACCTTTCTATACACATAATTGTAAGTTTCATACATATATACATACATACATACATCATTCATTCTTCATATACAACAATTTTATCATCAAACCTTTACCCGACAGTACATGCAATATCTGAAGATCGTTCACGTACCGACAAGCAGTCAATCATACCTTTCACATAAAACATATATGGCATACACTTATCACTTAGGATAAGTGTATTAACTAATCACATCGAGTATTCACACAACCCCGAAAACATAACAAGGAATGGGGCTAGAAACTCCCCTGAATGCGGTTACGTTCCCCGTTAATAGTTATTCCCTTCTTTAGCTGTGTGTGACTAACAATATAGCAATTACACGTATCAATTATCTATCACTACCCATATCGCGTTTCGAGTCTAATTATAATCCTCAACGGACGGTGGTCTGGGGGCAGCGCCCCTGGCAGCCGGGTCTAGGGGCAGCAGCCCCTAGCAGGGTTCAAGGGGCAGAGCCCCTGGCTGGGTTCGAGCTTGGAAAAATTTTATTTCCATTAAATGTCGTAACACATTTTCCATTAGAATTTTAAATCATTAATTAATTTGCTAACTTAAAAGTTCAAGGGCTTCTTTGTAATTATATCATTCTTTTATAAGTCCAGGGACTGTTCTGTCATTTTGTTAAAATTCTAGTTCGTTACTTGGTTCTTAACGAATTGACTTATCATAACAAACTGGACCCTCTAACGAACTGGTCCTTATAATGATTTGGACCTTATAACGAACTAGACTCTTGACGAATCAGTCCATAACTAACCAGTCCATGCAGCGAATTGGATCTTCTAATTCGTTATCTCTCTTAACGAATGATCAACACGAATTGGGAGCTAGTTCGTTATCTTATCCTTAACGAACTTGAACATGTACTAAGTCTAGTTCGTTAGGCTTTCTTTAACGAATCATCAGACGAATTACCCTTAGTTCGTTAACTCTCCGTTAACGAATTAGGGTTAGGTCAGAGAATGTCAGAAAAATTCGCTGACATAATAATTCTCGTGCCCGCCGCCTTTCCGGCGCCGTCGCTGGACAAATGCGGTTTCACCGGAAAAACGAGATTTAGCTTGTTTTCCACCGTTTTTCGTCTCGTTCGATCCAGGTCTGAGCTAGGGCGACCCCTAAGCTCATCTTAGGTTCAGTTTATACCCGATTTCACCCGGATCTCGTGACTTTAGCGTTTTAAAGTGTTTTAAAAGCCGTAAAAAGGTGTTTTCGAAGTCCAAAAAGTTTGAGATGATTATGTTACATAAAAACCCATTATTTTATATTATTGAAAGATCCGGGTTACAAAACGGGTCGGTTTACCGTCCAATCTTAAAAACAAGTTAACTCAAAATTGACGAATGTTACAAATGTAGTGGATCCTAATCCACTTTTTGGATATTCTATCTCATATGTATACATTTTAACGTGCTAACTATTTAAGAAAAAATCAGAAGCATTTCCCCTTAACTCCTCAAGTATGCGTATAAAACTCAAACCCGATGGAGTAGGAGAAAAGGCTACCGTTTTTCTTACTTAGTCAGCACGTTAATATGTATACACGTCATAATGAGATATCATATTTAAAAAGCAGTCCCAAATGGGACAATCCAAAAGTTATCTCTATTAGATAAATTTTGAATGGGTATTCTCTATAAGGTTATCTTAAATACATATTTTGACAAATATATCATGTATACAATATCTCTTAAAACTAAAACATAAATTCAATTAAGTGACAAAATTTAAGATGAGAAATCTTATGCTTTTCTTGCTTGAAGTGAGGAATAAGCTAAAGAGTGAATGAGTGAAGAGTGAAAGAAGATAATATGCATTTTTGAAATATAGCTGTTCGTTCAAAACTCAAAAGGACAATAGCAAGAAGAAGAAAAAGAACAGTAATGGAACCACACCTTTTGCATTTGGACCTATTCAAAGTTTAATTTGTTTCTTGGAACCGCACCTTCTTCGTTTACATATATTAAAAAAAATATATTATGAACTTGGTCTAAAGGTGCACCTTCTGTGTTTCATCCATCGCATCTTCTGCCCATTTGGGTACCTAACAAGCCCATCAGAAATTAGCTTAAATAAAAAATCCTCCGTTCTTCTTTTCTCTTTTCTTCTTCTTCTCCACTTCTTCTCAACCTCTTCTTCTTCACCAATTTAACACACACACAAAAAACAAAAGAGCAGAAACATTCCCGTGGCTTCACCCCACGCTACAACACTCGCCCCGGCTCACAGCCACTTGCTCGCAGCGGTGGTCGCGCCGGTGCATTGTGGTGTTCGTGGTCAACGTGGCTCGCGTCGGGCGCTTGCGGCGGTGGTGACAAGGCCACAAAAGATAGCCTAACAAAATGGAATGAGAAGAACAATAGAGAGAGAGTAAAACCATATACTGGGAGATAATATTATCTTATTCATATATATCTTGCTGGAAAACTCATGTTGAGATAAACAAAAGTTAAGAGAAAAATAGTGGAGCTTAAAAATGGCAAATGACAATCTTCTATAAATTTTTCTTAAACTTTTGTAATCAATAAATTTTTCATGTAATTCCTTGATGTACAGTTCAATAGAGTTGGAGTATGGTTTTCACATGTGAAATTCTATTGCCTTCTCTTGTAAACAAATACCACTGTATACATAACATAGTTATGAAGTTCTGCATTTACAAGGCTGATCAAACTTGTTTTAAAAGATTTGTAAAGTAAAATCACATATGATTCATACCTTAAACTTATCAGAATATTTGTCTTAATCCATTTCAATGTCTCCTCACATGAGAGATTATATTATGCTCACGTATTTATATAATATATTTTATAATACTCATGCATAGATAGCAAGGCATAAAGGCACAATTGCATTTAATAATGATACTTAATTACTTATAAATAATTTAACTTTCTTTGATAAGATATGATAAGAGTTGATTGTTTGGCAACCTTTGACGCATTTAGAGGTACCATTAAAAGCATCTTGAAGCATAGAGTTAACTATTTATAATGGCCCTCGTAGTTTCCCCCCTTAATTACGGTTTTGTACGTCATAATAGTATTTCCTTGCAAGGCTTTTAACGACGCATTATCATCAAGTGTATCAAATGATAAGTTGTTATCTTTAAGGGACGTGAGGCATTTATTTGTTTCATATCCAAATACGGAGTCCTGTTTAATGATTATGTAGGATATACATTAAACTTGCAAAGAGCTCGACCAGAATCCAGATACACTTTCATTTATAGAGGTAAATGGCCCAATACATATAAGAGGCATGTGGTTAAACCAAATGAAGGACTCAAAGACGACTACATCAGTAATTAAGTCAAGCAATTGTCACAGAAGATTGGATTCTACTGACTGAGAGAGAATGTCAAATTCAGGGTTAGAAATACACACGCGGTACTCTTTTCCCTTAACTAAGTATTATCTCATTGGATTTTATAGTATCGAGTTACGGGGCAAAATAGTTGATCATGTGGTATCAATTAATATGGATGCTGAATGAATAACCGAGTCAGCAATTAGCATTATCCACTAGTGTAATGTTGATAGTGAAAAATGTAAAATGTATTAAAAGCAGTTATTGAGTGCATACCATTTATGGCCGACGCAATGTTCATGGGCTTTATAGTTTTAGTTGTACGTATATATGTAAGATGGATGTATTGGTTTTTCAGTTGATTGAAATAATTTTCCGACCTTTGTTTTAGCTTTTCTGCTATTCTTTAGTCCTTTTTTCCCTTTTTTTTTCAGTTTGATTTTTCTTTCTCATACTCTTTTAACATCAACGTTACCCAATAAGTAATTAGAAATGTTTTGTAAAGTTTTATATTACTTTTTTAATTACATTTGTAACTTCTCATCGTTACATTTTAATGTGCAAAACCGGGCAGCCATCATCAAGACCGAACCATGTAGATAATAAAATAAACCGTAATGGGTATCTATAATGGGCCTTGAAAATTTCCCCCCTTAATTACGGTTTTGTCCTAATAGGAGTTCCTTGCAAGGTTTTTAACAAGGCATTATCATCAAGTGTATCAAATAATAAGTTGTTATCTTTAAGGGACATGAGACATTTATTTGTTCCATATCCAAATACGGAGTCCCAGGTAATGATTATGTAGGATATACATTAAACTTGCAAAGAGCTCGACCATAATCCAGATACACTTTCACTTATGGAGGTAAATGGCCCATCACATATGACACATATAAGAGGCATGTGGTTAAAACCAAATGAAGGACCCAAAGACCATATATGAAGACAATACAACTTTTATAGTTCAGATAATAGACGACTACGTCATTAATTAAGTCAAGCAACTATCACAGAAGATTGGATTTTACAAACCGAGAGATTATCTCTTTTAATATCAACCTTACCAAAGTAATTAGAAACATTTTGCATGATTTTAAAACGTGGATTATCCAATAGTGTAATGTAAATACTATAAAATGACTTAAATTGTTATGAGTGCACATCATTTATGGTCTAACCCAATATTCATGGGCTTTGTGGTTTTGGTTGTATGTAAATATGTATGATGGATGTATTGGTTTTTCAGTTGAATGAAATGATTATCTGACTTTTTTTTAGTTTTTTTTAATAAATTTTCTTTACTCTTATTTTCCTATTTCTTATGTTCATTTTTATTTTTTACATTATTTTAATATCAACCTTATCCAATAAATGATTAAAAACATTTTTCACGGTTTTATATTACCTTTTTAATTACATTTGTAACTTCTCATCATTACGTTTTAATTAATGTGCAAAATCGAGTAGCCATCGCGACGACCGAACCTTGTAGATATCCATTTGGTTATATTACGGCTTCGATTTTAGGGTTTTCTTTTCTCATGGCTATAAATTATTTAACTTCAATTTTTAAATTATATTTTCTCACTTTTTATTTTCCAATACACCATACAATGAAAACGTAGGGGATTGTAAAGATGAAGGGCACAAGAATTGCCCATGGCTTACTTTCACGTCCAGCAAATCAAATCAAAAAATTCTTAAATATATAAATAATAGTAACATATAATCATCATTCATCAAACGTGTGCAGTCTACTAGAAACAATGAATAACTACATAAATATAAATAATGAAAAAATAATATAGTAATACTATCGTAAGAATAACGAACTCCAGATCCTAATAAACACATGCAAAGCCTCCATAATATAAAATCTCTACAGAACTAGGGCCGTAGAAAAAACAACCATGGCTACAGTTCCAACAGCAACTCTGTTCAAGATAGCTGAGCTCGTAAGAGAAGCAGTAGGAGAACCACCGGGAGCAAGAGAGGTAGGTGGAGCAGGTGGAGTTGGAGAAACCACGACGGGTGAAGGAGGTGATGCTGTTGGACAAGCCACCAGTGATACTGATACATCCGGTTGGTGATTGAGAGTGTGCAGATCCGACGATCATGTCAAACAACATAACCAACACAAATCCATTGTTGTTGTTGGAAATATGGATCGGTCTGTAACACCCTTGGCAAACACAATATCGTCCCATTCTTAGGCAAATCCCACAAGGACCATGGACAAGAGAGATCATAGGTTCATAAGTAATGTCCTGCCTCATAACATCACCAACGCATTTTGTACTTAGTTGGTTGTGGAGCACATGAAAACTCCAAAGTTAAGCGCGCTTAGATGGAAGTAGTACTAGGATGGGTGACCACCTGGGAAGTCTCTACTTGGGTAACAAAAAAAAAGCCGTGAGTTCCCGGATGGGCAACCCATTAGGGACAAAGCGGACAATATTGGTGGTACGAGAGGCCGGGATGTTATAGGTGTTATCAAAGCCACTCATGTGCCGTTCGGGATGATGGGACACGCCTCATCGAGGACGATGAGTCCAAGGGGGGGGGGGGGTTCTTTGTAACACCCATGGCAAACACAACATCGTCCCACTCTTAGGAAAATCCCACATCGTCCGTGGACAAGAGAGATCCTTGGTTCATAAGTAATGTCATGCCTCTTAACATTACCAACGCGTTTTGTACTTAGTTGGTTGTGGAGCACATGAAAACTCCACGGTTAAGCGCGCTTAGGTGGAAATAGTACTAGGATGGGTGACCACCTGGGAAGTCTCTACCTGGGTAACCAAAAACAAAGCCGTGAGTTCCCGAATGGGAACCAATCAGGGACAAGGCGGACAATATTGGTGGTACGAGAGGCCGGATGTTAGTGCACAATCCCATCTAGAAAGGACCTTACTTGCTCATTTACACTTGTTCATGGAATTGTATGATTTTTATGTACTTATATCAAAACTTGTGTGAACTCACCAACTATTCATTTAGTTGACATTATTTTATATATATATATATATATATATATATATATATATATATATATATGCTACAAGTACCTTATTTAGAGAACGCTGCCATGACAAAGACATTAGTACTTAGGTTATATTAATAAATGGAAAAATTGTTAATTGTTCTTTTATTTTCCTTGTATTTATTGTTACAAACTTGTGTACATGATGTTTAAATAAATTAATGATAATATTGTCACTTATTAGTGTCACATGTGTTTTGAGCAATCTGTACGTCATATTCGTGCGTATTTCGCTTTAGCCGGGGTGTTACACGGTCCGCTTAAGTCAACGCGGCCGACCGGGTTATGATCCGTAAGAGTTACACCGTGGTGTAACGGATATAGACCGCTTACACTGGTTAACCTGTAATGACTAATAAACGAGATATATACTTATAATATGATTGGGCTTCATATGGGCTTGGTGGCCCGACATGATTAACTAGTTATATTAACTAGTTAATATGTCATTAGGTTAATTAATCAAGAGATTGATAAACCCTAGCCACCTTTACCCTCTCTCTCTCGGTTCACTGCTACCATCGACCGGCCACCGCCAACAGCCACACCTCGCCGCCAGCCGCAGTCAGCCGAAACGCCGCAGCTCAGCCGCACACCGCCGCCATTCGGTGCTCTGGTCATCCTCGTTGCTGGTCCACTTGTGCACCGCCACCGTTGTTTGTCCATCTCGTGTTGTCACCTCGCTTTGTCTGTTATTCCTCGGTGTCTCAACCGGTTATTGATTAACTGAGGTAAAATTAAATAATGTCTTGTATATTATTATTTACTTTGGTTGTTTAGATTCCTACTCGTATTTTTGTAACCGGATCCTGTATGGTTCCTAAAATTGTTGATTACTCGTTTTTGTATTTCGTTGCGTATTCATATATTAATGTGATTAATAATTATGAAACCAATTTAATTAAACCGGGTTTAATTGTTAAACCGTTGACTGATCACAACTAGAACCCAACAATGGTATCAAAGCCTTGGTTATAACATACGAGTCGAATCCGGTCTTTTCACCGGATCTACATCATAAACTTCATGCTAGTTATAGTTTTTGATCTGGATAATTTTTAGGGCAATCTTAGTTTGGTCAAAGTTTTTGTTTATTTTAATTGACCAAAATATTTCCCGATTTTATTTTTATTGAATATGTAAATCTGGCCCGACCTTGTGTGATTGGTTGTTTGGATTTGATTTTGGCCATATGGATGGTTTAAAGTTGTATTTTATTTTTCGGTTTTATTTTATGGTTTTTGGCCACTTTGATGGTTCAAAATTGTAATAGATAGGGTTTGGTTTTTCGTTATATATATTTTGTAATATTGTAATGGAGAAGACCCGAAGGAAAAACCGAGGACGAGCTCACGGAGTTCTTGAAGTCAGTGGGAGTTAGCAAAGATGACGGGATGCACCAAGAGTCCATCCATGTGGTTGTTTTTGTGTTGTGACCCCTTGACCCGATTGGTCTTGCTAATAGGCTCTAGCAAGACCAATCACCTTTTGGCCATATAAGATTTACATATTCTTGTTTGCTATTGTGGTTACTTGCTTTATTATAAGAGGTTATAATACCAATAACCAAATATCAAATATATTAAAATAAATTATAATAAACCGATTGAGTTTTTGCAAAATTAAACTATATTTGATTTTGCAAAACCTTATGACTTAATAGTTTAAGTATTAATTTAAAATTGGTTTGTCATATCGCGACAAAGTTAGTTTTAATAGGTTATTTTAAAACTAAGTGTCCTGAGAGATGAAATGGTTCATCATGTTATCCCGATTAATACAGTAAAACTGGACTTTTACTCTATTCAGTAATTCTAAAATTTATCCCAAATTAAAACCAATAGTTTATGCCAATCCTACTACAAGTCACACTTGAGGCATACTACGAAAATTCAAGTGTTTGGAGCTACAACACCGCACTAGTCTTCTAGTCTATCCCATCAAGGTGAAAGCATTTCGTTGACAAATCCGGCCTTTTCACACGTGACCGTACTAGGAAGACTATTACTTTACTCTTCTGTACGTGCTACAGCTGTCTGGAGACTTAAAGTGGGCATAGATGAGGTTAAACGTATCTACTTAGGAAATTGTTGTCTTAATAGGCCTCATAACCGAGAGTTGTGCTTTATTCACAATTAGCAAGCGCTGTCAGTCTGCCTAACCACTTACTAATCTTGTGTGCTACAGCTGCCACTACTAACTGAAAGCCAGATTCTCAAATCCCTATTTTATTCATGTTAATTGAGTCATTAATAATAGGATTACAACGTCGAAAATACTAATTAAATTTACTTTTGCTTTAATTATCAGATGTCATCAAATGAAAATTCACCCTACGCCCTTAAGTCTATCCTTGAAAAGGAGAAACTGAACGGCACCAACTTCATCCAATGGCAACGCAACTTGAGACTTCTTCTCACCATGGTAAAGCGCCTGTATGTTCTCGATGGACCTGTTCCAACCGAGCCTGAAAAAACACAGCCACTGCTCAAAAAGTTCTTGAGAAGCATAGGGATGATTCGGCTGATGTCTCCTATATTATGCTAGCCACCATGACTTCTGAGCTTGCTAAAGGCTTAGAAGACTTTGGTGCCTATGAGATGCTTGAGCAACTCAAGGGTATGTTCCAGAATCAAGCCCATAAGGAATGGTTCGACGCCATGAAGCAGCTTATTAGATGCAAGATGGCAGAGGGGTCTTCCGTTAGTGCGTATGTCCTAAAGATGAAGGGGCACATCGATCAGCTTAAGAAACTTGATCATCCCCTGCCTGATGAGATGGCAGCGAATTTCATACTCAACTCTCTCCCCAGCTCTTACGACCAGTTTGTAATGAATTTCAACATGAATGCCTGGGTGAAGACAGTGTCGGAGCTGCATAACATGCTCAAAACGGCTGAGATTGAACATTCCTTCAAGGACCAATCAAGTTCTGATGATCCGACTGCTGGTGTGAAAAAGCCTAAACCCAAGGATCAGGGTTATAAGGGAAATGGCAAGAAAAAGGTTACTGTTGCTGCCAAGTTTGCCACCAACACTAACAACAAAGTTGCAAAGACACCACCGCCGCCCTTTGAGGAGAGCCAGTGCTACAGATGCAACCAAATGGGGCACTGGATGCGCAACTGTTCCGAATACCTTGCTGAGATCAAGAAGAAGAGAGCAAATGGTGAAGGCTCTTCTCGAGGTATTTCCATATACGTTATTGAACTTTTCACTATCTCTATCAACACATGGGTATTTGATACCGGATGTGGTTTGCACATCATTAATGTCTTGCAGGAGCCAGAGAAGTGAAGGAAACTGAATAAAGAAAGCATGGAACTTATCGTTGGAGATGGGAAGAGAGTACCAGTTCTGGCAACTGGAGTTTTTCATTTTATTTGTCCATCTGGCCTAGTTTTTTCCTTTCAATAATTGTTTGTATGCTCCTTGTTTGACCAGAAATATCATTTCAGTTTCGTTGTTGTTTGAACAAGGTTTTAAGTACGTTTTTAATGACATAGCTATTTCTGCTTAGTTAAATGATATCTTTATTTTGAGGCTAAACCTAGAAATAGTATTTATGAAATTGATGTTCAAACCAATAATAACGTATATAATCTTTCAAAACGTGTCAGATCTAGCATCGATGATACATTTCTATGGCATTGCCGACTTGGTCACATAAGCAAGGCACGAGTTAAAAGACGCCAATCCGAAGGGATTCTTAAATCCACAGGACCAGACTCTTTTGACGATTGTGATTCTCGTTTAGCTTGCATTTAACATCCTACTTTTTATTATAATAAATAAATGAAATTTCGTTTATTCTATAAAGTATCGTGTGTTGGTTTAGATAAAAACTATATGACAATGGGCTTGGACTTTAAAAGACGGAATGGGCCTTAGGTCCATGGGCTAAAGGGAGTATAAATACCCCTTCAACCCTAAACCTTTCCATTTTAACCATCTCTAAACCATAGCCTACACCATCAAAACACACACAAACACCACCCTAGATTCTGAGCCAAGATCCGAAGGTGGAAACCCGAACCCGTTGGTGCTAGATCGTCGTGACGAACCAAAACAACGTCAAGACTAGACCGTGTTCATAAACCGACCCGTTAAGGTATGTTTATATTGAGAACTTGTTCATTTAGGTTCGGTTTATATCTTGGAATCTTAGATCTATGTTTAGATTTTAAAAACGAACCCAATGCATCAAAAATTACTGAAATTGATTAACATTTGATGGGTTAATTATGTATAAAGAACCCGTATGTATGTACGAACAAATCGTACCCTATAAACATGAAGATTTGGACGAACAAAGGGTTAGGGTTTGTAGGCGCTGTAATTCCGAATCCATTGATACCTAAATCGTGTTATTTGGTTAAGAAATGAAGGTTTAATTGCATATCTAAGATATGTTGACTATATGGTGTTCTTGACGATTTTGACTTTGACCTCTGAGTCAAAGTCTGGATAAGATTGGTGTAATTCGTTAGGAGAAGGTAACGAATTAATTAACCCAATTCATTATGGCAAGATAACGAATTAGTTCAACAATTTGTTATGTCCAAATAACGAATCAGTTTCCCCAGTTCGTTATGATCAGATAATGAATCAAGTGATTCGTTAACCACCCAATTCGTTAGGATAACAAATTAGGCTAGCGAAGTAGGATAACGAACCAGATAACAAATCAGGTGATTCGTCACACACCAATTCGCTATGTTAAGGTAACGAACCAGACTAACGAATCATATCACGAAAATTAATGATTTAGTTAACGAATCAGGTTTAATTCGTTTTAGCGAATTAGTTAACGAATTAAATAATACTTTAAAATCCTAATGGAAAATGTGTTAAGGATCTGCACCTTGCACCCCGCTAGGGGCTGCCACCCCTAGAACCCCGCTGCCGAGGGCGCTACCCCCGGACCCCCGTTCGTTGAGGGTAATAATTAAAGTAGAAACGCGATATGGGTAGTGATAGTTAAATTGATACGTGTAATTATTATACCGTTAGCTGTGCACATCTCAAGAAAGGAATAACAATTAACGGTGAATGTAACCGAGTTTAGGTGCGTTTCTAGCCCCATTTCCTTGTTATGTTTTCGGGGTTGTGTGCGTATTCGACGTGATACTTAATACACTTACCTTAAATGGTAAGTGTATGCCATGTTTGACTGATATGTTATTTACGTATGTATGTTTTAAATAGAACGAAAGCTTGTCGGTACGTGAACGATCTTCGGATATTGCACGTGTTGACAAGGGAGGTATGTAAATAATAGATGAATGTGTATGATAGATATATGTACAACATATGAATATGTATGAATGAGTAAATAATGTATATGTATGTTACGAGTATGTAAAGACAGAATGTACGAAGTCGAAGAAGTAAGGGATCAGACCCTAATAATATATGAGATATAGACGAAAGGGATCAGACCCTAATAATATCTGAGATAGAGAAGTAAAGAGGGATCAGACCCTACTAATACCTGAGATAGACAAGAAAGAGATCATACCCTAATAATATCTGAGATAGACAAAGGAAAGAGGGATCAGACCCTAATAATATCTGAGATAGAAAAGGAAGGGAACAAACCCTAATAATATTTAAAATGGAAAAGGACCGTAACTATATAGTATGAAAATAATAAAGTACGATTGTATGTATGAAATTATGTAATGAAGGTAAATTAGTAAGTATATCTTCGGATGCATAATTGAAGGTGAGTATATGTATTTTATGATGTATGATTAACTAGAACTCACTCAGCGTAGCTGACTTTTAGTATGCACACAGGTGAGTAGAATGAGACAGCTGGCTTGAGTGGGACACATGGCAAAAGAATAAGAGTCTGGCATCTGAAGGCTCAAGTTTTTTTCATGATTTGATGTTTTATTTGAAAGAAAAGAATGTTTGATTAAGACAAGTTATGAATTATTATGTAATGTTTATGAAAGTTTTTACAATCCGCGTAAAGTTTTAATTAACTATGATATTTAGAACTGCGTTTATGAGTAAATCCAACGTCCAAATGTGAGGCACCGGTATCGGGGCCTTACAAGTTGGTATTAGAGCAAAGTTCGAGAGATTTAAGCGTCCTACATGCTTAGACTCGAACATAGAATGAGATTTAAGTAAGAAAAGGAAGAAGATGCCAGTTCAAGATAGCCATGTGTCACTCAAGAAAAGGTATGGTTAAATAACGAATGTTAATGTTAGCTTAACTGCTAAAGAAAGGATATGTGAATGTTAGGGATAGGATTTCTTGATTGTTTGATTGATTAACTTTTAAAGAGTAGAACCAACACAAATAGACTCATAAGGGGAAGTGTATAGGACACGGAAAGTAATGTGATCAGCTAATCACAACTGGCCACTACTATTACATGTTAGCCTTACTGTCCTTGTACTAAATAGTTCCTTGAGTGATGATGTTTGTGTTTTCCTTTCCAGAATACGATGGCTGGATCTAGGGCAGTAGTTGGAGCAGGAGGCCGCACTGGACGTCGTGGTAGATCTCTTCGTGTCTGACAGCCTTCGTTAGAAACAACTACCGGAGGTGAAGGAAGCGCAGCTGGGCGAAACCCAAACAATAACGAAGGGTTTCAACTTGACCCTACAATTCAAGCAGCTATTATTCAAGCTGTAGCCACAGCTGTGAAGTACTTGAATCCTGAAGGGTCTACTAGCGGCCGTGAAAGAACTGCTGAAAGGGCGGAAGGAGGGGGAAAGAAAGATGATGAAAGAGAGAGGGAGGCGTCGAGTGTGGTTAAGTCAGTGAAAGTTGATGATAGGAGGAGAGGCAGAGGTGGGTGCAACTACAAGTCATTTAAAGGTTGTGACCCGCTGAAGCTAACTGGTTTGCGAGACGCAATCGCTACTTCTCAATGGATAACCACTTTGGACAAGATTATCCGCATTAGCGAGTGCCGTCCCGATCAAGCTGTGGAATATGCCACCCAGTCATTTGGTGATGAGGCAATTTATTGCCGGGAATCGATTGAGCAGAGGAAAGGTCCAGAGGAGATCAAGGCAATGAAGTGGGAGGATATGAAGGAGTTGCTAATGAAGAGATTCTGTGCTGACGCAGAAGTTGAGAAGGCGGAGATGAAGTTCCTAAACTTGAAAGCTGGAACAATGACCCATCGTGAGTACACTACAGAGTTCAACCGAATGTCTAGGTTGGTACCCGATATGGTCAACACTGAGGCTAAGAGAATCAAGTTCTATGTGAGGGGATTGCCACAGAAGGTCCGCACGTTGGTCATGAAAAATAAACCTGCTACTTTTGACTCTGCTGTCGAACTTGTAGAGATGGTTTATTAAGACCTGGCCATAGACGATGTGGTTGTGGGAGAAAAGAAGAAAAATAAGAAGTGATTCAATCATGTCAAACGACCCTGTACTCAGCTATGGAACTCCAAGGATAAGAAGCAGAAAGTGTGGGAGAAGAGATCGTGCAAGACATGTGGAAAGATACATGGGAGTGAGTGTAAGTGGAGTAAAGGATCAGATGTTTGTTATAAGTGTGGTAAGGCTCATGGTGGGGAATGCAGGCTAGGATCGAATGCCCCTTATAAGTGTGGAAAGGTGGGGCATTATGTTCCCGATTGTACTGCAAAACCCGCATGCTATAAGTGCGGTAAGCCGAGCCATTTTGCGAAGGAATGCACCGATGGTGGAGCCGGAGGGAGTGGAAAGAATGATGCTGATCAGACTAGGCCGAGGACCAGAACTTACATGTTAACCCAGGAACAAGCCAAGCAGATTCCAGATGCTGTCACTGGTACGTTTCTAGTAAACAGTATATCCGCTTCAGTATTGTTTGATTCAGGTGCGGACAAAAGTCTCGTAGCCACGCCATTTAGTAAGCTAGCTAAAATAAAATGTTGCCGAGTGTCTAAAACTTTTATATTAGAAATCGCTAGTGAAACCTCAGTTAAAATAATGAGAATGGTTAAGGACTGTAATATAGAGTTAGAGGGACATGAGTTCCCTGTTATGTTGTATGCTATGACCTTAGGAGGGTTCGATGTGGTTTTGGGGATGAATTGCCTATCTGAGTATGAAGTTCAGATAGTGTGTAAGAGTAGGATAATAAGGTTAAAGTCCTTGGATGGTAGTGTTATGACGGTTATGGTGATAAGGAAAGTTCTGGGCTTAATGTCATTTCGATGATAAAAGCCGAGGGTTTGTTAAGGCGAGGGTGCGGTGCCTACCTGGCGTATGTTGTTAACGCTACGGCCAAGACATTAGAAATGAAAGATGTTCCTATTGTGCGCGACTACCTAGAAGTATTCCCTGAAGATCTTCCGGGGTTACCACCGGAGCGAGAGATAGAATTTCAGATAGATTTAGTACCAGGAGCCCAACCCGTGTTGAAAATGCCTTACCGTCTGGCACCGTCCGAGATGAAAGAATTGATGTCCCAACTGCAAGAACTCCTCCAAGGGTTTTATTAGACCAAGTGTTTCCCCATGGGGCGTACCAGTGTTATTCGTGAAGAAGAAGGATGGAAGTATGAGAATGTGCATAGACTATCGCGTGTTGAACAAGCTTATGGTAAAGAATAGATATCCTTTGTCAAGGATTGATGATCTATTTGACCAACTTCAAGGTTCAAGTTGGTTCTCACGAATAGATCTCACATCAGGCTATCATCAGCTGAAGGTGAAAGAGGCAGACATCCCTAAGACAGCGTTTCGGACGCGGTACAGACACTACGAGTTCCTCATGATGTCATTCGATCTAAAAAATGCTCCTACAACATTTATGGACATGATGAATAGGGTGTGTCGGCCAATGTTGGATAAGTCATTTATTGTTTTCATCGACGATATATTGATTTATTCAAAGAGTGAGTCTGATCATGCCAGACATATGAGGGAAGTATTGGAAGTTCTGAAGGGAGAGAACTTGTATGCAAAAGTTTTCAAAATGCGCGTTCTGGTTGCGAGAAGTGCAATTTCTAGGTCACGTGATCAATCATGAAGGGATTACCGTGGACCCAGCTAAGATTGAGGCAATAACGAATTGGAAGACTCCACTGAATCCGACTGATATACGAAGCTTCTTTGGGTTAGCTGAATACTATAGGAGATTCATCGAAGGTTTCTCCAAGATAGCCGCACCGTTGACCTGTATGACCCGAAAGTCGATAGTATTCAGTTGGGGTAAGTTACAAGAAGAGGTTTTTCAGGAGTTAAAGAGAGACTGACGCAAGCTCCAATCCTTTCTTTAGCCGACGGTGACTAGGATTTGGTTGCTGTACTGATGCATCGCATCGTGGGTTAGGTTGCGTGTTGATGCAACGAAGAAAGGTGATAGCTTACGCATCTAGACAATTGAAAGTCCGTGAGAGTACTTATCCGACGCATGATTTAGATCTAGCAGCAGTAGTGCATGCCTTAAAGATACGGGGGCATTACCTTTATGGTACTAAGTGTACTATTTATACGGATCATAAAAGTTTAAAGTACTTCTTTGAGCCAAAAGAGCTGAACATGAGACAGAGGAGGTGGTTAGAATTGATAAAGGATTACGGCTGTGACATTAAATACTATCCTGGTAAAGCTAATGTGGTCGACGACATGCTAAGTCGTAAGAACAAGGAAGTCATTGCAACCGTGAATTCATACCAGTTGATTATGAATTCAAGTCTGTTTGAAGAAATCATCAAAGTACAGTCAGAAGTGCTGGTAGATGAAGGCTAGTGAAGAAAGAATGGATTTTCGATCAGAAAGATGAGTTGATGGAAAACACTCATGGTGTTTAGACTAGGTTTGACCGTATGTGGATTCCACGCCATGGAGATCTTTGAGGTCGAATCTTAGATGAAGCTCACAAGTCAAGATATTTGATTCATCCTGGAGCTAATAAGATGTACCATGATTTGAAAAGAGACTATTGGTGGCCGGGAATGAAGAATGATGTAGTAGGTTATATCAGTAAGTGCTTAACTTGTTTACAAGTCAAAGCAGAGCACCAGAAGCCTTATGGGAAGATGCAACCGCTTGAGATACCTGAATGGAAATGGGAACACATCACTATGGATTTCATAACTAAGCTACCTCGTACAGCTAAGCATCATGATACCATCTGGGTGATTGTGGACCGTTTAACCAAAAGTGCTCACTTTCTGCCTATACGAGAGGTTATCTCGTCAAAACGTTAGCAAGTTTGTTCATCAAAGAGGTTGTATCTAAGCATCGTGTACCGTTATCGATCATGTCCGATAGAGATACCAGATTTACTGCGAGGTTTTGGAAGAAGTTCCATGAAGCCATGAGAACAAGATTGAACATCAGTACGGCGTATCATCCTCAAACAGATGGACAGTCTGAAAGGACGATCCAAACTGTTGAGGATATGCTACGTGCTTGCGTTCTAGATTTTGGAGGAAGTTGGGATGATCATCTGCATCTAGCAGAGTTCTCCTATAACAACAGCTACCATTCAAGTATTGGTATGCCACCGTTTGAGATGCTTTACGGTAGAAGATGTAGAACCCCGGTATGTTGGGGAGAGATTGGTCAGAAGGAGATGGGAAGTTTAGAAGTGGTTCAAGAAACATCTTCAAAGTTCGATCAGATTAAAGTAAGAATGAAAGCTGCTCAAGACAGATAAAAGTCTTATATAGATAAGCGGCGACGAGTGTGTTAGTGCACGATTTTGCGTCTTAAGTCTTTGTAATTGTCGTTAACGTATTTGTTTTATATTTAATAATTAGTTTAATTATTGTCTAGTTCGTTATGTGTAAGGTCTTGTTCGCTAGGGGATGTTAGCGAACTAAGATTTAAGCTTATTCCCTCCTGATTCGTTAGGGGATGTTAACGAATCAGGGGGTGTTTCGTCTTATTAATGTATGTAACGAAGTAGCGTCTGGTTCGCTAGGGGATGTTAGCGAACCAGACCTATTTTCTATATATAGTGAACACTGTTCACGTTTAATTTAAGTTTTGAGATCTAATTAACGAAACTCTGTCCAGATCCTCTCTGAATCTTCATCCTAATATTATATAATTACTATTATTGACATACTGATAATACATACATACATACAACACTGAATCAAAGTTAATTATGAGTTAGATCTATAGTTAAGGTATTAATCTATTATAAACAGATCTGAGATCTGTTAATTGTTATTGGATTGATACGAATCAGGGTTCCAACAAGTGGTATTAGAGCTTTCGGGGCTCAATTACACTTGATTTGGTGTTGATTTAGAGTATTGATTGGTTAATTAGTTTTACATATCGATAGTGTTCTGTTTTGGTTGAATTTGGACTAATTTTAAGGTTAATTGAATGAATTATGGATGGTTTGGATTGAATTTGAGTTGATTTGAGTATTGGTAAGGTATTGGAAGTGGAATTGAGGTTTCGATTGATTTTGGACTGATTCGGTATTGGTTTGGTTTGTGGCCGAAAACAAGGTCAGTGTTTTGGCAAAATTGAATTGGTATTTAGAGGTATTTGGTTACGAGGTTAGGAGTATTGGATTCGCGATCGATTTACGAGTGTTTTGGTTGGTTATTTGTGTGATTTTGTTTAGAATCGAGATTGTATTACAGATTTAATGTTCTAGGTTGGTGTTCATCATTTCCAGATTTCTGGAAATCTTCTTTGAAGATTTGAAGATTTGAAGATGAATATGATTCGCTATCATCTTTCTGATGATTCGTTATATTACTCACTTTGATTCGTTATCTAATTTAGCTAATTCGTTATAGACTTCATGTAATTAGCTAGCCAGTTCGCAACAATTTGTGATTCATGTTATCGAATTCGCTATTTAGGTTAACTGATTCGTGTGACAAGCGTCCACTTTGGGATTTGTGTCATAACAACCTTTGCCACGTGGCATAAGGTGTCAGAGTTTGTTACAAACGGTTGTAACAACCTGATTCGTTAAAGTTGATTCACTAATCAACTGTAGCTAGTTCGTTATCTATTTCGCTAAGTTTTTCTTAGTAATTCGCTACTGAATACTTTCTAATTCGTTAGGTTTCTCTTATCAATTCGCTAGCTAATTCGTTAGTCAATTCGTTAGTTTGACTTTCTGATTCGTTGACTTTCTGATTCGTTAGGTTGATTCGTTAAACTCAATTGTGATTTGTTGTCTGATCAATCTTAGCTTCGTTAAGATTTGATTCGTTAATCTACTGTTCACAGTTCGCTACAACTTTTTACAGTTTGTTATAATTCTCAATCGTTAATCTTATTCTCTAGTTGATTCGTTACATCCTAAAAATTTTGAAAACTTGTTAACAATGGACGGTATGTATGCATTAGCGTCTCAAAACATGTTGATGCAACAAATGTTGCAACTTGATACCGAGATAGGTTCACATTCGAAATGTCCAAGATTGATGAAGTTCAGTGACTTTGCCAAATGGGAACCTCGGTTTCGGGCACATTTAGGTTCAGTTCATCCTGATTGCTCATATTGTTTGGATGAAGTCTATACCGTTCCTATGATGGGGATGAGACTATCGGATGCAGACCTAAAGCCATATCTCAATATTCACAAGAAGAGAAGAAGGCACTAGAGATAGAGACAAAAGCATATTCTACTCTAACTATGGCCTTACCTGAAAATATATTTCATCAAGTGGGTAGTATTAAGATATGTGCTTCTTTGTTTCAGCATATCCGAATGAGAAGTATGGGAAACACATCTGAAAGCAAAAAGGTGATGCTTAAGTTTCAATTCAGAAACTTTTAATCTACTCAAAGGTGAAACGGTTGAATAGATAATTACGAGATTCAATCACTTGATTGTAGAAATGGATAAAATGAAGATGGAAATTTCTGAGATTGACAAGATTGATACTATTAAGAGTGCATTACCAAGTTCGTACTCTACTTTTCTAATGGTATTAAAAGAAAACAGTTACTTCAATGAAGGCTTGACTGCAAGTGAGTTTCTACAAAAGATTGTAGCTCGTGAGTGTGATCTTAAGTGTCAAAAATCATCAAAGGAAAGTCAAGATCCTGCTTTCTATGGGGGTAGCATGCCTTTAAGTTCAACAATTTCACCGATCACTGCTTTTCTGACACAAAATGCAAAAGAGAATGAAACAACTATATATAGTGATCCTAGAGCATATTTTTATACTGCTGGTAATTCTGGATCACCAAATGTTTCTTCTGGTACAAGAAGTTCGTCTTCAGCAAATCAAAACTCATCACCTCCAAACGTCAATATGAAAGAAGCTGAACAAAACTTTGCCTTTCTATCAGCTTTCATGATGTCTTATGAAAATCTGGTTAGTAGCAAAATTGCCACTAGTGATTTAACTGATGAAGACTATGATCAGATTGACCCAGACGACTTAGAAATCATGGATTTAAAATGGAACATGGCAATTATTGTTCGAAAGGTAAAAAGATTCATGCAAAGAACTGGAAAAGATCTTCCCGCTCTAAACAAGAAGTTGGGATTTTACAAGTTGAAGGTGAAATGTTATAATTGTCAAGAATTCGGTCATTTTGCAAAAGAATGTGACAAACCAAAAAAGGAATATAATGGTCCTCGTGGTCAAAGTTCAAACTCTTCAACACCACGAGGTAATGATGCTGAGAAGAAACCATCAAGTTCCGGGTCACAAGCGATGTTAGCCAATGGAGATGATTGGTCACAACGATTACTGTGCAACGATAATCAAGCTAATTTGGCTTTGTTCGGGTTGACTCAAGATTTCCATGGAAGTGAGGTGTCTTCTGATAATGAATCTGGATCAGATTCTGATGATTCCTGTGACAAGCCTACAACAGTCTTTGCATGCATGGCTAAGATAAAAGAGGTTAGTCATTCTATTTCTGCTACCTCATCTGTTAAAGTTGATTGTGTTGATTGTGAATCTAACAAATCTAAGTTAGAATCTTTAAAGAATCACAATGACAATTTAGTGAGAGAAATTGCTTCTCTAAAAGATACTTATCGACAATCTCTTGAATCTCAAATGAGATCCCGTGAAAAGATTGAAGCATTGTCGATAAGTAATCATGATCTTAAAGCTGAGTTATCTGTGAAAATGACAATTAATGATCAAAAGTTTCAAGAAATTTTGAAACATCGTTCAAAGATAACCGAGCTTGAGAATGAGGTTCTTGAGTTAAAGAACAAATTGGGTAAATTTCAAAATTCATCTTTTCTGTTGAATGAAATTATTGAAGTTTCTGGAAAACAAAAGGATTCAAAGAAAGGTATAGGTTTTGTTGAAATTCCACCACCATTTCACAATGATTATAAAATTAATCCTTTTGCTCCAACTGAGGAGGAGGTTATTCGTAAAGAGCCTGTGATTTCAGAAAATTCTATACATAGTAAGCCTGAAACTGTTAAAACCCAATCTGTGTCTCAGAAACCTCATGTTCAAAGAAACAAAGTTTTTGTTGAAAATGTTGACAAAGTTATCATTGAGGATGTGTCTGAACCAGAAATTATACACAAGAAAAAGAACATTCCAAGTTCTAATCACATACTATGTGAACCTCATGAATTTGAGGAGGCTGTGTATGGTTCGCACATAACTAAGATGAAACAAGATGTTTTTGTCAAACCAATGAAGGCTAAGAAATAAAAAAAAACCCAAAATCTCTGATGAGGATTTGTTGCGTTTCATAAATCCTAATGCATCTAAGCCATCATCTGCTCGTGTGTTTAAGTTAAAGGGGATGGACACAATGTTCACTGAGAAAGACATTCCAATAAGTATAATTAAAACTGAACTGATTGAGAGTGTGTTTCAAAATGAAACTTCCAAGGTTCGTGAACTTGAACGTCAATATGCTCAAGCGAAAACATCAGTTCCATCTGACCCATTGACTAAAGCAAAACAGGTTTTAAAACAAGCTAAGAAAATTAATTTTGTGAAGTCAACTGGGACAGATACATTGAAATTTTTTTCGAACTGTTCTAATTTAGATTTTTACTTGAAAAAGAAATCTGAATTATCTGATGAGTTTGCTAAGAGCATGACCAAAAATGTGAGTCATCATCAAACTTCTGAGTCATTCGTTCCAACTACCTCTCAACATCATCGTGTAGACATGCGAAGCTGTTTTCTTTGCGGTCAGAAGGGTCATGTAGTGAGGAATTGTAGTCAGAAGAGCTATCAGAATCTTCATCCTTTTATCAAGGATCATTCCAAACCAGTTCCTTTGGTAAAGGAGATTCTGAAATGACCTATGTCGTATGCTGATGATACTCATATTATGTTTTCGAACATACATCCTCGAAAAGTTGTTCATGTGAATGAAACTCATGGTTCCGTTAAACCTAAGTTTATTCCTACTGAACCATTATGCAAAATGTTAATTCAAATGTGGTTCAAGCTGCATATCTAAGACGAAAATCAAAGAATCCAGTAACATATTCTCAAGTTGCTGAACAACAATTGAATGCAACTAAAGTTAACTTTTCTCAAGGAAACCAAAAGGTGCCCAAGACCGAGGCCTGGGCTGCCTTTTTGAACTAATCATTTTCTTTCGTGTGTAGGGTTCATCCAAGACCATTTCTGGTGAAAACCGGATCATGGACAATGGATATTCTCCTCATATTACTGGAAATCTCAACCTCTTGTGAAACGTGAGAAATATTCAAGGGGGTTATGTGGCGTTTGCTGGGAATTCTGGGGGTATGATTACACAGGAAGGTGATGTTTCAAATGGGATGATTATTTTTGAAAAGGTTAACTATTGTGATAAAGTGGACCATAATTTATTGAGTGTGTCGCAAATCTGTGATAAGCAATACACGATAATATTTACAGATAAAGAGTGTCTGATTTTGAAACCGGGTCACGTATTCCCAAGGACATGGTTGTCATGCGATCGCCTCGATCAAATGATATTTATGTTTTATATATAAATACTAAAGTATCTACATCGATCGAAACATGTTTTGTCTCGAAAGCAACCAAGAAAGACTCAGTGCTTTGGCATCGAAGAATGGGTCGCATACATGTTCGAAAGATGAATTATTTAATGGCAAACGATCTAGTAGAAGGGGTGTCGTTAAAGAATTTTAAATTATCCGATCACTGTGTTGCTTGCAAGAAAGGCAAACAGAAGAAGAAATTGCACCCATCTAAGTTATTAAATTCCATTAATACTCCGCTAGAACGTCTTCATATGGATTTATTCGGTCCAGTGAATCGTGCGAGTATTTTCGGAGACTGGAACTGCCTAGTTGTTACAGATGATTATTCACGATATTGATGGGTTCTATTTATGAGTTCAAAAGATAAAACACCGGGTCATGTTCAAAATCTAATCACTAAGATCGAATCACTTTACAAACTGAAAGTGAGGAAAATTCGAAGTGACAATGGTACTGAATTTAAAAATACTGTATTGGATTTCTTTTGTATCCAAAAGGGAATTCATCGAGAATACAGTGCCCCATATGTACCACAACAGAATGGTGTAACTGAAAGGAAGAATAGAACGTTGATTGAAGCTGCTAGAACGATGCTTGCTGATTCAAAGCTTCCTGTCCAATTTTGGAATGAGGCGATGAATACGGCCTGTTATACACTCAATCGAGTTTTAACTGTTAAACGACTCAAGAAGACCAGTTATGAATTATTGAATAATCCTAAACCTATTTTAAAGTACTTGGAACCATTTGGGTGTCCGTGTATTATGTTGAAAAAGGATGCTGGAAAGCTTGATGAAAAAGCCATTGAGGGTTATTTCTTGGGGTATGCGTTTCCTAAGAAAAGAGTGTTTAACTTTACGTCTGGTTGTGTTGAAGAGTGGTACCATGTTGATTGTCAAAAATACACTACTCCTCCATAAGGGAAAGGTCCGACTGGATGTTTGACTATGATGGCTTATTTAATTCATTCACTCCATCAACTAATCATCCAGATGAAGATTTAGTTCGTGCTTATTTTGAAGAACATTTGGAAATTCCAAGGTTCGCAAGTTCAAATGATGTTGAAGCTCCAATTGCTGATCCAATTGAAGAACCTGATGATGAGTCTCCTGTTTATTATGATAATGCTTCTACTTCATCTGATGATAATGCAGTTGTAGATCAAGTTATTGAAGTTGATAGTGATGTTTCATCTCCTGAATTGGGTGAACATTACAGTAATTTATTTGAAAATGTTGCAGTTTCTGAAAATCCTACTCTCAGGATTCATAATTACCATCCACAAGAAAACATTATTGGTGATCTTGATGTAGGGGTTCAGACACGACATCAAGTTGCTTCTTCAAGTGACAATAATGCTCTATGTGCTTATGCTGACTTACACTCATCTGAAATTGCAACTGTTGCTACATTCACTTGCTTTTTATCTCAGGTTGAGCCTACAACTCCTCGTGTGGCTCTGCAAGATCCATCTTGGGTAGAAGCCATGCAAGAAGAATTACAACAATTTGCACGTTTAAGTGTTTGGGATCTTTTTGACAAACCTGCTAGAGTTAAGAAAGCAATTCCGACTAAGTGGGTATATAAGTGTAAGAAAGATGATCGTGGGGGTAATTGTGAGAAACAAAGCACGTTTAGTGGTAAAAGGTTTCATCAGCAAGAGGGTATTGATTACACTGAAGTGTATGCTCCAGTTGCAAGATTAGAGTCGATTCGAATCTTCCTGGCATATGCTGCTTACAAGAATATCAAGGTGTATCAAATGGATGTTAAGAGTGCTTTTCTCAATGGTGAACTTCATGAGGAAGTGTTTGTTTTACAGCCTCCTGGCTTTGAGGATCCTGATTATCCTGACCATGTTTACCGATTAAACAAGGCTTTATATGGTCTACATCAAGCCCCGAGAGCTTGGTATGGCACGCTCGCCGACCATCTGACGGATAACGGCTTCAAACGTGGAACTGTTGACTGCACTTTATTTTATAAAAATATTGGTGATGGTCTTCTGCTCGTTCAGATTTATATTGATGACATAATCTTTAGGTCTACAAACGACACGTTGTGTAAGGATTTCGAGAAGTCTATGCAAACCAAGTTCGAGATGAGCTCTATGGGAGAGATGAATTTATTTTTAGGGTTGCAGGTTCATCAGTCTGTGAAGGGAATCTTCATTCATCAGACAAAATATGTGAACGACGTCTTGAGCCGATTCAAGATTACTGCCGGAAAAATCCCTTCTACTCCTCTTCCCGTGGGTCACAATTTATCACCAGATGAATTAGAGGATATCGTTGATCCGACCCTCTATCGTGCTATGATTGGATCTTTAATGTATTTAACTGTTTCTCGCCCCGACATAATGTTTGCTGTTTGTTTATGTGCTAGGTACCAAGCTAGTCCCTGAGTGACTCACCTGGAAGCGGTCAAGCGTATTCTGCAATATCTAAGGGGAAATCCTGACATCGGGTTATGGTACCCCAAAGATGATAATTTTGATTTTACCGCTTACTCAGATTCAAATTATGGGGGATGCAAGATCAATTTCGAGTCTACTATAGAGGGATGTCAATTCTTAGGAAGCCAGCTTGTTTCCTGGCAGTGTAAGAAGCAGACAACGGTCTCCACTTCAACCGCCGAAGCTGAGTATGTTGCAGCCTCGAGTTGCTGTTCCCAGGTTTTGTGGATACAACAACATCTTCGCGACTAGGGTTTGAAGTTTCTTACTACTCCAATCTTGATTGATAACTCTACTGCTATTAGTATCACCAAGAATCCCGTACAACATTCTAAAACGAAACATATCGAAATTCGATATCATTTTATACGGGATTGTTATGAAAAGAAATTAATTGATCTTGAGAAAGTGCACACTGATTTTCAAAAAGCCGATCTATTTACCAAAGCGTTTGATAAAACACGTTTTCATTTTTTGCTTGGTTTAAATGGATTGAAGACCTTTGCTGAGATCCTAAAGTTAGGGTAATTATCTTTATTTTTAGTTTTGTTCTAGTTTACTATTTTTATTTGTAGTTTTCGAATATCTAGAAAATACAAAAATTATGTGCTTTTTGTTTGTATAGATAAAACCCAAAAACATTAGAAAAACTTTGAAAAATCAAAAATATTGTGTTCTTTCTTGTTCTATTATTTGAAAACCCAAAAACATTTTAAATTTTGAAAATCCCAAAAAGATTGTGATTTCAGTTTGTACAGATACTAAAAAAAGGCAAAAAGATTGTGAATTTTCCTGTTTTGTAAAGAAAAATCCGAAAAAGACAAAAAGATTGTGTTTTTAGTTTGTAGAGAGAAAAACCAAAAAGATTCTTGCTTATGTTCGCTGAAATTTATGTCATTTGCTTCTATTTTGAAGGACATATACTTGCATATGTTTGGTCCCGATAATTTCTTGTAAATCTTCGGGTTAGCCATATACCTGACAAATGGATAGTACTTAGGGCATTCGTTAAGCTTTCTACTTTATTTTTAGCTGAAAATTTAGTCAGTTATTTAAGTTTGTGGAGCATGCCTGCATGTATTGGTCCTATTCTCTACTTGTAGATAGATAGGATAGCCATTAATTTATAAACTTAAATTAACTGGGGCAATTTAAATCATTTTGTTTAATGCTCCTCAAAATTTTGAGTTTTTGAAGCAAAAAGGGAAAATGATAGTACATTGATTATTTGACCCCAAATCCAGAAAGAAATAAGCTTAAAAGACTGTGTGCTTAATCATTGGTGCATTGATAGGTCTTAAACAAGCCGTTAGAGTAAAGTAAGTGATATAAACTTAAAGAAAAGCCAAATTGAAAGAGGTGTTAGTCTCTAGCAAAAGTCTCCGTGAAGATGGCAGAAATGTAATAACCGGTCATACTCAAGCCTTATAGTTGTTGATCACCCAAAAATATAATAAAGCAAATAAGAAGCGTTAGGATTCTGGACACTGTGAGTCTTTATGCGGCTTAATCATCTGGGTATTCATAAGCATGAATATTTCACTCGCTTTCTAGAGCAAACCCAAAGTCATTAAACTTGATCACCGCTGTACTTTGTACAATCTAAATTACTGACTTGATCAAAATGTTAGTCATACAATTGTTCCTCCCTTGCGTGCGTCTCAATACCAATAAGAAACGAACCCCAGGGGATAAAATGTATGTAAGCCGACAGATGGACTCGTGCATACTCACTCACGGTAAAGGAAACTTGATGCATTGCTCAAAATTTTACAATTGGTATCAAAACTTTTTGATCAACACTATAATGGTTTAAGTCAAGTTGGGGTGATTTGGCAAAAATCAAATTAAGCTTGAACCGAGATTATGGGCTAATAGTTTCTGATATTCTGTGTGCTAATTGAACAATAAATCATATCACAAAAACGCTCAAAGGTTTGTTATAAGATTTAAGTGGACAACAATATCAATGACTGACTTAACGCCTGTAGTAATATCGCTAATATATAAAACTGTGATGGACGGACATTTTGGTCAATAGATTCTCTGCTCAAATGCAAAAATATGTACTGCTTTTGATAAATCATTGAAAAACACAAAAAGATTGTCCAATTGTATGTTTGGATGCTTCTTTGCAGATACATTCTTTAATTTTTACAAAATATCAAAAATATTTTACTCTTCTTTCTTTATATATAATTTAATGTTTTAATTTTTGTTTCGTAAGAGTGAAACTGTCTTTAAAGTATTCAATTATTGGGATAAAAAGGTTCTCGATAATTTATTTTAAGTTAAATATTTTATTTATTTAATTAATTCATTATTTAATTCATTTATTTATTTATGTTAAAATTAAATAAAATGTTTAATTCGTTAAGAACTAATTCGTTAAGTATGGATAACGAACTAGGTGATTCTTTAGCGAACTAATTTTCAGTTCGCTCACCTAATTCGCTTCCGCACTCTGTAACGAATCATCTCTACTTTGTTATACATATTTAACGAATCAAACAAGTCATGTCTTGTTCGCTACTCTAAGGCAACGAATTGGAATAGCTAATTACCTAATTTTTTTAATAATTCAAACGAATCGCTTGATTCGTACAAAGAGTACCTTGGGTGGCGTGTTAAGCTATATAAGACAAGAAGCACGAACAGTTCTTCACTGTTCGTCTTCTTCCTTCACCCTAAAGTAATCTTTTTCAAATTTTTCTCTGAAATTCGACTTTCAAATTTCGACATTTCAAGAATATCATTGTGTTTCTAAGGTATAGATGATCACAACGATGTGATTTTCGTCAAAAATGACTGTGTATTAATTGACTAATTATGGACTTTTGTGGTCTAAGGGTTTTCCGAGTTCATAAACCCTGATTTATTTATGAATTACTATGTTAAGGTTGCTTATTTATGATTCAATGTCACCGGAATGTGATTCCTAGACCTTGGGTAGACTTTAATCAATGATCGATTATAGTTTGCTGGGTTGATTGAATGATAATCTGTTTGGAGATTGAAACTCTGTTTAATTTACTGAGTGTTCTTATATATGTTACGGTGTTAAGCCTCAATCTTAACACCGTGAGCTTCGTATTGCGATTCCGAGTTACATTGACCTGCTATTTTGATTACTCGACGATAAGCATGAGCTAATTGAAGCTGGGTTTGTGTTGTTGACTTTCGGTGTTCTTATTAATTTTGAATTTGACTATGCGAGTCAAAGATCAAGTCTAATTTACTGACCATTCTTTATCTTTAGCGAATTGGAACTGCTTCGTGTCCAATTCGTTAAAGAAATACACGAACTAGATCAGCGAATCAGTTTCTTAACGAATCAAATATGGATTCGCCAAATCTGTAACGAACTAGACTTCAGTTCGTTAAACTTGTATAGTTGATTCGCTGTGTCTCTTTCATTAACTTATTTACCTAATAGCGAATCGCTTGATTCGTTATTGGATGGTAACGAATCATAGTGATATTTAAATGAATGACATTCATTTTTAATTATTTAATTTTTTTTATTTAATTAAATTTAAAATTAAAATTTAACTTAAATAAAGTATTTCAACCGTCTAAACGCGTAAATAAATTAATTTCACATATCTTATGACATTGAATACACCATTTATAAATAACTAGATATATATTGGTGCTAAATGCATATTACGTCCTCACATTCCTTATATTCGTTTATACTTATACAGTAAAAATGGCTGATCAAGTAAATTAAGATCCACTGGTTGCTGATCAAGGGCAACAAGAACAACCACCACAAGAGCAACCACCTCAAGTTCAGTAGGAGGATGTTATTTTATTACCTTATGACAAAAAGCACAACATATATGCTTATGTTGACTCAGATGTGGCTGATGTAGCTACATTTGGAGATATGTTGGCTTTTCTAAGACAATCAGTGATACATTACACTATTACCGCTCGACCTAAGGTGTATCTGAGTATTATCAGGCAGTTTTGGGCTACAGCTGAGTATGTGGAGGTGGAGAAACATATTCGACCAACGATTAATCAAACTCCTGTTACAATTGATGTTGAAGTAATTCGGCGTGTGCTTCGATTTAATGATAATGATAACAACCCGAGTGAATTCGACAAGCAATTGGTCAAGGGTTTGTTTACACGTGTGCGTTATGGTGGAGATATTGATAAATCTATGATGAACAAGAATGGTTTATGCCCACCATACAAGTATCTTCTCCATGTTCTTATTCATTGTATGAGTGGTCTTCGTGGGGGTTTTGACGAATGTCGACTCAGTTTGCAATCAGTCTTTGTAGCTTTAATTATGAACAAGCCGTTTAACTTCTCTGAGCTAGTCTTCGATCATTTGAAAGAACAAGTTCAGCAAACGATTCAGTCGAAGAAATTTTTAATGTATCCTCGTTTCTTGCAGTTGATTATTCAAGATTTGATACGTAATTTAGCTATTGATCAGACCTTGGTGAATGACAGCCGATACCGTTCGTCGAATATCGCTTTATAGAAAAGGGAGGCCAGCAGATAAACGAATGATTGGTCATATCATTAATCCTAACTATGTCTGTCCTCCTGATGAACGTTGGATCCATGACGACTCGGATTCCGAACGTGAAGGGGGAGAAGGTGGGAACGATGATGATGGGAATGATGATGGTAATGATGGTGATGGTGGAGCTGGTGATGCTGCCTTTCAAGAGCAACAAGAGGCAGTAAATGTTGCGTTAGCTGCCACCATTGCAGCTCAACAGGAACGTAAGAGGAAAGGGAAAGCGGTGGCAACTGAAGAGCCATCGAAGAAAAGACGTGTTTCAGCAGGGGCTGGGGTAATTATTGGTGTTCCCCACCACATCAATCAACGCCTCAACGCTCGGTAGTGCCGCCTACTACTAGCACTCCGATGCTTACATTGACAACGACGTTGGTATCCCATGAAAGGATTGGTTTAATCCCTTAAATGGCATTATCTGAGATACCAAGGCCTCCTGCTACATTATCTACTGTCCCTTCAACACCATCAATGAGGCCTCCTCCTCCTCGTCCTCCTACTCCTCCTCCTCCCAGTGATGTCTCTTTTATAAGAATCACTCGCCCTCAGGGACCGATTCAACCTGTTCATCCATCACTATACAACTTGCCACCAAACCGTCAGACTGAGATGCTGTTGAATCTTCTCCACCTTTATGAAAATCGAATGGCAGCTGACCGTCAGAATCAAGAATGTCTTATGGAGAATCAACGACGGATGATGAGTTATATCTCATTTTGTCAGAAGGAGACTAAAGCGCTGCGAGCGATTTTTGAGTCTCAGGGGGTGAAAATGAAAGAACAAGAAGAGTTGATCTTACAGTTGACTTGCAAAGAAGATGCCCTAAAGAAACTCAAAGATGATGATCAAGATCCTGATGAGTGTGGTGCAGGAGGTGAGCCTAAACAATCGCACGGCTCATCTTCCGGTGCTGGTACTAGTGGTGGTGAAGACTCAGGCAAACAGATTATTATATATCAAGATCCAACTGCTGCTAAGCCAATTGAGATGATTGCAGCCAACACTGTGATATTTTTAGATGGTTCAGGGATGGTTAGAAGTGTGGTGAACAGAGATGAGTTAGAGGTTGGTGAGTTTGTCGATAGGTCTCTGACACGGGAGCAGATTTCCATACTGCTTGGGTTGAATGACGATCAGTTGACTGCTTTAGAGACTGAGCCTGATGTCGAAGTGGTGAATGAGGAAGGTATGTCGGATGATCCGTCAATTCAGATGAATACGGACTTTATTTATGAAGATGAGGATGTTGAGATGGAAGATGTAACTACTGAGGAGTATCCTGACTTGTTTCAACATACAAACGTTGATCAAGGTGCTCCTGTGTTCGATGAGGAAACGTTCAAAATTGCTGAGGATGAATTGGAAAAGGTGTTGAAGTGTAAGCGGACAGTTCATTCACTTGAAGTCATAACTGATGATGATATTGCAAGATAGTTCAAACGCCAGAAAGTGGGTAAAATTATCAATGCGTATCGATATGTTGATCAAGAACGGAAAGACACTGCTGCTGCATGGGTTAAAGAAAACCAAATGACCTCCTTCAAGAATGTTTCCAAGGTACATGGTGATACTGTCTCATGGCTTTATGATCCTGAGCTTAAAGTATGTATAATTAAGTGGGAGAAAGGGATCCAGTACTAGGAAACGATAAAGGATGTTCTTACTTTACCGCTATGGGATGTTCGTTCCCTCGCAAGACGTCCATTTATCAATCGTGGGGGTTACCGAACAGCTGAGTGGTTTCATCAACACTTACTGTTCGAGGTAAATCATGGCTTCAAGTTCTTCAAGCCCCAGGTCCCGAGACGCAAACACGTTCATGAGATTGATCCAAGGACTGGCTGGAGGAAACTTGTCCTTAAGGTAAAGCTGCCGAAGATGATGAAGCGGGTTCCTGTGAAGACGATGCCCCAACAGATGCATCTCACGTTCAACCACTGGTACTATGACAATCGTACTGGCGAGGCCGTCATTGTCCTTGGTAAAGGACTGAAGACTAAGCTCATCAAGATAATCGACCCGATGTGGTTGATTAATTTATTTATCTGAGACCGACAATGATGTTCTCCACAAGAAGCAGATTCTGATCGAGCGCAATGAAGACTACGACCTGGCTATGCAATTCCAGCGCGTTGTGCGTGTATGTCATGAAAATGGAATTCATAGTTGTAGAGACTGACAGTCCAAGAGCTTCAAGTAATTTAAAGACAAAGAGCTCAAGACGAGGGGGTGTCTATTAGTGCACGATTTTGCATCTTGAGTCTTTGTAATTGTCGATAACGTATTTGTTTTATATTTAATAATTAGTTTAATTATTGTCTAGTTCGTTATGTGTAAGGTCTAGTTCGCTAGGGGATGTTAGCGAACCAGACCTATCTTCCATATATAGTGAACACTGTTCACGTTTAATTTAAGTTTTGAGATCTAATTAACGAAACTCTGTCCAGATTCTCTCTCAATCTTCATCCTAATATTATATAATTACTATTATAGACATACTGATAATACATACATACATACAAAACTGAATCAAAGTTAATTATGAGTTAGATCTATAGTTAAGGTATTAATCTATTATAAACAGATCTGAGATCCGTTAATTGTGTTGATGCATGATGTCAGTAGTTCAGTATCTTGTGTTTGTTTGTGTCTGTAATCGTTTAGTTTGTTTGTTTTGTGTTGAATAGTGTGTGTTATATGTTCGCCATGTGTTGGGCGAACTTGAAGGACAGCGAAGTTATGACAACTTCGCCTAGTGTGTTAGGCGAAGTTATCGAGTATTATAAACCCATAACTTCGGCTGAGTTGGTTAAGTTTTGAACGATTGGTTTTGTGATTCCCTGAATCACGTGTTAGCAATATATCAAGTTTTATCTTATGTTCTTATGTGTTTGCATATATTCAACGTGTTAATCATCTCGACACTCGAATCGTATACGTGGGGATTCCGCACCCTCGTGTTACGAGATACTCCTGTGAAGGGAGTGAAGAGAATCTTGCGGTATCTCAAAGGAAAGACTAAGTTGGGACTATTGTGACATTCATGATAAAACGAGGTACACTATATTCATTACGTAACAAGTAAACGATAAATCGGTTAATTCGTAGTGCTTAAACGAGTAACCGACCGATACTAGCTATGACCCGTATACATACTGAGGGGTCATATACGAGTTATATATATGTTATAGAGGCTAACATATTGATATTTAGGCCCCAGTACGTTTAAAACTCTTTAAACGAAAAAGGTTTCGTTTATTGATACGCTATATGCTTAAACGCAATCGTTAATATCAAAACAAGCATTGTAGCATCCGTTAAGCCGAAAAAGATTTATAAAACACTTATATGACATGTTCTAAGCAATCCGTGAAAATATTTTGGAATTTTACAACGAGTCAGTACGTTTTTCTTATTTTACAAAAATAAGCTGAAAAACACTCGTTTTTACGCTATTTCTCACACCCGAATTAATTTTCTTGCGAAAAACCGAACCCGAACTAAATTTAAAGTGGGCTTTTCATGTTTGGGCTTGTATAATTAAATTGATGGGCCAAAACAGCCCATTAAGGTGTCCTCCAAGGTTCCGATCGGAATCTGCCCACCAAACATCACATTATTTGTTTTATATAACTTCATCCTTAAGCATTCTTATTCATTCTAACTTATAAGATTTGAAGTCCAAGCAGCTCCCAACTCTGCTCTATTAACTCTCTTTCAAAACCCTAAGGTAAGATCAAGTTTTGTGAAGATTTAACCAAGTTTGATCCATAGAATTAACTTATAAACATGTTTTAGTTAGTTTTAAACATGTTTAACCATCCAAAAACCCTAAAAATCAAGTAAAATCATGTTTTGATGTTAAACATATTTACAAACCAGGAACATATACTTTTTTGGTCAAAAACGCGGATTAGAACATGAATACAACGTTTTTACGGTTAGAAAGTTCGATTTGAACCCAAAACCGAAACCCTAATTATCAAGGCTGTTACATGGATGATTTATGCTTGGTTTGATGTTATATGATATGTAGATATACAGAGTTTGCAACCCGAGACCCGGAAAGTCGTTTAAGCTAGCAAAATTCATCGAAAACCGACAAGGTAAACCCGTAACACTCGTTTAGGGGCTGTTTAGTATTAGGTTGTGACGTGCTTGTTGTTAGCTTGTGAAAACTTTCAGGGACATTAGGGATCATATAAATGAGTCCCTGTTCAAATTTGGTAATTTTTCGATAAACGGAGAATATTTGGTGAATTTATTCCCGTTTATGAGCGTTTATTTGGGAAAAATAGCTAAACATATTGAAAAATTATGAAACTTGGTTTTGGAGTTTAATATGTGATGGTAAGATCACTGGTAAAGTTTGGGAATCATTGGAAATGTCTAAGTATGGTTTGTGCAATCATGGCTTAACCGAATTTTAACAGCCGAAAAACGCACAAAAAGGCATTTTGTCAAAAGAGTTAGGTTCTGGAAATTTTGCAGGGGCTATTTAATGACATTGAAGCCATTTGTAAAAATTATTGGATTTTTCGGAGGTCGTTTGATATAAACGGGCCATTTATTACACGATTATAACCTATTAAATGAATTTTTATAAATAAATAATTAATCAAAAAATTTCTGAAAATATTTTTATAAAATTCTCCATGTCTTAATGTATTTTTACAAAAATTTGCATAATTTATATATAAGTACATATTTAGTTATGATTAATCAAAGATTTAAATTATAATTGTTTTAATGAAACCGGCAGTTTTGTGTTTAACGGACTGACTGGTATGTCAAAATGTCAAAAGTGGTCAAATATCATATTTTTGAATGGTATTGATAAAAACGAACTTTTTACGAGAATTCCGGACAAATCGGGTGGATTGTGCGCGTTTTGTATAATCAAACCCGTGTGAAAACGGAAACGAACCCTGCGATCAAACCAGACACCGAAACCTTAAAATTCTTTCATAAATCAAATTATTTTATCAATCAATATATTTACTTAAGTTTTATGTGATCTTACCTAATCCCGAAACGTATAAACGATCAACTGAGCTAGGCTCGGAAAACGGTGAAACTGAGCCAAATCCAGTTTTAAACATTTCATAGTATACAACGTCACAATCTAAGACTATGGTCATGTTCTGGGCCTAACAGCTATACCCAGATTATCTATACAGCCCGACTTAGCTTGAACACTGTACTAGTAATAACGATACGATACCGTTTATAGGAATCAGGCTATAAACGAGACATCTGACTTATTGATACGTGATTCTGTGCGAACTACGATAAGGTGAGTTTCACGACCCCCACTTTCTAAACTGTTTTACGAACTTTTGGGGTGAAAAGCATGTTTACATAAACTGATATACTTGAAAACGTGTGATGATGTGGATTATCTAAGTACTAACACTTGACAAGTCCCCACAAACACAAGTGATTAACTTCGTGCCGGTGACGTGTGGATAGTACTATCGGTTTGACAAACCCAACTGACAGAGCCGGTGGGGTATGCCGGAACATATGTAAACCCAGTTGCACATTGTCATTATATTTTTTCATACTGCTATGTGGTGTTAGACATAGTACATACTTGGGGCAAAGTGGCTGTTAAATGCCAACGGGAGTGCATGGGTAGTGGAGGCCATGTGTTTTAGCTCGTTTCGGTTTCACTTGTGGCTTAGTATAATACATCATACACAGACATATATACATACACACTGAAAACTTTACGAACTCGTGTACTGATTTCATTGATACTCGTGAAACTTGAAACTCACCAACTAGACGTAGTTGACCCGTTTTAACATGCTTTTCAGGTAAAGCAAAAGTGGAATGATTTGCTTACATGCTTGGTGTTAGAAAGACAGTTGAATAGCTGTGAATAGACGCTGATATAATACTGAATAAGAAGCTCGTAAACCAGTTATGTGTTTTTCATCTAGTTTGTAAACATAGTACCTACCAATGTAATATGATGTAAATTAGCTGTTGAATTTTCTTTATAAACAATGTTGTTGATACCAGTGTTATCTGTTACATTCCCGTATTACGCTTCCGCAACTACCTAGTCGGGGTGTGACAACTATGGTACACGAAAGGGTGAGAACTGGATTTGGTAGCATACACCGATTCTGACTATGGAGGTTACAATCAGAACAGGAAGCCAACAACCGGTGGATATCAGTTTCTCGGAGGAAGATTGGTGTCGTGGCAGTGCAAGAAGCAGACCTCTGTAGCCATTTCCACCTGCGAAGCAGAGTACATAGCAACATCAAACTGCTGCTCCCAGGTTTTATGGATACAACAACAAATGCGCGATTATGGTCTGAATTTCACTCAAACTCCTATTTGCATTGATAACACTGCTGCTATCTCAGTAACTAACAATCTCGTTAAACACAGTAAAACTAAACAAATTGACATTTGTCATCATTTTATATGGAATTGTGCGTAGAAGAAATTAATTGTGCTTGAAAAGGTTGATTCACTGGATAATTTTGCCGATCTTTTTACTAAATCGTTTGACCGATCCCGTTTTCAAAATCTTGTTGAGCTTAATGGGATGATCAATCCCGAGTAACCTTGTTTTATCTATTTTCGTATATATATAAAAAAACATCACTATCGCTTAAAATTATGTCGGTTGCTCAAGTTTGAAGGACATATACAAGGATATGTTTGGTCCTTACTTCTACATGTAGATTATAAGGATAGTCATTAACCAGATGACTGAAAGTGACCGCGGCGGTTTATGATGGGTTTTTATTCTTTCGCTTAAAATTAGTCGTTCATACTTCGTCAGAAGGACACATACTCGTGTGTGGTCGGTCCGGTTGATCCATTGGATCTTCAGGATAACCGTTTACCTAAAGACTTTGACTTGATCGGGGCACTAGAATTTAAATTTTTTTCGGGAGATGATATAATTTCTCAAGTCTATAACTTCGTAAGAAGTTTCAATACGGTGTTTAAAAGAAAATTGATCCAACCTTGGAAAGTGATAGGTAAACTGATTTTGTGTGCTTAACTAGTGAAGTTATTAGGCCTAAAAGACTCTAGAACAGTCATTGTATGTTATGATAGCTTTCTATGGTGCGTAAAAGTAGAAGTGATACAAACTAAATCTTCTTGATTTACTGTGGAGAGTCATTATGAGTTGTGCATAACTCCACATACATCTTTCCGAATGATAGGAAGAAAAGTGATTACCCAGTCATACACGATCCCGTGAGTGTTCTGATTCCAGCAAAGACAGTGTTAAATAATCTGCAGTGATCTAGATTCGGGACATGCAGTTGTCTTAGATTTGCAGTTGTATTATTGTTAAAAAAAACTATAGTTATTAGCGTTAAGCCTTTTGAAGCTAGTCTCGTTACAAACATCAAGAAAGAGGCATGAAAGAATATTTTCAACGTATAAGAAAGATCGGGAAGATGAATCAGAAGGTCAACATGTACACATTGTTTAATCAGACACTACGGGTCGAAGTCAACTCGGGGTGACTTAGGGAAAGCCAAATACGCTTTGAGAATAGATAGGAGGCATCACAATCTCTCATGTGATGTCCATCTAAATTTTGATCTTAACTGAACCTAATCCGTATCACAGAAGCGATGAGAACCATACTAAGTTTTATGCCTCCCTACAACCTACTTCTTTATGTCATAATACCGCTGAACATGGATCTGAGTAATAGCCACTTAATCAGTATGATTCCTGTTCGGATCTTTTCTAAAACATGCAGGTTCTTGTCAAGACTGAAATTTGATCCCGTTTATTCTAATATTCAAATTTTCGTTATGTATTTCGTATTATGGTTTAAATCTCTAAACTTTTGGTTACTTGGTTCTTTGATCGTTAGGCTTAAATCTTTTTTTGGAGAATGAAGGCGAAGTCGACCTTTGGTCAACTTTAAGTGTTTTATTTATATGTTATATTGTAACGATTCCGACGAAACCCGGTGTACCCTAACCGGTAGACAATAGTTACGTCATATTTAATGTCGGGTACATGAATTACCATAGTAATTATACGAGAATACAGGGTTCACTGTATGGATTGTACGTGAATATATAATTCATCGTATTGAATATGTGATCAATCGATCGATAGTTATTGAAACCCGAACGAATCGAGGGTTCAATTATAGATGATATCTATAATATTTAGTGATGTTACGAAGCATTAATGCTTCGGGATAAGTAAAGTACGACACAGAAAAAGAATTTCGATTTAATGGTACGTCGGTACATTAAACGAAACCCTCAATACCAACCGAGCAAGAGATGATCGATCAAGCCGAAAAAGATGCACAATTATTAATAATATGATGTTTTAAATTTATGAAAGTCATGGTTTAAGTTTTTGAAGTTTTTAAATCGGTTTTATATAAATTTCATTTTTAAGCCGAAAAACGACCGTTTTAGCCTCGTTTTAAACCGAATTAAACGTTTAACAGAAAAACGAACTGAACCAGATTATCCAAAACATTATCCGGATTTCCAATATCCGAATATGTGGCTAGAAATGGAGAGGTGGGTCCCACCCCACCCCCCATGAATTCCGATCGGACTACCTATCCCCAAACCACATTTCAATTTCTTTTTTCACAAACACAAATCAACAATTCACCAATTCTCTCAAGATCAAGAACCAAAAACCGGGATTTTTAACAAGAAAAACCGAGGTAAAATTGTGTTATGTACGTGATTATGTTCGTTTCTTGAGTGTTCTTGCAAGAAAATGAGGTTTCCAAGTGAAAAAAGGGTGAAAACCCGAGATGGAACCGATTCTTGCATGTTCAAGTGATGTATACGGGTTATACAAGGGATCTTGGTCCAAGAAAGGAGTTAAACGAACCAAAAACCAATTTTTACGGTTAAATCGTTGTTTTTATATCATAACCGAAACCATGAAAGAAATGGCTTGATTGTGGGTGTAACTTGCTTGGTGTGGTGTTATTGTGCTTGTAGGTGTTGTATCTAGTTGCTAGCAAAGGCTAGAAAGCGAGATTCTTGCGATTTGAAACTAGAAACACAAGGTAGTTCGGTTTTCGTATGGTTTATGAATTTTGGACAGATTGTGATACGTGTAGAGTTAGGTCATGAAATTTTACAGAGGTGTTAGATATATGAAAATATGAGTTCTGTGAATTTTTGGTAATTTTTGGACAAAGGATGAATATTTGGTGAATTTAATGCTCGGTTTTGGCCAAAAATGGTGAAAAATAGTTAAATATCATGAAAAATTCTGGAAAATTGCAGATAAGCTTTTTATAACATGTATAAGTCACACACAAAATTTTAGGTCCGTTGGAGAAGTCTAAGTAGTCTTTTCGGTTAAACGAGATCTAGGGTTTTCTAGCTCGGTTTTAGTGAAAACGGCATTTAAAAAGGGATTTTGGGTTCTGGAAAAATTACAGGGGACTATGGAGATGGCAGGGGTCATCTAGGAAAAATTTGGGACTTTCTAAGATCGTTTGGTATTTACGACATATTTAGTGATTAAATGGTGTTTAAAGATAGATAATTAAATGTTAAATATAAAAATTAATTCTGGAAATATTTTTATAAAATTCCCCACTGTCAAAAAGTGAATTGTGCAAAATTTCAAGATCCGAAACTAAACGGATAATTATTTGTGCTAAAACAAACTTTTAATACTTAAAACGCGTAAACCGGTAAAGTTCACATAAGCGAGCTGACTGGTGTATAAAAACCCTAAAAATGAACTATTTTCATATAATTGAGTTAAACAAGTAAAAATGAATCATCCGAAAATAATTCGGATGATTTGAGTGTTTTTAACCTATTTAACAGTTTCCGGTACGTCAAAGACGGATCGGGTCCCGCGGCCAATCGGGACGTCTAAACCGAGCTATAATTTCACATCTTTAACTAAATTATCAATCAACAACTATTTTCGGGTCGTGTGTGACCAAACTCATTTTTGAAACATAAAAACGGATAACCGTGCTAGGCACGCAAAACGAGAAGAACGACTAATAGTAGTTGTGACCATGGAACTCTAAACGACATCACAATCTGAGTCCGGAGAAGTGTTTCTGGGTTAACCTTGCCCCCAGAACGGGTACAGTGCTGGGTTAACAGTGTCCCCAGATGTACCGGTTAACTTGGTTAAAGTTATATTAATAATGAGTGTATAGTAACGATCGTAGGGATCATATTACAGATTGGACGTGTTAACTGATAATGATTGTTGTTACCTGCTTGCATGTGCTAAGGTGAATTTTACGAGCCCCATTTTCTGAACTGTTTTCAATATTTTATCGGGGCGGAAGCATGTTACTACTGAAATGTTTAGGTACATACTGAACGCATGGATTTGCGTGGATTTATATATTTTTTTATTGTACGGGAATCGTACGGAAATGTACTAAGATGGTAATTGTCTGAGTTGCTAACATTCTAAGGCCCCGAAACACGAGTGATTAACTGAAAGCCGGTAGAGTGTGGATAGTACTATTGGTCTGACAAACCCAACTGGTCCGGCATGGATTTGCTGATGTTTCCCAGCCAGTTGCACATGTCTATTTTTGTGGTTGATATATATTTTGCTATGTAATGTTAGACATAGCGGTTTGGGGCTATTCCGTGGGCGGGGGATATGCCACGGGCCCGTGGGCGGGGGATATGCCACGGGGGTTGTGTGTGATAGTCAGAGGTTTCACTTGTGGGCTCAGCATAATTACATCGTAATTCTGGGTTAACATTGCCCCCGGAATGAGTACGGTACTGGGTTAACAGTGTCCCCAGATAATATTATATTTTGATATGGATTTATCATGGTTTACTCAAATTGTGAAACTCACCAACTATTCGTAGTTGACCCGTTTTCTCACATGCTTTTCAGGTACAATTAAGATGAAGTGATTGCTTATGTGCTAAGTGCTTGATGTGTGTAAGATTTGTGTGCAGGATGTTAGGATTCATTATGACAAATAGAATTGTGTATCGTATTGTATGATGCGTGTATCACCTAGACGGTAATGAAATACAAGATAATGTAATTTGGAGTATATTAATGTATTCAGTTTTCTTTATAAACAATGTGGTTGATATCAGACGAGTCTGTCGCACCCCGTTTACGTTTCCGCTGCGGTTGCGGGGTGTTACAGAACTTGGTATCAGAGCCATTGGTTATAAGGAATTAGAATGTCTTTAAAAGATACCTAAAATATAACCAGTAGCTCAAGTATTATAGGATCTGAATATCAACTAATAAGTTATGGTGACGAGGTCTGGATGAACTTGGATGGACAAGTGAGTTATTATGGTCCGGAACATAATAACAGACTTGTCCGCACGAGGGAATTCAGGGGAAGTCACGGGGTACATTATTAGGTAAAAATGGCAACATATGTGTAAAGTATATAATATTTTTTATATGTGCTAATGTGTGTGTATATATATATGTACATATCTTGTGGGTACATGAATTGAGAAATAAGACCCGGATAAGGAACCGGGGGATGAAATAATAAAAGTACCGAGGATGCTGAAATTTCTAGAGCATCGGTTGATGATAAGTCTGACTTATCGGGCTATAGTTATGATAGTACCAAGTTACATCTCCCGTTTGGTGCTCACGGCGAGCATGTATCGGTTATGCTGACATGCAGAAGGATTTTGAAATCAAGTATATTAAACATTGATCTTTGTTGAGAAAGATCTATACGTCAGAGGGTGACAAGGGTTATGAATCATATTTAGACGTTAACCGACGTCAGGTTAAGTCCATATGTTATTATATTTGTGGGACATATATACTAGATGCCGGTATGTGTAATATATGTGATAATATTTGGTGTGTATGTGTACCTGTTGTTATGATTGAGCTGGTAACGAGTTATATGGTGAGATTAGTATTGATTACTGCGTACGGGATGAGTACGGCAGAATGACATAAAAAGAGTAACTCCAATGATGGAGATTGATATGATTCAGTTGATTGCTCAAAGATAGCAGATGATTATACCGAATGTCGTATCGCAGATCACTGCTAGTGTTGATGCAAATGTGATCGCAGAATTATAGATCGAGCAATCACATGATTATGAATATTTCAACTCTTAATGTTATTACTAAGAGTGATAATGTTCCACCGAATACTATTATGACTACAAGTATTAGTTATAAACTAAACATGAATAGTAGTCGTAATGAATTAGATCCGGTATGAAGGATATGTTTATCGGTTGTGTTAAGGGGATTATTAGTAGTTTACTGATGGTAAATGGAGGAATAGATTAGCGAGTGGATAGAAAAGATCGAAATGGTTAAGGATATTGGTAAGAGTCTAGAACATTGTGTAGTGAAATATGCTACGGATATGTTGGTAGATTATGTTGTATCGTGATGGAACACGATGGTACAAAATTATAGTTAGAGAATTATTGCTCAGATGATATGGTCAGGATTTAAAATTCTTGTGCTAGAGCACTTTTATTCGAGTAATTAAGTTCAGAGATTGGAAACTGAGCTAAGGAAGATAGAAATGTTGTGTGCGGATCACTTTGAACACGCTAATCGTTTGAAGGAATGGTCATGTCTGGTAACATGGCTAATTACTCCTGAAACTAAGCAAAGTGAGCGCTATATTGGGGACTAACTCCATCGATAAGGAGTATAGTCAATCCTGTAAAATATACAACCTTTGGAAGGGATGTGTCACAAGCTAGCATTGATATGTTTGACGCTATGGGAAGTGGACTGGAAGGACGTTAGGTGAGACGTCGAGTGTTGAAGAAGAGAAATGATAAAGGTATAGTGCAAGATAGACTTTTGAATAAGTAGGTATGTCCTACAACCCAGAATCATACTAAAGACTAGTTCTGGTGTGAAACATGAGCCGCATGAAGGGTCCTTCCCTAAATGTGGAAAATATGGTCATCGGCAGGAAGAAGAATGTCGAGTGATAGTAGGCCACGGGTGTGGTAAAGATGGACGTAATGCCCTAATTGTAGAACCAATTGAAGCCATGTGAACCGGCAACCCCAACCCATTCGTGTACAACCACTCCGAACCCAACAACCTCAATAACAATCCATCCAAAGAAATCAAATTATGCCAAACAGTTGTACTTGCTATGAATGTGGCAGTACAAAAAGTTTCAAGAGAATTGCCCAAAGTTTAACCAAGGTGTCGTTGGAAGATGAACCTCATGACAAGCATCAACCTCTGATCAAGCAAGGAGCCGTACTTATGAGAGTAATTCAAATGAAGCACGTCATGATCCAAAGGTGGTATTAAGTATGCTGTAGTTTCAAATCAATAGGCACCAGTGATATTTTTACGGTCGTCGATAGAAGTTAGTTCCTGTTAACCTCCTATCATTCGGAAATATACCGATTAGTGAAACTATAGAACCCTATACTGTAGAATCACTAACGGTAAACCCCTAATGGTTAACTAAATTGTTCGGAATTGCCCTATTATTCTGAACGATTAACCTTTCCTTATTAACCTACGACCAGTAAAGTAAAGAAGTTTTGACGTAATAGTTAGCATGGATTGGCTAACTCATCATGAAGCTGAAATCAAACATGAAAAGAAGATGATTAGAAGCTCTCTTCCGGACGATGAAGCGATTAGATACAGAGAAAAGTGTACGGTATTATGTTACCACTCTAATCTCATCTTGAGATGTTACAATATTTACGACAAGAAGACGTGGTGTATTTAACAAACGCGATTGCCAAAGTATTTAAAAGAAAACATAAAGAAGATGTTTCGGTGATACGTAAATATCCAGAAGTTTTCCCAGAAGAACTTCCTGGGTTACCGCCAACCCGACAGGTCGAATTCAGAATCGATTTAATACCTCAAGCTGGCCCTGTTGCTAAAGCATCTTACCGACTTACACCAACTGAAAAGCAAGCATTATTGGATAAAGGTTTTATACGACCTAGTTAGTCACCATGGGGTGCACCAGTGTTATTTAGGAAATGAAGGACGGAAGTGTTAGGATATGTATTGATTAGGGAGAATTGAATAAAGTGACGATCAAGAATAGGTATTCACTTCTTCGAAGTAAATGATCTGTTTAACCAACTGCAAAGGGCGATTTATATTTAGAAAATTGGTCTTAAATATAGTTATCACCAAATGAAAAATCCAAGAGGAGGACGTTGCAACAACAGCGTTTCGGACTCGTTACGGTCATTATGAATTCTTAGTTATGCCTTTCGGGCAAACAAATGCGCCGGCAGCATTCATGGAACTCATGAACCGAGTCTGTAAACTTTATTTTGACAAATTTGTCATAACATTCATTGATGATACTTTGATATATTCGCAACGTAAGGAAGAGCACGAACGACGGTTAAGGAAAATTGTGGAAGTGTTAAAGCGAGAGGATTTGTACGCCAAGTTTTCGAAATGTGATTTTGAATAAAGAAGGCATAATCCTTTGGTCATGTTGTAAAGCAACAAGGACTTCACATAGATCAAAAAAAGATAGAAACCATTAAAATTGGCAGTCACCCATGGCGCCAAAGGAAACGCGCCAATTTTTAGGACTAGCCGGAGACTATCAGCGGGTTATTAAAGAAATTTTAGCATTACCCAACTCTTAATCCTTTGTACGACGCAAATGTACAAATTTTATAGCTGATAAGAGACCGCAGTCTCATACTCATCGAAGATGGGTCGAGTTGTTAAACGATTATGACTGTGACATCCGTTATCACCCCGGCAAGGCTAACGTCGTAGCCGATGCCTTGAGTAGGAAAGATCGGGTTAAGCCACTGAGAGTGAAAGCGCTAGGGATGATAGTCCAGTCGAACCTTTCGGACCTGATTCGAGTCGCTCAACGTGAGGCGTTGAAAGAGGAACAATTGGGAAAGGAGGGACTTTACGGCAATGAGGAGAATTTCGAACAGCGCGTGGACGAAATTCTCTACTTCAAAAATCGGGTTTGGATCCCGACCCTCCATGACTTTCGTGAGTTAATCATGGACAAAGCGCATAGATCGAAATATTCCATACATCCGGGATCGGAATAGACTATTGATGATACGAATATCTGAAAGGATTGTATTAATGGCCGAGTTTGGAGAAAGATATGGTTACGTATGTTGGTGAATATTTAAGTTATGCAAGAGATAAGGCTGCACGCCGAAAACCCTAGGGAACGCTACAACGACAAAAAAAAAATTCGCCAATGATAGTGGTAATAAATTACAAAGGATTTCGGGACGCCAATTCCCAAGATATATCAAAGGCATGATGTAAATTGGGTAATCGCAGATCAATTACCCAATCCTCGCATTTCATCCCAATCTATGATGATTACCACAATGAATTCTCGCCCAAATTCATGATGGTGAAATGGTATCTCATCGTGGAATACCATTTTCAATTATCTCAGATCGAAATAGTCATCCTACTTCCAATATTGGAAGGCGGGGAAGGAAGCATCGAGAGCTTGAAGCTTTCTATGGGTGAAGTAATTATCACCAATTTGTTAAATTGAAAATGGGCGTCAATCAAGCCATAAGATTTGAGTTGATTCGAGATACAACCAATCGGATTTATAATATTTAAGATAAGTTGAAAGCAGCGCGAGATTGGCAAAGGATTTATGCCAACATTCAAAGGAAACCATTGTCACAGGAAAGAGGTGACAAGGCATTTTTAAGGCATCACCTTAGAGAGGTGATATGAGGTTTGGCAAAACCGAAAATAGCTCCTTAATATATTGGACCTCATGAGACTATCTCCATGATTGGTCATTTAGTTTATCGATTAAAGTACTCCAGGGGCTGAGTACTATACATGATGTTTTGCCATGTATACGGATTGAAAAGTACCTAAGCGATGAGGCAACGAAAGCACTAGTAATGGAGGTACTCATAGGAAACATGCTTGATATCATAAATAATTCCGTAGAGTTAGTAGACGGGAAAACTAAACAGTTTGGACATACCAAGCTTTATTGATTAAGCTTAAGTGGAATCCACCGCGAGGACCAGATTATACCTGGTAACGCGACGGTGAATTCTGAGGGAAAAACCCCCCACCTTTCTCTCGAAAGGGAATAGTAGGAGTGTAAAATTTTGAGGATGAAATTTCTTAACGGGGGGAGAATGTAACGATTCCGACGAAACCCGGTGTACCCTAACCGGTAGACAATAGTTACGTCATATTTAATGTCGGGTACATGAATTACCATAGTAATTATACGAGAATACAGGGTTCACTGTATGGATTGTACGTGAATATATAATTCATCGTATTGAATATGTGATCAATCGATCGATAGTTATTGAAACCCGAACGAATCGAGGGTTCAATTATAGATGATATCTATAATATTTAGTGATGTTACGAAGCATTAATGCTTCGGGATAAGTAAAGTACGGCACAGAAAAAGAATTTCGATTTAATGGTACGTCGGTACATTAAACGAAACCCTCAATACCAAACCGAGCAAGAGATGATCGATCAAGCCGAAAAAGATGCACAATTATTAATAATATGATGTTTTAAATTAATGAAAGTCATGGTTTAAGTTTTTGAAGTTTTTAAATCGGTTTTATATAAATTTCATTTTTAAGCCAAAAAACGACCGTTTTAGCCTCGTTTTAAACCGAATTAAACGTTTAACCGAAAAACGAACTGAACCAGATTATCCAAAACATTATCCGGATTTCCAATATCCGAATATGTGGCTAGAAATGGAGAGGTGGGTCCCACCCCACCCCCACGAATTCCGATCAGACTACCTATCCCCAAACCACATTTCATTTTCTTTTTTCACAAACACAAATAAACAATTCAACAATTCTCTCAAGATCAAGAACCAAAAACCGAGATTTTTAACAAGAAAAACCGAGGTAAAATTGTGTTATGTACGTGATTATGTTCGTTTCTTGAGTGTTCTTGCAAGAAAATGAGGTTTCCAAGTGAAAAAAGGGTGAAAAAACGAGATGGAACTGATTCTTGCATGATCAAGTGATGTATACGGGTTATACAAGGGATCTTGGTCCAAGAAAGGAGTTAAACGAACCAAAAACGAATTTTTACGGTTAAATCGTTGTTTTTATATCATAACCGAAACCATGAAAGAAATGGCTTGATTGTGGGTGTAACTTTCTTGGTGTGGTGTTATTGTGCTTGTAGGTGTTGTATCTAGTTGCTAGCAAAGGCTAGAAAGCGAGATTCTTGCGATTTGAAGCTAGAAACACAAGGTAGTTCGGTTTTCGTATGGTTTATGAATTTTGGACAGATTGTGATACGTGTAGAGTTAGGTCATGAAATTTTACAGAGGTGTTAGATATATGAAAATATGAGTTCTGTGAATTTTTGGTAACTTTTGGACAAATGATGCATATTTGGTGAATTTAATGCTCGGTTTTGGCCAAAAATGGTGAAAAATAGTTAAATATCATGAAAAATTCTGGAAAATTGCAGATAATCTTTTTATAACATGTATAAGTCACACACAAAATTTTAGGTCCGTTGGAGAAGTCTAAGTAGGCTTTTCGGTTAAACGAGATCTAGGGTTTTCTAGCTCGGTTTTAGTGAAAACGGCATTTAAAAAGGAAATTTGGGTTCTGGAAAAATTACAGGGGACTATGGAGATGGCAGGGGTCATCCAGGAAAAATTTGGGACTTTCTAAGATCGTTTGGTATTTACGACATATTTAGTGATTAAATGGTGTTTAAAGATAGATAATTAAATGTTAAATATAAAAATTAATTCTGGAAATATTTTTATAAAATTCCCCACTGTCAAAAAGTGAATTGTGAAAAATTTCAAGATCCGAGACTAAACGGATAATTATTTGTGATAAAACAAACTTTTAAAGCTTAAAACGCGTAAACCGGTAAAGTTCACATAAGCGAGCTGACTGGTGTATAAAAACCCTAAAAATGAACTATTTTCATATAATTGAGTTAAACAAGTAAAAATGAATCATCCGAAAATAATTCGGATGATTTGAGTGTTTTTAACCTATTTAACAGTTTCCGGTACGTCAAAGACGGAAACGGGTCTCGCGGCCAATCGGGACGTCTAAACCGAGCTATAATTTCACATCTTTAACTAAATTATCAATCAACAACTATTTTCGGGTCGTGTGTGACCAAACTCATTTTTGAAACGTAAAAACGGATAACCGTGCTAGGCACGCAAAACGAGAAGAACGACTAATAGTATTTGTGACCATGGAACTCTAAACGACATCACAATCTGAGTCCGGAGAAGTGTTTCTGGGTTAACCTTGCCCCCAGAACGGGTACAGTGCTGGGTTAACAGTGTCCCCAGATGTACCGGTTAACTTGGTTAAAGTTATATTAATAATGAGTGTATAGTAACGATCGTGGGATCATATTACAGATTGGACGTGTTAATTGATAATGATTGTTGTTACCTGCTTGCATATGCTAAGGTGAGTTTTACGAGCCCCTTTTTCTGAACTGTTTTCAATATTTTATCGGGGCGGAAGCATGTTACTACTGAAATGTTTAAGTACATACTGAACGCATGGATTTGGGTGGATTTATATATTTTTTTATTGTACGGGAATCGTACGGAAATGCACTAAGATGGTAATTGTCTGAGTTGCTAACATTCTAAGGCCCCGGAACACGAGTGATTAACTGAAAGCCGGTAGAGTGTTGATAGTACTATTGGTCTGACAAACCCAACTGGTCCGGCATGGATTTGCTGATGTTTCCCAGCCAGTTGTGTTGGTGCATAGATGTCAGTAGTTCATATGTCTAATGTATGTAATCGAGTCTGTAATATTGTTTGTGTATTTGTTTGTAAAAGCGAAGTTGTTGACAAGTTCGCTTAGGCGAACTTGTTAACCAAGCGAAGTTGTTGACAAGTTCGCCTAGGCGAACTTGTTGAACGAGCGAAGTTATGGACAACTTCGCCTGAGGCGAAGTTGTCGTGTATTTATATAGTTTACAGTTTACTGTTTACGTGTTAGAGTTTTGGTTGATCGAGTTGGTTATTTACGTGTAATTCAGTAAGTCTATTGACGTGAGGTCGAGAGTCTGTAAGTATCACGGTTCGAGTTATCAATATAACGTGAGTTTTGTTCGTTTCGTGTGTTTGTGAGCTTGTATTCTACGTCCGTAACGATCTACACAGGGATTCCGCACCTGTGTATATCGGGATATCTCGTGTGATCCGTCCAGGGAACCTACAATTGGTACATGTCTATTTTTGTGGTTGATATATATTTTGCTATGTAATGTTAGACATAGCGGTTTGGGGCAGTTCCATGGGCGGGGGATATGCCACGGGCCCGTGGGCGGGGGATATGCCACGGGGGTTGTGTGTGATAGTCAGAGGTTTCACTTGTGGGCTCAGCATAATTACATCGTAATTCTGGGTTAACATTGCCCCCGGAATGAGTACCGTACTGGGTTAACAGTGTCCCCAGATAATATTATATTTTGATATGGATTTATCATGGTTTACTCAAATTGTGAAACTCACCAACTATTCGTAGTTGACCCGTTTTCTCACATGCTTTTCAGGTACAATTAAGATGAAGTGATTGCTTACGTGCTAAGTGCTTGATGTGTGTAAGATTTGTGTGCAGGATGTTAGGATTCATTATGACAAATAGAATTGTGTATCGTATTGTATGATGCGTGTATCACCTAGACGGTAATGAAATACAAGATAATGTAATTTGGAGTATATTAATGTATTCAGTTTTCTTTATAAACAATGTGGTTGATATCAGACGAGTCTGTCGCACCCCGTTTACGTTTCCGCTGCGGTTGCAGGGTGTTACATATATAATGGGTGAAGTTATCTTAATGGCGAAGTTAAATGATGAGAGATGTTACCTGTGGGGCGAAGTTAACCTAACTTCGCCTCCTGGGTTTTTCTAAACTATATATATTTGGAACGGTGGTCAAACTTGGTCAAATTTTTCCAAACTCAAATCCTCGGCGAACTTATTCACCTGAATCAAAAACCTTTATAATCTGTTTTTTGTTTGTATTAAAGGTTCGTAGCATCATTGTGTCTCATAATTTCTTTTTATCGGTTGTTAATCTGGTCTACAATGAACGGTTTTGGACTCGTCTTTCTGAAAACCCTATCAACACACGGTTGATCGATTGGAGGATATGTTAGTAATAATGAGTCATCCATCATCTTAATCGCATACTTATCCTCCTTCGCTTTCCCTATGATCTCACCATGTTTTGATGAATCAAAAGTTTGATGTCTTTGTTGAACAGGGGCGATGTTAGGGTTAGGCGAAGTTGATCTTAACTTCGCCCATTTTAAGACTTGTCATTATTGTTCCTTATGTTCAATATGTGTAACTTTGTTTGGGTAGTTTTGAACCTGGTGCATTCTATATTTGATTTCTCCTAATCCAGCGAAGTTCTTTACCCAACGAAGTTATCAACCTCGCCACAACATAACTTCGGTCCTGGTAAACGGCGAAGTTACGACATGTTGTTGCACTGATCTAACTTGACTCGTTTGTTTTGCAGAGATGGCTGCTGTGGCAGGTGCTGGTGGCCCTGGTGGTGATGAAGGTGGAGATAATAACAGACATTTTTTTCCGGGACACAACATGTATATCACTTTGGATCCGGATGCTCGTGGAATAGACGACTATCGTGAAATCATTTCATTTCTCGTTCGCTCACATATTTTTCATGCCATCACTACTACCCTTCCCATTTCACTACCAAATATTGAAGACTTTTGGAGAACCGTTGAATATGACTGTAGGGTTGATCCTCCGGTTATGCGTGCTACAGTTAACAATCAAGTGGTACAGTTCTCGGCCGATCAAATAAGGGTAGCCTTACAGTTTGGGGTTGAAACTACTGACGATCCTACTGAATTTTCGGCCACTTTCCAAAATGGTGCTTTTGTTCGTATGGGGTACTCGGGTCCTTTAGAAGATTCTCAGAGACAAATGGGGTTTCTGTTAGATCAGTGGAGGTTTTTGATGCATGTGATGATAATGTGCATGTCTGGTCGCAAAGCTGGTACAGATGGAATGGGGGCGACGATGCAATCGGCTATGACTGCTTTAACCTACAACAAGCCTTATAGTTTTAGCCAGATGATTTTTTATGAGATTGATTGTCAGAGACGTGCTGTTGCACGGGAAAATTTTTTGATGTATCCGAGATTTCTTCAGATGATTCTGAATCATGTAGCTCCTAATCTGCCACAACGTCGTCCTATTTCGTATGTGGGAAGTGTGTCTAAGAGAATCTTTGCGCAATGTAGGTCATCAAGTGCTCGTAGCAAACCTGACTTTCGTCCGAGGCACACTGCCGTGTTTGGTTTTTTAGTGAACCCGGCATATGTTGCTCCTCCGGAAGATGAGTTTATGGATCCTCCACCGCAACAGGCTAATATCCCTCAACCACCTGCTTTGGTTCAACCACCACCCATGGTACAGCAAGCACCGCCTGCTAATCCTGTTGCAGCTCTAGAAGAACAGGTTGATCTTGAAGCTGCCTTTGGAGGACAAGGGTTCTTTGATATGGAACGGATTGATCCAGCTGCTGAAGCTCAAGCCTCAGTAGCTGAGGTGTCTGGTGTGAATATTTCCATGGTCGCTACCTCTGTGGCGGATTCTGAAAGAACTGACTCTGACTCCTCTACTGACGATATCGTTGAAGCACAACAAGTCCTTGCCAGACAAAAGAGGATTCATGGAAAGCGAAAGAAAGACTCAGATGACAGTGAATTAGATTATGAGGAGGATCTATATCGTCTGGTACGACGATCAAAGAAGGGAAGGGTTGGTGAAAGCTCTAGAGTTGGTGAAAGTTCAAGGGTTGTTCATTTTTCCCCACCATCATTATCCGGTATGACTATGTTACCTGCTGCTTCAACTGTCACACTGCCGATAACCTCTAGTGTTCCTTTGGTAACCACGTCGTCATATTTTGGTGTTCCTCCAACAACGTTTCAGTTTACAGCTCCAGAGATTGTTTCATTACTGCCTCCGACACTTACTGCTTAAGAAGTGGTTGCTAGGTTTGTTGAATCCACTGTGGTAGCAACTGCTGGGTTACCTGTCACAATACCACCCACGGTTACTTTTCACCCTACCTCAGACATTCCAGCCACTTTGGGAATTCCACCGCCGTATGCTCAAGATATTTCCCATATGTGGTTTGATTTTGATGCCACTTTGTCTGACTCTGAGAGAATTTTGGCTCTTGAAAGGGTAGTTGCTGAACAATCACGTATCAACCTCATCCAGACACAAGCTATTCAGTGACTGGTGGCAGAAAATCAGATACAATCCTCACTCCTCGTTGAACACGGTAAACTTTTTGATGCTCTTAAACAGTTCTTAGCATCTCAGAGGGAGACGAGCTGCAAGGGTGATGAATTGAGAACTAAGAAAAGGGAAGACAAAGACGATGATCCCAATGCATCGAAAGATGCAGATGGTGAGTTGCCAAGAACTGAACAAACTCTTGGGACTTCCACATCTCAGGGGGAGTTTGCTGGTCCGTCAGGCGGTACAGGTGGTGTGAATGTGGTGGTTGTAGATGATGAGGAAGTGTTGGGAAATGATGATGATGAGTTAATTGATGATGTGTTAACGGTTGATGAGATTGAAAATATTGGGGAACAGATAGAGATTGATAGTAAGTTAGAAGAAGGGGAGATTGTTGATGATGGTGTAGAGCATGATATTCCAAATGTTGATAAGGTGAACTTGAGTCAAGATGCAAATGTGCCAGATGAGTCTGAGTGGGAAGAACAGCCGAGATGGAAAGAAGGCTGTGCTCAGTGGTTCTTCAAAACAAAGAAGCCTACGGTACCAACAATGTTCAAGAAGAGTTACAATATCATGGGCTACGCTGAGTCAAAGAAAGGTATCATTTGTTGGTTGTATGACGAACAGTTGTAGTTGTTTGTGATAAAGCGTTATGATGGGATTTAGTACTTTAAGAAGGCTTTGAGATCGCTCAACACATTGCCTGAGTGTGAGGTGAAAGATTTGGCTCGATTAATGTAACGATTCCGACGAAACCAAGTATATCCTAACCGGTAGACAATAGTTATGTCGTATTTAATGTTGGGTACATGAATTACCATAGTAATTATACGAGAATACATGGTTCATTGTATTGATTGTACGTGAATATATAATTCACCGTATTGAATATGCGATCAATCGATCGATAGTTATTGAAACCCGAACGAATCGAGGGTTCAATTATAGACGAGATATATGATATTTAGTGATGTTACGAAGTATTAAAGCTTCGGGATAAGTGGATTAAAGCACAGAAAAAGAATTTCGATTTAATAGTACGTCGGTCCGTTAAACGAAACCTATAATACCAATCCAAGCAAGAGACGGTCGATCAAGCCGAAAAAGATGCGCAATTATTAATAATATGACGTTTTAAGTTAATAAATTTCATGGTTTAAGTTTTAAAAGTTTTTAAATCGGTTTTATATAAATTTCATTTTTAAGCCGAAAAACGACCGTTTTAACCTCGTTTTAAGCCGAATCAGACATTTAACCGAAAAACGAACTGAACCAGATTATCCAAAACATTATCCGGATTACGGGAATCCAATTGTGTGGCTAAAAATAGAGAAGTGGGTCCCACCCCACCCCCCTATCTAACCGATCGGACCCAAGGGGGTCATTCCCCATTCCATTTTCTTTTTTTCTCATCAAAACTCTCAACATTCATCAACCTCTTCAAGATCATGATCCAAAACCGAAAGTTTGTAGCAAGAAAACAAGGTAAAGAATCGAGTTAATCACGTTTCCATTTTCGTTTCTTGAGTTCATTTGCAAGAAAATGAGGTTTCAAAGATGAAAACCGATTCTTGCATGATCAAGTGATGTATACGGGTTATACAAGGGATCTTGGTCCAAGAAAGGAGTTAAACGGAACAAAAACGAATTTTTACGGTTTAAATCTTTGTTTTTGAATCATAACATAAACTATAGTGTAAGAGGCTTGATCGTGAGTGTAACTTGCTTGGTATTGTGGTATGTTGGTTGTAGGTTCTGTATTTAGTGGTAGATAAGGCGGAAAGACGAGTTTGTAGCATGTAGTGGTGGAAAACGAAAGGTATATTCGGTTATGTTCGGTTTTGGGATATTTGGACAGATTGTGATACGTGTAGAGTTAGGTCATGAAATTTTACAGAGGTGTTAGATACATGAAAATATGAGTTCCGTAAATTTTTGGTAATTTTTGGATAAAGGATGAATATTTGGTGAATTTAATACTCGGTTTTGGCCAAAAATGGTGAAAAATAGTTAAATGTTATGAAAAATTCTGGAAAATTTCAGATAAGCTTTTTATATCATGTATAAGTCACACACAAAATTTGAGGTCAGTTGGAGAAGTCTAAGTAGGCTTTTCGGTTAAACGAGTTCTACGGTTTTCTAGCTTGGTTTTAGTGAAAATGGCATGTAAAAGAAGATTTTGGTTCTGGAAAAATTACAGGGGACTATGTGGATGGCAGGGGACATCCAGGAGAAATTTGGGATTTTTCTAAGATCGTTTGGATTTACGACATATTTAGTGTTTAATGGTGTTTAAAAATAGATAAATAAATTATAAATATAAAAATTAATTCTGGAAATATTTTTATAAAATTCCCCACTGTCAAAAAGTCTTTTGTGCAAAATTTCAAGATCCGAGATTAAACGGATAATTATTTGTGCAAAAACAAACTTTTAAAGCTTAAAACGAGTGAACCGGTAAAGTTCGCTTAAGCGAGCTGAATGGTGTATAAAAACCCTAAAAATGGACTATTTTCATATAAATGAGTTAAACAAGTAAAAAATGAATTATCCGAAAATAATTCGGATGATTTGAGTAATTTTAACCTATTTTAACAGTTTCCGGTACGCCAAAGACGGAAACGGGTCCCGCGGCCAATCGGGACGTCTAAACCGAGCTATAATTTCACATCTTTAATTAAATTATCAGTCAACCACTATTTTCGGGTCGTGTGTGACCAAACTCATTTTTGAAACATAAAAACGGATAACCGTGCTAGGCACGCAAAACGAGAAAAACGACTAATAGTAATTGTGACCATGGAACTCTAAACGATATCACAATCTGAGTCCGGAGAAGTATTTCGGGTACATTACTGGGTTAACAGTGTCCCCAGATGTACCGGTTGATACGGTTAAAAGATTATATAAACAATAAGTATATAATAACGATCGTAGGGATCATATTACAGATTGGACGTGTTAATTGATAATGATTGTTGTTACCTGCTTGCATGTGCTAAGGTGAGTTTCACGAGCCCCTTTTTCTGAATTGTTTTTAAATAGTTTCTCGGGGCGGAAGCATGTTATTACTGAAATGTTTAAATACATACTGAACGCATGGATTTGCGTGGATTTACATATATTTTATAGTACGGGAATGGTACGGAAATGTACTAAGATGGTAATTGTCTGAGTTGCTAACATTCTAAGGCCCCGGAACACGAGTGATACTGAAAGCCGGTAGAGTGTGAATAGTACTATTGGTCTGAAAAACCCAATTGGTCCGGCATGGATTTGCTGATGTTTCCCAGCCAGTTGCACATGCCTGTATTGGGTGTTATATTTATTTTGCTATGTAATGTTAGGCATAGCGGTTTGGGGCAGTTCCGTGGGCGGGGGATATGCCACGGGTCCGTGGGCGGGGGATATGCCACGGGGGTTGTGTGTGATAGTCAGAAGTTTCACTTGTGGGCTCAGCATAATTACATCGATAATAATATTATTTTATGATAATGATTTATCATGGTTTACTCGAATTGTGAAACTCACAACTATTCGTAGTTGACCCGTTTTCTCACATGCTTTTCAGGTACAATTAAGATGAAGTGATTGCTTACGTGCTAAGTGCTTGATGTGTGTAAGATTTGCGTGCAGGATGTTAGGATACATTATAACAAATAGAATTGTGTATCGTATTGTATGATGTGTGTATCACCTAGACGGTAATGAAATACAAGATAATGTAATTTGAAGTATATTAATGTATTTAGTTTTCTTTATAAACAATGTGGTTGATATCAGAGGTGTCTGTTGCATCCCGTTTACGTTTCCGCTGCGGTTGCGGGATGTTACAATTAAGATTGAATAATAGGAGTGATGACGATATTGCTAGAATAATTGGAAAGATAGTATGGAAGGAAGCTATTAAGGAGAAAAAGTTTGAACTTCTAAAGCCTCAGAAAGGAAAGTTGGTTGAAGATACGGAACGGGGAATGCGGGCTGAAAGCAATCCCTGGATGGTGATGAAGTATAAGCCGATACGTTGTTTGAAAGAGGTGCCGATGAAGATGATGCCCAAGGATGTGTTAAAAGATCTCAAGTGGTGGTATGTTGACTGCCAGGCTGCTGAAGCTTTTATGGAAGATGAGGACGCACAGGAGATTCTGAGAGTGTATGATCCCATGCACTTGGTTAATTTGTCTCAAGCTGATTTGCATGTACTCCATGATTAGAAGATTTTCTACATTCCTGCATGGAAAGAGGAAGCTAAGAAGTACCAGAGGGTGGTCTCAGTCTGCGTAAGACAGGGTGTTCATGCTTGAAGACGAGTCGTAAAAGATTTTTGGATTACAAGACACGAGAAAGAAGATAGAGATATGAAGGTACTGCCAAGGGGGAGTCTGTTGGTGCATGATGTCAGTAGTTCAGTATCTTGTGTTTGTTTGTATCTGTAATCGTTTAGTTTGTTTGTTTTGTGTTGAATAGTGTGTCTTATATGTTCGCCATGTGTTGGGCGAACTTGAAGGACAACGAAGTTATGACAACTTCGCCTAGTGTGTTAGGCGAAGTTGTCGAGTATTATAAACCCATAACTTCGGCTGAGTTGGTTAAGTTTTGAACGATTGGTTTTGTGATTCCCTGAATCACGTGTTAGCAATATATCAAGTTTTATCTTATGTTCTTGTGTGTTTGCATATATTCAACGTGTTAATCGTCTCGACACTCGAATCGTATACGTGGGGATTCCGCACCCTCGTGTTATGAGATACTCCTGTGTAGATCCGGCTAGGAACCTACAAATTGTTATTAGATTGATACGAATCAGGGTTCCAATAGAGTGATTGAGTTTAACGTTGGTGACAATGTGATGCTTAAGGTCTCGCCTTGGAAAGGGATCATTTTTTTTAGAAAGATGGGAAGGAATTCATAGATCGTGTGGGTGAAGTGGACCGTTTAAGATTATAGATCGTGTGGGTGAAGTGACTTATAAGCTGGATTTGTCTGAGGAGTTAGAAGGAATTCATTCAACTTTCCATGTTTCTCATCTGAGAAAATGTCTAGCGGATGACATGTCTCATGTGCCATTAATGGACATTGAGGTTGATGAACAGTTGAATTACATCGAACAATAAACCGAGATAGTTGACCGCAAGGAGAAGCAACTTCGTCAGAAGGTTATACCTTTAGTGAAAGTGATATGGAAGCATCGCAAGGGTTTAGATGCTACTTTGGAAGCCAAGGATAAGATGCACAAGTTTTACCCGAATTTGTTTATGTAATAGTTAGGTTTCGGGGACGAAATCTCTTTAAGGAGGGAAGACTTGTAACATCCTACTTTTGATTATAATAAATTATTGAAATTTTGTTTACTCTATAAAGTGTCGTATGTCGGTTTAGATAAAAACTTTAAGATGATGGGGTTGGACTTTAAAAGATGGAATGAGCCTTAGGTCTATGGGCTTAAGGGAGTATAAATACCCCTTAAACCCTAAACCTTTCCATTTTAATCCATCTCTACACCATAGCCTACACCATCAAAAACACATACAAACACCACCCTAGATCCCGAGCCAAGATCCGAAGGTGGAAACCCGAACCCGTTGATGCTAGATCGTCGTGACGAACGAAAACAACGTCAAGACTAGACCGTGCTCATAAACCGACTCGTTAAGGTACTTTGATATCGAAAACTTGCTCGTCTAGGTTCAGTTTATATCTAGGAATCTTAGATCTATGTTTAGATGGTAAAAACGAACCCAATGCATCAAAAACTATTGAAATTGTTTAACATTTGATGGGTTAATTGTGTATAAAGAACCCGTATGTATGAACAAATCGCACCCTATAAACATGAAGATTTGGACGAACACAGGGTTAGGGTTTGTAGGTGCTGTAATTCCGAATCCATTGATACCTAAATCGTGTTATATAGTTAAGAAACGAAGGTTTAACTGCAGATCTAAGATATGTTGATTATATGGCTTTCTTGACGATTTTGACTTTGACCTCTGAGTCAAAGTCTGGATAAGATTGGTGTAATTCGTTAGGATAAGGTAACGAATTAATTAACCCAATTCGTTATGGCAAGGTAACAAATCAGTTCACCAATTCGTTATGGCAAGATAACGAATTGTTCACCAATTCGTTATGTCCAAATAACGAATCAATTCCTCAGTTCGTTATGATCTGTTAACGAATCAAGTGATTCGTTACCCACCCAATTCGTTAGGATAACTAATTAGGCTAGCGAACTAGGATAACGAACCAGATAGCGAATCAGGTGATTCATCACACACCAATTCGCTATGTTAAGGTAACGAACCAGAGTAACTGTGATCTCTTTAATTCAAACCTCAGATCTCAGATTTAATAGATAATTAATAATGGTTATGGATCTAGTTCATGATGCTCGTATACAATTATGTATTATTGTTATATATATAAGTTAGTATTAGATATGTGTATGTATAATATGTTAATGAAGCTTGAGAGAAAACGAATTGGGCAGAGGTTCGATAATCTAAACTCAAAACTTAAATTAACAGTGGAATAACACCACTATATATAAAGATGGATCTAGTTCTCTACACATTTCGTAACGAACAAGACTCCACTTAGTTACATTACATTAACTGAAACAAACATAACGAATCATCCCCTGATTCGTTAAACATCCTTAACGAATCAGGCGGGAACATAACTTATGTCTAGTTCGTTAAACATCCTTAACGAACTAGATGATAAACTTAACGAACTACACTAATGTCTTTAATATTTAATACATTAAGAAAACGATAAATACATTAATGATAAGTACAAAGACTCGAGACGCAAAACCGTGTACTAACATACAACCCCTCGTCTTGAGCTCTTTGTCTTTTAACTTATTTGAAGCGCTTTGTTTGCCAATCTCTGCAACTGTGAATTCCATGCTCATGACATACCCGAACAACGCGTTGAAACTGCATTGCACGATCATAGTCTTCACTGCGCTCAAACAAAATCTTGTTCTTGAAAAGCACGTCGTTGTCAGTCTCTGTAAAATTCACGAGCCACATCGGATCAATGATCTTGATTAGCTCGGTCTTTAGCCCTTTACCCAGGACAAAGACGGCCTCGCCAGTTCGGTTGTCATAGTACCAGCGGTTGAAAGATAAAGACATATGTTGATTCAACGTCTTCACTGGCACACGCTTCATGGTCTTTGGCGGCTTTACTTTAAGAATCAATTTTCTACAACCAGTCCTTGGATCAATCTCATTAATAAGGCTTACGAGTAGGGGCCTGTGGCTTAAGAAACTTAAACCCATGATTGACCTAGAATAACAGATGTTGATGGAACCAATCTGCTATTCGATCACCCCCACGGTTGATAAATGGTCGACACGCGAGGGTCCGAACATCCCAACGCGGTAATGAGAGAACATCAGTTATCTTCTCATAATATTGGATCCCTTTCTCCCATTTAACAATACACACTTTCAAATCAGAATCAAATAACCAAGAGATAATATCACCTTAAACCTTTGACACGGTCTTGAATGAAGTCATCTGATTGGCTTTAGCACGAGCAGCAGCTTCATCCTTCTGCTCCTGATCCACATACCGATAAGCCTCAACAATTTTACGAGATTTCTTGCTTCGATAACCAAACCATCTCTGAATGTAAGCATTAGTCGGGTTTTCAATCGAATTAAATCTTGTATCAACCACACGTTTACCCTTTGACACCGTATCCAAATTATCCTCAGCTGCTTTGAATGTTTCCTTAGTAAATACTAGAGCACCCTGATCAACATTGGTGTGTTGAAACAAATCAGGGTATTCCTCATCTATAACATCTTCAACCTCAACCTCCTCATCTTCATAAATAAAGGCCGTATTCATCTGAATAGTCGGATCATTTAAGATCTCTTCATCGTTCTCGACCTCGACATCGGGCTCAGCTTCTAACACGGTTAATTCATCATCATTTAATTCAAGCAGTACCGAATTTGCTCTCGTGTTAGAGACCTTTCCACAAACTGTCCCTCTTCAATCTCATCCTGATTCACAACACTTCTAACCAACCCCGATCCATCCACAAAGATGACAGTGTTAGCTTCAATCATCTCAATTGGTTTGGCAGCTGTATAGTCATGATACACAATAATCTGCTTGGCAGAGTCATCAACAGCACTTGTACCTGCACCAGAGGATGAATCGTGAGTTTGTTTAGGCTTATCACCTACACCGGACTCATTCGGATCTTCTTCATCATTCTTGATCTTTTTAAGTGCATCATCCTTGCATGTTTATTGCAAGATAAGATCCTCCTGTTCTTTGATCTTCACCCCCTGAGACTTAACAATCTCACGAAGATCTTTTGTTTCCTTCTGACAAAAAGAGATATATCCCATCAGCCTTCGTTGATTGTCCATCATGCGTTCTTGAGTCATACGGTCAGCAGACATTTGATTTTCATTTAAATGAAGTAGACTCAGAACCATATTCATATTTGATCATGTGTCATGGCAAGAAACGAAGCTAGGATAGGTTGAATAGGACCTTGAGGTCGGTTAAGCCTCAAAAATGAGAAGTCCATTGGTTGTGGAGGCAACATAGTCGGTGTAGGAGGAACCACTGATGTAGCAGTTGTAGGCAGTTTGAGGAATCATAACAAGCCTAGGATCAGACGTAAGTGTGGTCGTCAAAGTGAGTTTCGGGCTGCTAGTAATAAGCGGCACCACCGGTCTTTGAGAAATGGACGACCTTGGAGACTGAACTCCAAAATAAACGCCAGCACCAGCCTACACTCGTCGCTTAGATGATCCTTCAGTAGCTAACTCTTTTCCCTTTCTCTTGCGTTGAGCAGCAATTGTAGCAGCTAAAGCCGCCTCAACTGCAGCTTGTTGGTCTATTATAGCTGCATTTCCATCACCATCATTACCACCATAATCACCACCATCATTTCCACCTGTTCCCTCCTCACTCCCAGAATCCGAATCATCATGGATCCAGCGATCATTGTCAGGACATACATAATCTGGATTCACTAGATGACCAATCAAAAGTTTGGTCGGAGATGGATCCTTCCTGTAATTTTTCATCTTTCGAACAGTATCAGCCGTCATATGCTCAAGTGGCATCACGTCGTTCACAATGGCTTGATCTATAACCAGATTAGGAATAAAGTCTTCAATAATTAATTGGAGGAACCGAGGATACATAAGAAACTTCTTTCTTTGAACTGTTTGAAGACACTATTCCTTAAGATGACAGAAGATCATCTCTAAAAAATTGAAGTTCTTGTTCAGGATCAGAGCAACAATTGCCGATTGTAGCATAATTCGGCATTCATCAAAACCACCCTTTCGACCTCCTAAGCAATGGATTAGTACATGTAATAAGTACTTGTACGTTGGGCATAATCCATTCTTAGAATGTTGTATATCGAAGCTTCAATATTACCACTACAGAATACTCGACGAACCAAACCCTTGATCACCATTTTATCAAATTCACACGGATGATCAGTGTTATCTCCAAACCGAAGCACACATCGGATTACATCAATATCAACAGTAATAGGCGTTTGGTTGATTGTGGCTTCAATGTGGTTCTCAACTTCAACATACCTCACCGTATTCCAAAATTGATGAACGAACGTCAGGATTTGCATTGATGGAATAGTGAATACGCGAGCGTCGTAAGAATTCTAATAATCCTCCAAATATGTTCTCATCCGCAAAATTTGTACCAACGAAGGCACATATATTATGCTTCTTATCGTACGACAATAACGGCAAATCTTGTTGTTTTTGCTGTTGTTGTTGTTGTTGTTGATCAGCAACTGGTGGATTTTGGTCCATGTTATCAGCCATAGTTCTAAATAAACAACTTCGAGCATCCATAATAATTAATATGTATATATATATATATATATTAAAAAGGGTTGATTCGTTAAATTATTATAACGAATAATCTGTTTAGCTATCAAGTAAATAAATAACGAATAAGAAGTAGCGAATTACTATGAAATATTAACGAATTAACATCTTAGTTCGTTGTAATTAACGAATACAAATCTGATTCGTCATTAAGATTGATTCGCTATTCTAATTCGTTTGAATTGCTTAACGAATTGGACACGAATTAGTTCGAATTCGCTAAGCCAGACGAATGGCCAAAATAAGCTTAATCTTTGAATTAATTAGTCAAGGTCAAAATAACCAAGAACGTCAAAAGTCAAATTTGCAATCGGAGCTCAATACACGTATAATCAACAATACAAAGCTAAACCAGTGACCACAAAGGATCTCAGAAACGTATTACGATTACAATGATACTAATATGGTGATCTAAAATATGATAACAGGAGGTTAAATTAAGGTTTACATAAACCTTCAAAACCTGGTAATAAAATCACAAAATTAACATATCAAACATGCATTAATCTTTACAAAAATCATTACGGTGTGATCATCTATACCTTAGGATCACGAAAATATGATCAGACAGAGTTTAATGACGGTCAAGTTTTCTAGGAAAAAATTGCCGGAGTAACAGTACACTAAGGGAAGAAGAAGACAGTGAATAGTAACCGATTCGTATGCACGCCGTCCTATATAGTCTGACAAGGCACGTTTTTCAGTGTAACGAATCAGCCGATTCGTTTGAATTTTGAATTAACGAATCATCTGATTCGTTATCTGAACTTAACACATGGCATAGCGAATTAGATTCTATTCTTGTCCAGCTCGTTACATATGTATAATGAATCGAGTGTTATTCGTTACAGAGTGGCGGAAGCGAATTAGGATGTAATTCGTTAAAATGACTTAATTCGTTATTCATAATTAACGAAGTACCTTTTATTTAATTTTGTAAAATGAATAAACTAATATATAAACTAATAATTAATGAATTAAATATTTATATAAAACAATTTTAACTTAAAAGAATTACTGAGGTCCCATATCTCTTTAATCAAATACCTTAATGCGTTACACGTTTTTGAAACAATAACTTAAATGAATTTAAATATAATCAAATGTTAGTGCACGGATTTGGTGTCCGTAGCGATCGAGTAAATTAAAACTAATTTGTTTATTAAAATGTAAAATATTTACTAGAAAATTATTAGAAAATAAAAACATAGAATAAAAAATGTTTTTGTGTTTTTTTTATATGTTTTATCAAAAGAAATACATATTTTTGGATTTTTGTTGAGTTTGAGCAGAGAATCATATTGTCTGAATTGGCCTTCCATCTCAGTTTTATATTTCAGCGATATTATGACAGGCGTTAAGTTGGTCATTGATATTGTTGTCCACCTAAATCTTATAACAAGCCTTCAAGCATTTTGTGATATGGTTAATGGTTCAATTAGCACACAGAATATTAGAAACTATCAGCCTCTAATCCCTGTTCAAGCTTAATTTGAATTTTTTGCCAAATCACGCCAACTTGACTTAAACCATTATAGTGTTGATCAAAATTTTTTAAGATTTTAGAACTTTTGAGCAATGCATCAAGTTTCCTTTACTGTGAGTGAGTGTGCACGAGTCCATCTGTTGGCTTACGTACAAGGTATCCCCTGGGGTCCGTTTCTTATTGGAATTAAGACGCACAATCAAGGGAGGAACACTTGTATGACTAACAGCGGATTTTGATCAAGTCAGTAATTTAGATTTTACGGAGTACAACAGTGATCAAGTTTAATGACTTTGGGTTTGCTCTAAAAGCGAGTGAATTATTCATGCTTATAAATACCCATATGATTAAGACGCATAAAGACTCACAGTTTCCAGAATCCTAACGCTTGTTATTTGCTTTATTATATTTTTGGGTGATCAACAACTATAAGGCTTGAGTATGACAGGTTATTACATTTCTACCATCCTTATCGAGATTTTTGCTAGAGACTAACACCCCTTTCAATTTGGCTTTTCTTTATGTTTATATCACATATATTACTCTAACAGCTTTTTTAAGACCTATCAATGCACTAATGATTAAGCACTCAGTCTTTTAAGCTTATTTTTGCTGGATTTGGGGTCAAACAATTAATGTATTATCATTTTCCCTTTTTGCTTCAAAAACTCAAAATTTTGAGGAGCATAAAACAAAATGAATTTAATCGTCCCAGTCACCTCCAGTCTATAGATTAATGGCTATCCTGTCAATCTACAAGTAGATAACAGGACCAAAACATACAAGCATGCTCCATATACTTAAATAACCGACATAGTTTTCAGCGAAAAAAAAAAGTAAAAAGCATAACCAAAGCCCCAAATACTTTCCATTGTCAGGTAAATGGCTATCCCGAATATTTACAAGAAATTATCAGGACCAAACATATACAAGTATATGTCCTTCAAATAGGAGTAATTGACATATTTCTCGGCGAACGTAAGCAAAAATCTTTTTGGATTTTCTCTTTACACACTTAAAAACACAATTTTTTTTGTCGTTTTCGGATTTTTCTGTATAAACGGGAAATTTACAATCTTTTTGATTTTTCAAATTTTCTTATAAATAAAAACTAAAAATTTCACAGTCCTTTTGTCTTTTCAATTTTTTAAGTTGTTTTTGGTTTTTTCAAAATTTTCTTATAAATAAAAACTAAAAATTTCACAATCTTTTTGTCTTTTCAATTTTTTAAAATGTTTTTGGATTTTAGCTATATAAAGAAAAGCACAATTTTTTTGTCTTTTCAATTTTTTTAAGATGTTTTTGGATTTTATCTATACAAACGAAAAGCACAATCTTTTTTTATTTTCTATTTCACCCCCTAAAAACCAAACTCAAAAATAAAAATTTTAAAATGTAAATAAACTGCAAAGAAAGAAGTTAAGCTAGTTTCAAGATATCAGCAAGGGTTTTTAAGCCATTTAAACCAAGCAAGAATTGAAAACGCGTTTTGTCAAATGCTTTGATAAATAAATCAGCCCGTTGAAAATCGGTGTGTACTTTCTCAAGGTCAATTAATTTCTTTTCAAAACAATCCCGTATGAAATGATATTGAATTTCGATATGCTTCGTTTTCGAGTGTTGTATGGGATTTTTGGTGATACAAATGGCAGCAGAATTATCAATTAAAATGGGAGTAGTAAGAAACTTCAAATCGTAGTCACGAAGATGTTGTTGTATCCGCAAAACCTGGGAACAGCTACTCGAGGCTGCAACATACTCAACTTCGGCGGTTGAAGTGGAGACCGTTGTCTGCTTCTTACACTGCCAGGAAACAAGCTAGCTTCTGAAGAATTTGCATCCTGCTGTAGTTGATTTGAAATTAATCTTGCATCTTCCATAGTCTGAGTCAGAATAAGCAGTAAGATCAAATATATCGTCCTTGGGGTACCATAACCCGGTGTCTGGATTGCCCCATAGATATTGAAGAATACGCTTGACCGCTGCCAGGTGAGTCACTCGGGGACTAGCTTGGTACCTAGCACATAAACAAACAACAAACATTATGTCGGGTCGAGAAGTAGTAAGATACATCAAGGAACCAATCATAGCTCGATATAGGGTAGGATCGACGGTATCCACCAATTCATCCGGTGATAAATTGTGACCCACAGGGAGAGGAGTAGAAGGGGTTTTTCCGGCAGTAATCTTGAATCAGCTCAAGACGTAGTTCACGTATTTAGTCTGGTGAATGAAGATTCCTTTCGTAGACTGATGAACCTGCAACCCTAAAAAGAAATTCATCTCTCCCATCGAACTCATTTCGAATTTGGTTTGCATTGACTTCTCGAATTCCTTACACAACGCATCATTTGTTGACCCAAAGATTATTTCATCGACATAAATCTGAATGAGGAGAAGCTTATCACCAATGTTTTTGTAAAATAAATTGTAGTTAATAGTCCCACGTTTGAAACCGTTATCCGTCAAATGTCGGCGAGCGTGCCATAACAAGCTTTCGGGGCTTGATGTAGACCATATAATGCCTTGTTTAAGCGATAAACTCGGTCAGGATAATCGGGGTCTTCAAAACACGGAGGCTGTAAAATAAACACTTCCTCGTGAAGTTCACCATTGAGAAAGGCACTTTTGACATCCATTTGATAGACTTTTTTGTTCTTGTAAGCTGCATAGGCTAGAAAGATTCGTATGGATTCCAATCTTGCAACCGGAGCATACACTCCAGTGTAGTCAATACCCTCTTACTGATGAAAACCTTGCACCACTAATCGTGCCTTATTTCTCACGATCAACCCACGATCGTATTTTTTACATTTATATACCCACTTAGCCAGAATCGCCTTCTTGACTCTAGCAGGTTTGTCAATAGGATCCCAAACACCCAAACGCGCAAATTGCTGTAATTCATCTTCCATGGCTTCTACCCAAGAAGGATCTTGAAGAGCCATACGAGGAGTCGTTGGCTCAACTTGAGATAGAAAGCAAGTAAATTTAGCAAGATTAACAATTCCAGATGAATGCAAATCTGTATAAGCACATAATACATTATTCTCACTTGACGCAACAACTTGATGACGTGTATGAACGCCTACATCAAGTTCTCCAATAATGTTTTCTTTCGGATGATAATTATGAATCCTAAGAGTGGGATTCTCAGGAACAGTATCATTTTCAAATAAATTAGTGTAATGTTCTCCCAGCTCGTGAGATGAAACATCACTATCAAGATCAATAACTTGATCAACAACTAGAGTATCATCAGAAGAAGTAGATGCATTATCAAAGAGAACTGGAGAATCATTATCAGGATCTTCAGTTGGAGCATCGGTTGGAGCTTCAACATCATTTGAATTTAAAAATCATGGAATTACCAGTTGTTCTTCAAAGTAAGCCCGAACCAAATCTTTATCCGGTTGATCAGTTGTTGGAAAAAATGAATTAAATATGCCATCATAGTCAAACATCCAGTCGGGACCTTTCCCTTGAGGAGGTATAGTGTACTTTTAACAGTCCACATGGTACCACTCCTCAACACAACCAGACGTGAAGTTAAATACCCGTTTCTTAGGAGAAGCATAACCCAAGAAATACCCTTCAATGGTTTTTTCATCAAATTTACCCACATCCTTCTTCAACATCGTACAAGGACACCCAAACGGTTCCAAGTACTTTAAATTAGGTTTTCGATTATTCAACAGCTCTTAACTCTTCTTCTTGAGTCTCTTTACAATTAGAACTCGATTGAGTGTATAACAAGCAGTATTCACCACCTCATTCCAAAATTGGACAGGAAGCTTTGAATCAACAAGTATTGTTCTAGCAGTTTCAATCAACGTTCTGTTCTTTCGCTCATCTACACCGTTTTGTTGTGGTATGTATGGGGCATTGTATTCTCGATGAATTCACTTTTGTAAACAAAAGAAATCCAATACAATATTTTTAAATTCAGTACAATTGTCACTTCGAATTCTCCTCACTTTTTGATTGTATAGTGATTCGATCTTAGTGATTAAATTTTGAACAAGAACAGGTGTTTGATCTTTCAAACTCATAAATAAGACCCATGAGTATCTTGAATAATCATCGGTAACTACCAGGCAATACCAATCACCAGAGATACTAGCACGATTCACTAGACCAAAAAGATCCATATGAAGTCGCTCAAGAGGAGTATCAATAGAGTTCAATAGCTTAAAAGTATGCGACATTTTCTTCTGTTTTCCTTTTTTGCAAGCAATACAGTGGTCAGATAACTAAATTCTTCAAAGACAAACCTTCAACTAGGTCATTTGCCATTAGATAGTTCATTAGATAGTCTTTCTCGGTTGCCTTTGAGACAAAACATGTTTCAATAGATGTTGATACTTTAGAACTCATATTTACGAGATAAATATCATTTGATTGAGGTGATCGCATGATAACCATGTCCTCGAGAATCACATAACCCAGTTTCAAAATCAGACATTCTTTATCGGTAAATATTGTAGTGTATTGCTTGTCACAGATTTGCGACACACTCAATAAATTATGTTCTACCTTGTCACAATAATTGACTTTTTCAAAAGTAATATGCCCATTCGAAACATCACCTTCTTGTGTGGTTATACCCCCAGAATTCCCAGCAAACGCCACATAACCCCCGTGAATATTTCTTACATTTGTTAAGAGGTCAAGATTTCCAGTAATATGACGAGAACATCCGCTATCCATTAACCAGTTTTCACCAGAAATGGTCTTGGATGTACCCTACACACAAAGGAAAATGATTAGTTCAAAAAGGCAGGCCAAGCCTCAGTCTTGGGCACCTTTTGGTTTTCTTGAGAAACATTAAACTTAGCCGAATTCAACTGTTGTTCAGCAACTTGAGAATAATTTACAGGCTTCTTAGACTTTCGTCTTAGAGAAGCAGCTTGAACTACATTTGAGTTCACATTTTTTCACAATGATTTAGTTGGAACAAACTTTGGTTTAACGTGACCATAAGTTTCATTCATATGAACCACCTTTCGACGATTCACGTTTGAGAACATGATGTGAGTATCATCATCATATGACACAGGTCATTTCAGAATCTCTTTAATTAAAGGAACTGGTTTTGATTGATCTTTGACAAATGGATGAAGATTCTGAGAACTCTTATGTCCACATGGTTGTTTTAATTTCTCACAACATGACCTTGTTGACCGCAAAGAAAGCAGCTTCGCATGTCCACATGGTTGTTTTGAGATTTAGCAGTAACATATGACACAGAAGGATGATAACTCACATTCTTGGTAAAAACGCTTAGCTAAATCATCAGATGACCCCGATTTCTTTCTCAAATAAAAATCTAAGTTAGAACAGTTGGAAAAACTTTGCAAAGTATAGGTTCCAGTTGATTTTACAAACTGAACTTTCTTAGCATGTTTTAAAACTTGCTTAGCTTTAGTTAAAGGGTTAAATGAAACTAATGTTTTAGCTTGAGCATACTGACGTTCAAGGTCTTGAATCTTAGAGGTTTCATTGTGAAAAACACTTTCAATCAGTTCTGGTTTAATTATACTAACTGGAAGATCTTTCTCAGTGAACATCGTGTCTATGCCTTTTAATTTAAACACACGACCAGTAGATGGCTTGGAAACATTCAGATTGATGAAACGCAACAAATCCTCATCAGAAATTTTGGGCTTTTCTGGTTTCTTAGCTTTCACTGGTTTAACCTTAACAAGATTTTCTTGTTTCCCCTGAGTTGTGTGTGAACCATACACAGCCTCCTCAAATTCATGAGGTTCATAAAGTATGTGATTGGAACTTGGAATGTTCGTGTTCTTGTGTATTATTTCATGTTCGAACACATCCTCAATAATGACCTTATCAACATTTTCAACAAATACTTTATTTCTTTGAACATGTGGTTTCTGAGTTGTAGTTTGAGCTTTAACTGGTTTTGCTTTTTATGAAATCATGGGTTCTTTAACAATCACATCCTCTTCTTTTCTAGCAAAAGGATTTGGTTTGTAATCATTCTGAAAAGGTGGTGAAATTTCAAAAAAACCTATTCCTTTCTTTGAATCTTTTTGCTTACCAGATACTTCCATTATTTCGTTTAACAAAAAGGAAGAATTTCTGAATTTTCCCAATTTGTTTTTTAACTCAAGAACCTCATTTTCAAGCTCGGTTATCTTTGATCTATGTTTCAAAATTTCTTGAAACTTTTGATCATTAATAGTCATTTTAACCGATAACTCAGCTTTTAGATCATGGTTACTTGTCGACAATGCTTTCAATCTTCTCACGAGATCTCATTTGAGATTCCAAAGTTTATCAATAAGCATCCTTTAGTGAAGTGATTTCTTTCACTAAATAGTCATTGTGATTTTTCAAGGAATCTAACTTAGGCTTGTTTTTCTTACTTTCAACACAAAGAATAGAAGAACTAACCTCATTGATTTTGGCCATACAAGAAAAAGTAGTTGGAAGCTTTGCACATGAGTCATCAGAATCAGACTCATTGTAAGAAGATAGTTCGCTTCCACTTGCATCTTGAAAATTCTTAGTTAATCCAAACATTGCTAGATTTGCTTGATCGTTATTGCTTGTGATCCAGAAGACGAAGGTTTAGCTCCAGAAGACTTTCCCGCATCATTTTCGCTTTTACCAGATGAATTCTGATCTTGCTTTCTAGGGCCAATGTACTCTTTCTTTGGCTTATCACATTCTTTAGCAAAATTCCCAAACTCTTGACAGTTATAGCATTTGACCTTCAATCTGATTGTGATGAGAATTGATTTGAAGGTGATGAATTTCCAAACCCTCCAGATGAACCTAGAATACCAGATGATCCATAATTTCTAGCTGTGTAGAAACAAGCACGTGGATCACTATAGATAGTTGTAGCATTATCACTTGCATTTTGTGTAAGAAATGCAGTGATATGAGAAATGGTTGAACTCAACGGCATACTTCCACCATAAAATGCAGGGTCTTGATTATCTTTAGAAGAATTCTGACATTTAAGATCGTATTCTCGTGCTTCAATCTTTTGCATGAATTCAGATGCTGTCAGATCTTCATTGTTAAAGTAATTATTTTCTTTCAAAACCATCAAGAAATTCGAGTAAGAACTCAACAAAGCACTTTTAATGGTGTCAATCTTATCAACTTCAGATGTTTCTAACCTCATCTTGTCCATCTCAGCTATCAAGTGATTAAACCTTGTTGTCATCTCTTCAACAGTCTCTCCTTTAAGTAAATTAAAGTTTCTAAACTGAAACTTGAGCATAACCTTCTTACTTTCGGCGGTCTTACCCATACTTCTCATACGAATATGTTGGAACAATGAAGCACAAATCTTTATACTACCAACATGATGAAAGATGTTTTCAGGTAAAGCCATTGTAAGAGTAGAATAAGCTTTTGTTTCAATCTCCAACGCTTTCTTTTCGTCTTGAGAATATTGAGAGATAGCCTTAGGTGTAAACCCGATAGTTTCAACCCCAATCATTGAAACGGTGTAAACCTCATCCAAGCAATACGAACATTCAGGGTGAAATGACCCTAGATAAGCACGGAAACGGGGTTCCCATTTAGCAAAGTCGCTAAATTTCATTAAACGTGGACACTTTGAATGTGAACCGATCTCGGTATCCAGTTGCAACATTTGTTGCATTAACATATTTTGAGAAGCTAATGCATACATACCAACCATGTTGCTATAAGACAGTATTTTCAAACTCCAAGGATAATAAGTTAAAAATTATATTAACGAACTGTGAACAATAGAATTAACAAACTGTAAACAGTGGATAACGAATCACAACTTAACGAATAGAAAATTTGTTTAGGTAACGAATTTGGAACAGTATCACACGAAGTAAGTTATAACGAACTATTATGCGAAATAAGTTAAGTAACAAATTAGATTGACTCAATGTATGAACGAATCAGATGGTTTTTGTTTAAAAAATCACTAAGTGTAGACTTAGCGAATTAAGTGTCGAATTAGCTACTATTGATAACGAATCACCTTATAGCGAATCAGGTTGTTACAACGATTTGTAACAAACTCTGATAATGATTGCCATGTGGCAAAATATTGTTATAATAACCGTTAACGAAGTGGACACGTGTAACACGAATTGAGTAACACGAATCAGGAGCTGTAACGAATTGATTCACGAATTAGGTAAAAAATAACGAATCAGATATCAAATTGGTGAACAGTGTGTAACGAACTACCAAAGTTTTAACGAAACTTCAAACATCAATGAAGATCTTCAAATCTTCATCTGAAATTTCCAGAAATCTGGAAAATGAAGAACACTGATATACAAACTTAAATATGTTATACTATATCAATACTTAACCAAATTGTTCATATAGCAGATCAAAACACTCGGAAATACCACTCGAATCCAATTCAACCTCAATTGTAACTCAATTAACCATCGATCAAAACCAATTTGACCAAATCTAATGCCATGTTTTCGGCCAAAACCAAAACAACACAATTCAATCCAAAACCAATCCGAATTCCAATTTCTATTAACTAATTCTTACCAATACCTTAATAACCTCAAATCCAATCCAATCAATCCATATCCAATTCCGAATCTAACTCAATTCGATCCAAAATTAAACCGGATATAAACCTATACCAAAATACCAATTAACAGTCCACTAATAATAACTAATCATACGAATCAAGGGCAATCAAACACCGAAAGCTCTGACACCACTTGTGATCTCCTTAATTCAAACCTCAGATCTCAGATCTGATAGATAAATAATAACGATTACGGATCTAGTTCATGATGCTCTTATACGATTATGTATTATTGTTATATGTATTAGTTAGTATTAGATATGTGTATGTATAATATGTTAATGAAGCTTGAGAGAAAACGAATTGGGCAGAGGTTCGATAATCTAAACTCAAAACTTAAATTAACAGTGGAATAACACCACTATATTTAGAGGATGAATCTAGTTCATTACACATTCCGTAACGAACAAGACTCCAAATCATTACATTACAATAACTGAAACAAACATAACAAATCATCCCCTGATTCGTTAAACATCCTTAACGAATCAGAAGGGAACATAACTTAAGTCTAGTTCGTTAAATATCCTTAACGAACAAGATAATAAACTTAACGAACTACATTAATGTCTTTAATAATTAATATATTAATAAAACGATAAATACATTAATGATAAGTACAAAGACTCGAGACGCAAAACCGTGTACTAACACAAACGAATAAGATCACGAAAAGTAACGAATTAGTTAGCGAATCAGGTATAATTCATTTTAGCGAATGAGTTAACGAATTAAATAATAATTTAAAATCTTAATGGAAAATGTGTTAAGGCTCTGCCCCTTGGACCCCGCTAGGGCTGCCGCCCCTAGAACCCCGCTGCCAGGGGCGCTGCCCCCGTACCCCTGTTCGTTGAGGGTAATAATTAAATTAGAAATGAGATATGGGTAGTGATAGTTAAATTGATACGTGTAATTATTATACAGTTAGCCGTGCACAACTCAAGAAAGGAATAACAATTAACGGTGAATGTGTTGAGTCAAAGATTTGACCAAAATGAAGTACATGGAAGATTGGAATCTTCTCAAACTCCTCAGAATTCGCTAAGTATAATCCAGGCACACCTTAGACTTCCGAGCAAGCTTTTACTTAGCCGGGTACGATATTTTGTATATCGGGCAAGGTTTACTTTAAGTAGTCTTCTTTAGTGGATATCCGAGCAGGGTTTGCAAATTAGTGCATTGTCGAGCAAGGTTCACTTGTTTATGTAGATCCAGGCAACGTTCACTTTGTCAAGCAAGTCTGTTCTTCATAGCCAAGTAGAGTTCACTCCCGAGTAAGCTTTTGGCTAACCAAGTCCATGAAGCCAAGTGATTGGAAGACCGGGCAAGGTATTCTTTAATAATTATGGTCCGAGCAAGCTTGATGTATAAATGGAATATCTCCAAGTAACATCAGGCAAGGTTCAACTCAAGCAAGGAACAGTACTCCCGAATACACTTTGCTAATAAGTTATATTATAGCAAAGAGTTGAAATGGACCATCGAAAAACAAGGTTGCTCGTAAGGGTTTGTCGGGCAAAGTCTGGCAAAGTCAAGAATACTGAAGTCTACCCGGTGAGTATTTTACTTGGTAAAATACTCTTCAAGTAAACCCGGAAACTGATACCGAGCACACTTCTATGTACCAAATCTAAGGCAGGTGGAGCACACAGTCTACTCGGAGAAGTTTACTTATCCAGAGCCTACCCGGAAGACTTGTTTTACACTTAGAATATTTTCTGATTATGTAATTTGAATATGTATTTACGTTTGGGGTTTCTAGAAGGAATGACAGCTGTCCTAGGTTGGCAGGCCTATAAATAGAATATTTTAGGGCACGCCGCCAAGGACACACACAACACACGGACAAAGGCAGACAGACACATTTATTAAGATAGAATATTGTGTGTGACGGCCGTCTTTGTACGAAAAAACCCTCCTTCAAGAAACCCTAAATCGATTATCCTATTTGTATGATGAATGTTATATAAATGGAAATCTTTTGAGTGAGTCTTGTTTGTGTTGGTTATCATTGAATACTTATTAAGCAACCGTATGTTTGTTATTGATTCCGCCTTTAACAAACGGATATCTTTCTAAATATAGCAACCCGTCATTAACTCCCTTGTCAACACATCAATCTGTGTGAGTTATAACATGATTAAGTAAGATCCAGCTAAAATCAAGGGACCTAACAAGTGATATCAGAGCTGATTACTGCTATTTTAGAAAGATTGTTGCTGATTGAAGATTTGAAGAAGAATGACATAAGCAGACCACTGCTCCATTGATTTGTGACGTCAGCAGCTCTGTTCTTCATTTTTTTCTTCCAGATCTACAATCATTTGGTGTTTTCTCTTCCTTGTTCTATTTAAAGTTTTAATCTTTATATTTATATCTTGTTCTTATCGAATCAGACACCTCAGATCTGAACTATTGGTTTTCAGATCTGAATATTTTTGAAACTTTGTTTTTGACAAAGAAATTACTTTTGTTTTCTCAAAATGTTTGGTTATGAAGAACAAGAGGTGTCTACTAACAAGATTCCTAGATTGTATGGACAGGAAAATTTCACTAAATGGAAGGTCTTGTTTGAAGCAGCCGTTTGCTACAATGATGTTGATATGTGGAACTCCATCAAGAATGGTCCACAAGCTATTGTTGAGGAAGGTGCAAATCCGGGAGCAACTGCTGGTGTGAGAGAAAGGATGAGAAAGGTTGATGTCAAGGCTTTAGCAATGTTGAAGCTAGGTCTGTGTTAGGAAATACTCACCAAGGTTGCACATCATCCCAATGCCAAGGCAATGTATGATGCAATACTTGAGATGTTTGAAGGAAATGTTGAACTCAAGAACATCAAGAAGCAGAGATTGAAGCAGCAGTTAGAAAGATTCAAGTATAAAGAAGGAGAAAGGTTGAAACCAATTCTGGAAAGGTTTCTGGGAATTGTGAATGAGCTCAGAACCACAGACTATGTCATGACTGATTTTGATCTCAACACCAAGCTGCTGAACTCTATGCCAAAGGAATGGTATACTGCCTGCAAGTTCATTCTTACAAAGCACAACTTCAATGTGCTAAAAGTAGATGATGTAGTGTGTTTTCTTCAAGCTGCTGAGATAGAGATGATAGAGAATGAGATGATAAAGGAGGAAAGACCCTGCTTCAGTGTATCAAATGCATTGATTGCACCTATGGGTAATCTGACTACCAAGAATCAGCAGCAGATTCCCATCATTGAAGAACTTGTTGAACTCAATTCTGATACTCCAAAATCATTTGTTGGTGTTAGCACAAGTAATCAAGGAAATCAGCAAAGATTCAATGTGCAGCTGATTGATGACACTGATTCTGCCTCTATGGCAAGTGGGAATGTTCCTCACACTGGTGGTGGACATGGTCAAAGCAGTGATTCAAAGGATTTGCTTTCAATGTTCAATGAGTCATATAATGCATTTGTTGCAAAGAATTTAATTCACACAAGTGTAGTGCAAGATGATCTTGAACATATATATGCTGATGATTTGGAGGACATGGATTTGAAGTGGCAAGCTGCCATGTTAGCTTTGAGAAGTAAGAGGTTGTATAATAGAACTGGTAGATCTCTGGTTTCTGATTCTAATGAAAGGATTGGTTTTGACAAGTCAAAGGCAATCTGCTACAATTGCCAACAGCCAGGACATTTTGCAAGAGAATGCAACCTGCCAAGGAACTATCAGATGAATCAATTTCAGAATCAACAACCAAGAAATCAGCAACCTCAGTATCAGCAGCAGCCTCAGTATCAGCAGAGACCAAACAACAACAACTTCAATCCCAACAACAACTACAATCCCAACTTCAACAACTTTCAGCCTCAAATGAATAATCTTAATCAAAGTATGTAACAAAATCAAGGTTTTCAAATGAACAACAATCAAAACCTTCAAGATGTTTCAAACAACACAGTTCCAGCCAACCAAAATCAACTGAGAAACCAAGGAAATGTGGCAGTGACTACACAACATGAAGGTAACTTTGATTGGAGCAATCATGAAGAGGACATTGCTGATGATATCAAGAGAGCAAATGTGGCATTTATGGCTATAATTGAAAAAGAGACTGGATCATCATCTCAGGTACACTCTGCTCCTACTAGTGACTTAAATGAACTTATCAATGACTTGAAAACAACAGTAGGTAAGCTGGAAAGTGATTGTTTCAGGAAACAAAGTATCATCAATGGGTATGAGGCAAGTGAGTTGATTAGTGAAGAAAAGATCAAAAGTTTAGAAGATGACTGCATGATCAGTTACAGAGCTCAATCCAGATACATCACTGAGATAGATGGATTGAAAAAGATGTTAGTTGAAGAAAAGGTGCGGAACACAAAACTGAAAGTGGAAACTGAATTTTTGAAGAATTTGGTTTCAACAGGCAACATATGTGGTATTCTGAACCAAGTAAAGGATCAAGACAAATACAAAGTAGTTCCACCCCCATTCAATAACAACTTCATGCCAAAGGTTGACAAAGAGAAAAGAGATGCATACTTGCAACAATTCAGAGATGTCTTTCAAGACAAAGAAGAATTTGTTGATTTGTACAAGAAGGTAGAAGTGAATGAAGAAGGTGAGTTTGTGGTTAAGGAAGAAGTAAAAGAGGATAAGTAAATTGGAGTTCAAGTCTTTGAGGATGACTTTGATCCTGTTGAATTGGATCAAGATGACTTGAGTGATCAAAGTGATCAAATCACTGATGAAGAGATCAAAGCTGATGAAAGAGGAAGAAGATACAAGAAACCAGAATCAGTTGACAAACTTCCAAAGTATCCTCCAGTCACATCAAGAATGAAGAAACATAATGAATGAATGAAAAGAGAACATGTGTCCTTTGACATATGTGAAAGAAAGAGGGTAAATTACAATGCTGTAAGGCCCCCAAGCCAAGAAGTATTAGAAAAGATAAAGCAGAACAACAAGAAAAGGGTGCAAGAGATGTAAATGTTGATCCTATTTTCTCTAATCATGAAGTTCTTGATATTGGAGAAGTGGAAACTATGGAAGAATATGAGAAAAGACAATCAAGACATAGAGAAAATCAGGATGAAGAACCACTGAATATACAAAAAATTGTGTTTGTAAAAAGCAAGACTAAAAGAAAAGACATCATGATTGAAGAATTTGTTCCTTTCTCAATCAATTTTGATAGTCTAAAGAACAAGATGACCATTGGAGTCAATGAGCCAAGACCAAGTGAAAGGTTCAAGAGACCTAAAGAGCATGAAATATTAAAAGGAAAGGTTTGGTGTAAGAAGTGTGATGAGTATGGGCGTCATACAGACTCCTGTAATGAAAGACTTAAATTCAAGCCTTTTCATGTCCCAGATGAAACAAAGTATGGACAAGACTTTGTGGCCTATAAAATGAAGTATGAAAAATATTTGGGTATGGGAAAGGATTGTGCAGAGGAAGTTCTGGAAAAAGAGAGCCAAAGGCATTCACTAAAAGTCAAGAAACATGTGATCAAACCTGTTAACAAGGTTAAATCTCCAGTGAAGCATGTGAAAACTGTTAAGAAGGACTCTCAACCATTGAGAACAATCCCAAAAATGGATAATCAGTCTGTCAAATCTGATAGTTCTCAAAGATCATCAAGCAGTGAGAACACAAAAAGACATGTGGTATCTAGAAAGAAACCAACAGAACTCACTGGTGATGAGAAGTTTCTGTTAAAGCATGGATATGAACCACAAGGTTTTCTTTGGAAACCTAAGCCTGAGATTAAGGTTGAGATAATTGCTGATGTGAGAGACTACTCTGAAAAGAAGGACTATGTGATAAAAGAGTTTGACACTGACTCAGCTGAGTACCTGATGTGGGCCCAAGTATTGAAGACCGGGCTATTATGTTTCTGGAGGCCCAAGATCGCGCAACAAAGGGTGGCCCACGAAAACGGCCATAACTTGGCCCACGAAGCTCCGTTTCAGGCCCATTACCAGTCGAATCGATGCTTGAGACGAGGAGCACATTGTGGCAAATGCTTATGGCAGTTTGGCCCCTGTCTGAAGTCCAAAAACGACTCCTAAATAAAGTTATGGGCCTTTTAATGTTTTTTCAGCACTTTTTATGTTTTTATTTTTGGGTTTGTGTTTGGCCCATGGCCCGTTTTAGGCCCATTTCGTATTAGAACTCTTATTTATATGTTGTGATGTAAGCTGAACAATCAGACTTGAATATTAATAAATTTTGTTTTTCTCTTCATTTTCCCTAGACTTTTGGGTGGGATTTGGGAGTTTTGAAGTTCATCACGCGTATTCACTGAATCAACGTGATTCGATCTTCGTTTTGTTTATACCGCCGCATCAGTACCAGAACTCAACATCACTAGTTAAAACCCCAAGAGAGTGGTTATGAAACAGACAATTCAGATAATCTAGAAGTCACTCATGAAGATCCTGAATCAACTACACTCACTTCCCAAGCTGTGTCTGAAACTGAATCTGATGAGCTGCAAGTTGATAAGGCTTGCACTTCATCACTCAACTAATCAAACTTTCTTTGTATGTGCAGGAACAGTCCAATCCTCTGAATGACATATGGTACATAGATAGTGGATATTCTAGGCACATGACTTGTGACAAGAGATCTCTTGTCAATTATAAAGAAAAGTATGAAGGTCCAGTAGCTTTTGGAAGTGATGAGAATGGTGGAAAGATTGTTGCAAAAGGAATCTTAACAAACGGGAAAGTCTCATTTGATAATGTATTTCATGTTGAAATTTTCATTACGAAGATGTATCACGTCAGGATCCGTTGATCTGCTGAGAATATCACAAATGTGTGATAAGGGATACAAAGTCAGTTTTGATGATTCACACTGTTTCATTCTAAAACCTGAGTTTGTGATTCCACCTGAAATGATTATGATGATGGCACCAAGAAATGGCAATCTGTATGAATTGAATATGAAAGAAGCTGTTTCAAGTGGAGGTGCATGTTTTGTTTCCAAAGACACTGAAAATGAGTCAAAATTGTGGCATAGGAAACTGTGTCATGTGAACTTGAAGAACATGAACAGACTTGTTAAGGGTGAGCATGTCATAGGCTTACCCACAAGAGAATTCAAATTGGAAGATCGCTGTAGTTCATGCCAAAAGGGAAAACAACACAAATCTACTCATAAGCCAAAACTCATCAACTCAATTGATCAAGCACTTGAATTACTTCACATGGATCTTTTTGGTCCTGTAAGTGTACCAAGTATAGGGAAGAAAAGATATTGTCTTATGATCATTGATGACTATTCAAGATACACTTGGGTTTATTTCCTAAGTACCAAGGATAAGACTGCAGAGTTGATTAAAGGTTGTATAACAATGATTGAGAACAAGTTGAATAAGAAAGTCAAGATGATGAGAAGTGACAATGGCACTGAGTTCAAGAATGGAGTTATGCAAGAATTCTATGAAGAAAAGGAATACAGCAACAATTCTCAGCTCCTAGAACTCCTGAAAAAAATGGTGTAGCAGAAAGAAGAAATAGAACCTTAATTGAAGCTGCAAGAACCATGTTAGCAGATGCTAATCTGCTTGTCACTTTCTGGGCTGAAGCCATAAATACAGCCTGCTATGTTCAGAACATGGTACTTGTCAACAAAAGGCATAATAAAACTCCATATGAAATATTTCACAACAGGAAGCCTTACATTAAGTTTTTTAAGCCCTTTGGATGCAAATGTTTTCTACTTAACACAAGAGACTATTTGAACAAGTTTCAAACAAAGTCCCTGGATTGTTTCTTTGTTGGATATTCTACACACTCAAAAGCTTATAGAGTATATGTGAAAGACCATTTGAGTGTTATAGAATCATCTGACATCATCTTTAATGAGAATCAATTCAATACAGTTGATGGTGCAGCATGGCTGTTTGATTATGAAAAGTTAATAAGGTCTTTCAAGATTTATCCTGAAGACTTTGATGAATCTTTCTACAAGACCAGTGAAGTTGAAGAGAAAAAGAAGAAATAATTGGACTTAGAAGAATTATGGAAGAAGGTTGCTAGAAAATAAAAGGAGTATACTTTTGTGAAGAATTCCTCATGTGATATTGGTGAACCTGATCAAGAAAACAATCACAATGTTGAACATGATCATACTGAGAACAATCAAGACAATCAGGATGTACAGAATGATCAAGTTCAGAATGAAGGTGACACAAGCAACCAAGCAAGTGGAGAAGAAGCTGCATCTACAGCAAGATTTCAAGAACTATTTCAAAGATTGAACTTAGAAAACAATGGTGCATCTACTTCAGGACAACATAATGATGAAGCAACAGAATTTCATGATGCAAAAACTGATTTGGCCATTGAAGAACCAGAGCTCAATGAAACAAATCTTGACACAAATTTGTCTACAAATATGATTATACAAACTCCTTATGTGGAGAAGAATCATCCTTCTAAAAACATCATTGGTGATTTGCATGAAAGAGTTACAATAAGTCATTCTGAAATTGCAAATATCTGTCTTTACTCCTGCTTTCTATCCCAAATAGAGCCAAAGAACATTGCTCAAGCACTGAAAGACAATAGTTGGGTGCAAGCAATGTAAGAGGAACTGGCACAGTTTAGAGACCTACATGTGTGGAATCTTGTAGATAGGCCAATAGACAGATTTGCAATAGGAAGCAAATGGGTTTTTAGAAACAAAAGGGATGAAAGGGGTTTGGTGATTAAGAACAAAGCTAGACTTGTAGCACTGGATGTCTTCAAAAAGAAGGAATAGACTTTGAGGAAGTCTTTTCTCCTGTTGCAAGACTTGAAGCTATCATGATTTTTCTTGCATATGCTGCCTCAAAGAACATTAAAGTGTTCCAACTTGATGTTAAGTCTGCATTTCTAAATGAAAAGATTGATGAAGAGGTGTATGTAGCTCAACCTTCAGGTTTTGAGGATCCAATGTATCCAAACAGGGTGTATAAGCTAAAAAAAGCCCTTTATGGATTGCATCAGGCTCCTAGAGCGTGGTATGATGAGCTGTCAAATCATCTTCTTGAAAATGGGTTCAAAAGAGGAGCCATTGACAAGACACTCTTCTACAAAAGAAAGGGATCAGACTTGCTTCTATTACAAGTGTATGTGGATGACATCATCTTTGGATCTACAAATGAACAAATATGCATGGAGTTTGAAGGGGTAATGAAGTCCAAATACAGCATGAGTTCTATGTGAGAAATGAACTTCTTTCTTGGATTGCAAGTTCAACAGAAAGCTGAAGGGATCTTCATTCACCAAAACAAATATGTGCAGGAGATCATGAACAAAGAAAGATGATTGCAGATGAAAAGGGGGAGTCTGTAGATGAACATGAATATAGAGCCAAAATTGGATCTCTGATGTATCTGACTGCAACAAGACCAGATATCATGTTTGATGTATGTGTGTGTGCAAGATTCCAATCAAGTCCAAAAGTCTCCCACATGAATGCTGTTAAAAGAATATTAAGATATTTGAAGGGAAGACCAGACTTAGGGATTCGGTATCCAAAGAACCAAGCTTTTGATCTGATTGCATATACAGACAGTGATTATGATGGCTGCAACATGAGCAGAAAGTCAACCTCAGGAGGATGCCAATTTTTGGTTGAAAGGCTAGTGTCATGGCAATGCAAAAAGCAGACGACAGTCTCAATCTCTACTGCTGAAGCTGAATATGTTGTTGTATCTGCCTGCTGTGCACAAGTTCTATGGATTCAAAATCAGATGCTGGACTATGGTTTAAATTTTCTGAACACCCCTATTCTTATTGACAATACTGCTGCATACTTTACTATTAAAAGTCCTGTTCAACATTCTAAAACTAAGCACATTGAAATCAGACATCACTTCATCAGAGATTGCAGTGAAAAAGGTTTGATTGAAATGCAAAGAGTTGATACAAGTGACAATTTGGCTGACCTATTCACCAAAGCACTTGATAGAACCAGGTTCAACTTTCTTTTGAAAACCTTAGGAATAATCAACTCTGATGAGATCTGATTGAGGATGTGTGCCTAGTTATGTACCTCTATGTGCTAATTGATTATTTTGTTGAGGTCATAATGAATGTTTAGTGAATATGCTTGATTATGTTGCTTAATTATGTCACTTGAGTATGCTACTAAATATGTTAACTGTTATGTGCTTTGACTGATTACGTGTGAAAAATTTGACATGATTGAATGGATTTATATGTTTGCATGTTTATCGGTTAATGTGCATTTGTGATGTCAGGATAAGTGTTCTTGTTATGAATTATTTGTTGATGTAAGCTTATCTGATATCATTTCTTAATTGCTTAAATATGTGCTTTATCTGATCTTCTGATTTTATTAAGATAAGTTAGAATTTGATTATTAGTACTGTCTACTTGTCTTGATGATTTCTTGTTTGATTAAGATTTGAATATGTTACAACTGTTTGTGTCAAAATGTGTTTTATGTCAAAATTAAATGATGAAATGAAGATTTTACAATGAATTTTACATAAATACTCTATTTTGATCAAAACATGAGCATGTTGTTAATGGTGTAGAGATATGATACGATTATTCAGTTCAAGCTTTAAAAGAAGCTTAAAAGAAGGATTTTTAAAGAGAAGTCTCAAGAACTTGTTTTTGCTGAAAATTATGTCATTTGCCCAGTTGGAAGGACATGCACTTGTGTATGTTTGGTCCTTAAATCTCTACAGACTCAAAGGATAGCCATTGACCTGAAAACTGAATGCATTTGGGGCAATTATAACTTGTTTCTTATTCCTTCACATAAAACTATGTCAATAACTCTAACTTTGAAAGGACATATATTCACATGTATGTTTGGTCATGTTGACCATTTGTGATCAAACAGGATAGCCATTTACCTGCCAATGAAGAGAAATTGGGGTGATTGAATATTAAACTGTGGTTATATATGGGAAATGATAGTACATTGACTACTTAGCCACTCATATGGATTTAATAGGCTAAAAAGACCAGAGTATAGTCATTAACATGTATGGTTGCTTTCCCATGATGATGTAAAATCTAAGGTGATAAAAACATAATGAATATGCTAATCTTTATGTGGAGATACATAGTTGTCTTTCCATGTCTCAAGATAAATCTCTCCGAATGATAGGCAGAAAAGTGATTACCCAGTCATACACGAGTCTGTTGTTATTTGGTCAACCAAAAAATGAAGCATCTTTAAATATGACAAAGAACAAAGTTTAAGAAAATTTGAGAAAATATCAAAAACAAGGGGAAGTATGAATAAATCAACCAAAAGTTGATAAGTGTTTTAAATATTTTATCAAACAGGAGGGTAACAACAAAGAACTACAAAGATGTTGACATAATCTGTCTCATCTTGAATGAAAGGCATGTTATTAACAGTAAGTCCAACGTTCAACCTCTATATATGTTTGAATCTCAAAAAATACAAAAAAAAAAAACAATAAGTTCTGTCATACAAAAACAATTTTTGACCAAATACAGGAGGTTGGAGTGAAATTTGGGTGATCTGGGGAAAGCCAAATAAGATTTGAGAAGAGATATGAGGCATCATAGCACAGTGTTGACCATTAATGCATTATGCTTAAATTGAACCTTAATCATATCACCAAAGAAATGAAATTCATGCTAAGTTTATACCTGCTGTTAACCTATCTATGTTGTCATAATAATGCTGAGAATGAAGTATTGAGAAAGCAACTTAGTCAATATGATCCCATTCTTGAGATCTTTTCAGAAAATGGAAGAAACTGTTTTGAAGAGAAATATAACTAAAATTTGATCTCTAAATGCACCATTTTCTCTTAAACTATGATCTTTAATGAAAAATATATTTTGACAAGTGGTTTAAGTCAAACAGTGTTGCATTTTGCCTTTAATTGGCTGAATATGTAAGTTCGGGTAAGGTTTGATGTTTTATAACCTTTCCGGGCACCAAACAGTTGAATATGTTTGAATATGTTACTTCGGGTAAGGTTTGATGATTTATGACTTTCCGGGCAAGCTTAGTCATTTTTGACTAAGTTTATGATTTTCGGACATGCTTTGAAGTATTTACACTTTCCGGGTAGAGTACACTGTTGTACTCATTTCCCGAGCAAGCTTGAAGTCTTGAGATGATTATGTGGTATAGCTAGCTTTTAACAAGACATTCTTGTTTCGGGCAAGCTTTGCATTTTATATGCTGATTGTGAGTTCAAGCAAACTTTGTGAACTTAAGTTAGTACACTGATTAAGCTTTGTGATTTATGTGAATATGTTGTTAGGAAAGGTTTGTTAATCTTTCCAGGCACACTTAGATATTATTATTTAAGTTTGTCATTTTCGGGTATGGTTTGACATGTTGAAATTCCCTCGAGTAAGGGCATACCTGATGATTGAATGTGTTTATCCTAGCAAGCTTAGTGCTAACATAGGATTTTTGGGCAAGCTCTTTGAAATTTTAGACTATAGCACACTTAAATGTTTATGTGTTTTAATTTCATTCCTAGCATGCTCTGTGATATGTATGTTTATGATTTCTTTGAAATTACAAGTGTTTTCGGGCAAACTTTGTTTTCCGGGCACACTTTATATTTCGGGTACACTTTTGTTCCATCAATATACTTGGTAATTTCAAAACTTAACTTTCCGAGTACACTGTCTACTAGAAATCCTTTTCCGGACACACTTTGTACTATATGAAGGTTATTCGGGTATACTTTGCCTTAGAAAGTTGTTCGGGCACACTATTCTCTCGAAAGGTTGCTCGAGCACACTATGGTTCCAAGTATACTTGATTAAATATGTTTTTTTATATGCTTGATTGAATATGTTTCTTATTCTGATATGGTTTGTGCTAGATTAAGTTTTTAATTTAAATTTGAGAAATCTATATGGGTGTCTTGATTGATTCCTAGTAAGGATGTTTATTTGATGTTTATACCTGATTATTTATCTTGTGATTAAGTTCTCAAGAAATCTAGTATTTCGGGTAAGCTTTCTTCATTATGTCTTAACTTTAAATAAATTAGCTTGATCGAGCAAGGTTTATAAATAGAAGGATTCGGGCAAACTTTGTATATTCAAAATGAAATTTTTTTTTCAAGCAAGGTTTGACCGGGTAAGCTTTGTGTAAGTGGAAATATACCGAGTAGACTTTGGTTATATGTTAAAATTTCCGAGTAAGGTTTACTAAAAGGGTAAAGAAATGTTTTAATATATCAAGTGGATAATATTACTGTGTGATAGCTAATAACTCACTAAACGACAAAAAAGCATTTAAAACACACTTTCAAAAGGTTTATAAGAGGGAGTTAGGCAAAATTTAACCGACTAATCGACTAATCGCATTTTACTTCAATACAAACCCTAACTTGAATTAGCCCTCTAATTCCGACTCGGTAAGCAATATTAATGTGTTTTCTGACCACGATTAGACTATAATGGGCTTTGATATGTATCTGATTACTAATACTTTGTTTATGTATTTAGGTTATAAACTTGTCGAAGAACAGGTTCTTGATGATTTTTCTTTCTCTTTCTTCTTCATCTTTATACCTTGAAATTACTTAAAGTACTGAACTTTATGACTAATTTCATTTTGAATATGTTTGATTGTGTTGTTCAGATATGGGAGAAGAAGAAGAAGTTCAAACTAAGTATGCTTTTGAGAAGAAACACAATATGTGTGCACATTTACAAGTCACACCTGACAACGAGCCAGTGGCACCAGTGATAACCCGGATGGCTCGATCAAATGTCAGCTTTGCTTTCACTGAAAATCCTGTTATATACAGAAATCATTCATTGGATTTCTGGAGATCTGCAAGACCGGTTGATGATGTTAATGGTCGGAGAATTGAAGCAACAGTTGCAAGACAAGAGGTACAAGTCACTGAAAGAATGATTAGACGTTGCTTGCAGTTACGCGATGATGATCATAACCATATAAACTTTAATACTGATCACCTGATGAGAATTTTTGAACAGACGATGGGATATCAGGGGACAGTACATGAAGGGCAATTTCAAAAGGGAATGTTCCCTATGTTGTACAGATTTTTGATACACCATGTGATACAAGGATTTGCTCCACGGAAGGGGTCATGGACTCTGATGAGTCGTGATCTAGCTAATGCCACTGTTGGTATTGTATATGATCTGCCTTTTAACTTTTCAAAGATGATATTTGAAGGCATGGTGGGAAATTTAAAGAAGGCTTAGGTAGATAGATTTTGCAGTATCCAAGGTTTCTACAGGTAATCTTCAACAGAGAATTGCAAGATCTACCCACTATTGGCATAACCCACCTACTCCAGAACCCTGACACTTACAAGAGAATTAAGAATCCGGGTGTGGCCAATCGATTCAATGCTGAAGTTCCGTTTGAGATTCTGCCATGGTTGTTAAACCATGACTTAGAGATAATGCCAGTGCCTGAGTTAAGCTCAGAGGAGGAAGAAGTTGATGAGGTTGAGAGTGATAATGATGACTCTGATGATGGAGATGATAATGTTGATAGAGATGATGGAGGAGCTGGAGTAGCTATAGACATTGTTGCACCTAATCAGGGGGAGCAACTTGAGCATACAGAACAACCTATTCCAACACCACCACAGTCCCCACCACACATTGACCAACCCATTGTTCCATCACCACCACAAACTCCACCACACCAAATCACTCACACACCACCTCAAACCCTAACCATAAACCAACCAGAAGTATCAATACATACATCCCAAACACAACAAACACCACCACAATTTAGCCCAAGTCATTCTGATCCCTTAATTTCTAGCCCACCTCATACACAATCACCACCACCATCCATTTTCCTAACTCACACCATAGAACAACATGAGTTTGAACCTTTTTCTACATCACCACCCACAACTCACTAACACAGACCTGTTCCAGAGAATGTTGGACTTAATGTTGGAGAATGCTGAATTGAGAAAAAGAAATGAGGAGGTGACAAATGAAAATGTGATGCTGTTAGAGAAGTTGGTACAAGCAGAATTGAGAATTCAAGCCCTGGTGCAGGAGGTTGAGAAGACCTCAACTGCCCCAAAACAGGGGGAGAATGAATCTATGCCAACTGGCTCAGGTGTGAATATTAAAGATACTGCAACAGTTATGGAGACTGCTGAAAGTTTGAAATTGATTATGATTGATTATGATGATGGAGAGGAAAGTAGTGAAGAGAGGAGGATTGATGATGATGAATATGATGGTGACAGATCAGATGTTGGTGAACTAGATTATGATTACAATGAAGAAAGAATTGAAGAGGAGAATGTTGAGAGAGAAAATGAGACTGAAATGACAAATGTTGAGAAGAGTGTAGAGAATGTAGCTGCAACTGATATGGCTACTGATGTCTTAACTGACATGCAGATTGGAGTTGAGACAACTGAAGTATTAAATGAAGGAGATAATGCTGTTGAGGAGCCCATCACTCAAACTGAACAACCAGAAAGCTCCAAGAGGGCAGAGTATGATCCTGAGTTAGAAGCATTAGAAAAGGAGATTGATGACTATGTACAGTCAGAGGATGAAGAGGATGTAAGGAGGAGGATTGAGAAAGGCAAAGCAAAAGTCAGTGTAGAAGAGCCTATTAAGGCATATTTAGAAAAAGATGTGTTGTTTACAGATGCTGATACTACTGATGCTAATGCCCTGAGAGAACAAGAGAACATCTTAAGAGAAACAAGGGATATGGAAATTCTAGCCCAATCCATGACTCCTGAAGAAATTGCAGAACAGGAGATCTTGATCAAACAAGCCAAACTTGCAAAAGAAATTTCTGATGATGTGGCTGAATAAGAAGTAATTGAAGCCTTGATTAAGCTGAGAGAGCAAGAGGAGGCTGAAAAATCATTGGCTATGGTGGTTAGCAAGTTTCAACCTGAAAGTCAACAATCAGAAACTGCTGAACCAACCAATCTGAATACTGGTCTTGTTATTGAAGAAAAAATTGGTGAGTCCATTGCTTCAATGGCTGCCAAGAAATGGACTGAGCAAGTAAAAGAAGATTTGAAGAAGAATCCTACTGACAGCTGGTCAGAAAGGGTGAATGTTCCTGAGCCTCATGAAACACTTAACCAGAAAAGAGAAAGACTTTCTAAACTTCATGAAGAATTTGCTGAAAAAGTCAATAGGTTTGCCAAGACCTACATGAGGAGAAAGAGGACATATGAGCAGTCTAATCATGAAAGACCTGCTAAGAGGGGCAAGTGGGATGATAAGAACAAGTATTTTGTTGAAACACTAGAAGATGAAGCTAGTCCTATAAGGGCTGTCCCACTACAAACCTTGCAACTAGGTGAAAGAGTTCAAGGTGTCCCTGATGTGCCAAACAGAAGTGAACAAGATCATCCATCTTCTGATGAACCAAAGATTGATGCAATGAATGACTTGACTAAAAGAGAGGATGAGTCTGAGGATTCTGATGATGATGATGATGACCCTAAGAATGATCAAAGGAAAGGAGGTGAAGCTGCTAGTGTTGTGTCCCCTCAAGTCACAATGACTGAGGAACATAGGGCAAACATTGAGCTGAGCGTGTTGGAAGCTAAAAGGAAAAATTCATTGGTTATAAAGTTAAGTAGATTCGGTATAAGCTTTGAAACTTTGGCTGCTAGGAATGATGATGAATTGAAGTAGAGATTAGAAAAAGAAAATGATACTATCAAGAAGCTTATGCAACAAAAGAATAGAGATGCCCAGAAATACAGAGATTATCTCAGAAGGCATAACTATTCAGAAAAGGATCTGTCTCACTTTAACTTTGACCAACTTCAAGATTTGTATAACAGTGAAAGAGAAAAGGTCATTGAAAAGTGTGTAAAAGAAAATGAGAAACTTGAAAAGAAAGAAGCTTTGAAGAAAAAATTTGGAGGAATGTGTGGATACCTGCTGGAGAGAGGTATGAAGCCTGAAATTGTTGAGCATCTGTCAAGAGAATCAGTGGCAGACCAGTATAATAAATTGAAGAGAAAAGAAAAGCTGAAAAGAGCTCAAAGTGAAAGGTCTATCAAACAGGCTGAAGAAACTGACGAACCCCATGCTAAGAAAAGAAGAATTCAAAATTTGAGGGAGAAGACAAAAGAACAAGTAAGATTAGTTGAAACCCCTACTCCTCAAGAAGTAAAGCCTGAACCTGAGGATGAACCATTTGTTCCTTGGGAGAATGAAGAGATGATCAACATTCTGAGGAACATAATGATCAATCAAAGAGGAATGAGTGAAGCAGACTTTAATGTCTTGGAAAAGGAGGATCTGAAAAACCTTTTCTATCTTCAAAAGACTGAATGGGAAAAAGCTTTAAGAGAAGGTGAGAACCCAAGATACTCTACAGATGGAAGATTTGTGCCTGCTGGGTTGGCAAAAACTCCTTGAATGACAAAAATGTTACTAGAACTTAAAGAACATGGAGTAGATGTTGTTGAACTTGCCAATCTTCCAACTGAAATGGTAGAGGCCATCTACATAAAGTTTTTCAACTTAAGGCCTGGGAAACCAAAGAAGTCTATTCCTTTCAGGCCTCCAATTTCAAGAAGATTTCCACAAGGTGGAAGAGGTCAAGGAGGAAGAGGTGAATCAAGCAGTTCTGCACAATAAAGAACAAGACCACAATCTGATGTGGATCTTCCTAGAGAACTGTACTTTGATTCTGTTACTGAGTCTTTGAAAGTGATTATAGAAAGCCGATCGTTAAGAGACATAGTTGTGAGAAGTGATTTCTATGAATACACTCAGGAACAACTAGAAAGAACGGCCAGACTCAACTTGTATGATTACCGAAACAGAAGTAGGATGGCTGGAAGGCAGATGAATAATCTGTCAAAGTTTTTACTAGATGAAGCTGAGAAGGGGTTCCCATTATTAAACGAAAAGAGAAGCTGGAGAATGATCCAGCTTCACAAGTCAAAGAGGACAGAAAAATTGAAGAGAATGGACATTGCTGAAAGAGACTTTGTGATGAATGTCAAAGATAGGAATCCCCTATCAAATACGAACACATGCATAAGTCTTTAAAGAAGAATGACACAGCCCAACTACACAGTACAAAGGAATTGTATCATTGCTGAACTAGAATAAAAAGAAAATTCAGGTCACTATGTACTGAAAAATTCGGATGGAAAAGTTCTGGCTATAATCAAGAAAGATGCAGATTTGACCTACTTTCATAATGAAGACTTGATGGATATAAGAGATTTGGTGATTCCAGAAGGGCACATTCACTACCAAATTCTCAATATCTTTAGGGAAAGAGCTGCATCTGTAATAGCAATGAGAAAACAAGCTGCCGACAATGAATGGAAAAGACAAAATTCCTAGAATAGGCTTTCTTTTGTAATGTCTTCGGACAGTTTTTGAATATGTAATTTGTTTTTGTTATTTGAATATGTAATTTGAATTTTGATTTGATGTGTATTTTGACTAAGTGTAAGTAACTGTAGAAATGTTTTGGGTCAGCTGAGGTGTTCCAATCTAGGGGGAGATTGTTGAGTCAAACAATTGACCTAAGGGGAAGATTGTTGAGTCAAAGATTTGACCAAAATGAAGTACATGGAAGATTGGAATCTTCTCAACCTCCTCAGAATTCGCTAAGTATGGATCCGGGCACACCTTAGACTTCCGAGCAAGCTTTTACTTAGCCGGGTACGATATTTTGTCTATCGGGCAAGGTTTACTTCAAGTAGTCTTCTTTAGTGGATATGCGAGCAGGGTTTGCAAATTAGTGCATTGCCGAGCAAGGTTCACTAGTTTATGTAGATCCGGGCAACGTTCACTTTGTCAAGCAAGTCTGTTCTTCATAGCCAAGTAGAGTTCACTCCCGAGTTAGCTTTTGGCTAACCATGTCCATGAAGCCAAGTGATTGGAAGACCGGGCAAGGTATTCTTTAATAATTATGGTCCGAGCAAGCTTGATGTATAAATGGAATATCTCCAAGTAACATCAGGCAAGGTTCAACTCAAGCAAAGAACAGTACTCCCGAGTACACTTTGCTAATAAGTTATATTATAGCAAAGAGTTGAAATGGACCATCGAAGAACAAGGTTGCTCGTAAGGGTTTGTCGGGCAAAGTCTGGCAAAGTCAAGAAGACTGAAGTCTACCCGGTAAGTAAAATACTCTTCAAGTAAAGTCTATCCGGAAACTGATCTCGAGCACACTTCAATGTTACCAAGTCTAAGGCAGGCAGAGCACACAGTCTACTCGGAGAAGTTTACTTATCCATAGCCTACCCGGAAGACTTGATTTACACTTAGAATATTTTCTGATTATGTAATTTGAATATGTATTTACGTTTGGGGTTTCTAGAAGGAATGACAGCTGTCCTAGGTTGGCAGGCCTATAAATAGAATGTTTTAGGGCACGCCGCCAAGGACACACACAACACACAGACAAAGGCAGACAGACACATTTATTAAGATAGAATATTGTGTGTGACGGCCATCTTTGTATGAAAAAACCCTCCTTCAAGAAACCCTAAATCGATTATCCTATTTGTATGATGAATGTTATATAAATGGAAATCTTTTGAGTGAGTCTTGTTTGTGTTGGTTATCATTGAATACTTATTAAGCAACCGTATGTTTGTTATTGATTCCGCCTTTAACAAACGGATATCTTTCTAAATATAGCAACCCGTCATTAACTCCCTTGTCAACACATCAATCTGTGTGAGTTATGACATGATTAAGTAAGATCCAGCTGAAATCAAGGGACCCGACAGAATGTAACCGAGGTCATGTGAGTTTCTAGCCCCATTTCCTTGTTATGTTTTCGGGGCCGTGTGAATACTCGACGTGATAGTTAATACGCTTACCTTAAATGGTAAGTGTATGCCATGTATGATTGATATGTTATTTATGTATGTATGTTTTTAATAGAAGGAAAGCTTGTCGGTACGTGAATGATCTTCGGATATTGCACGTGTTGACAAGGGATGTATGCAAATAATAAATGAATGGGTATGATAGATATATGTACAACATATGAATATGTATGATTGAGTAAAAAATGTATATGTATGTTACGAGTATGTAAAGACATAATGTACGAAGACGAATAAGTAAGGGATCAGACCCTAATAATATCTGAGATAGAGACGAAAGGGATCAGACCCTAATAATATCTGAGATAGAGAAGTAAAGAGGGATCAAACCCTACTAATATCTGAGATAGACAAGAAAGGGATCAGACCCTAATAATATCTGAGATAGACGAAGGAAAGAGGGATAAGACCCTAATAATATCTGAGATAGAAAATGAAGAGATCAGACCCTAATAATATCATAGATGGAAAAGGGCCGTAACTATATAGTATGAAAGTAATAAAGAACGATTGTATGTATGAAATTATCTAATGAAGGTAAATTAGTTAGTAATTATTATGTGTCTTCGGATGCATAATTGAAGGTAAGTATATGTATTGTATGATGTATAATTAACTAGAACTCACTCTGCATAGCTGACTTTTAGTATGCACGCAGGTGAGTAGAATGAGACAGCTGGCTTGAGCGGGACACATGGCTGAAGAATAATAGTCTGGCATCTGAAGACTCAAGTTGTTTTCATGATTCGATGTTTACTTTGAAAGTTAAGAATGTTTGATTAAGGCAAGTTATGAATTATTATGTAATGTTTATGAAAGTTTTTATATTCCGCGTAAAGTTTTAACTAAATCTGTATTTAGAACTGCGTTTATGAGTAAATCCAATGTCCAAATGTGAGGCACCGGTAACGGGGCCTTACATGGAAAACTGGCCAAGGACTCATTCACTCATAAGAATGTACGAGCAAAAGATCTGTTAGGACTCATACATACTAATGTGTGTGGACCTTTCAGAACTATGTCTAGAAACCATCAAAGATACTTCCTTTCTTTTTATCGACAATTATAGTCGATATGCTTATGTGTATCTTATGAAACACAAGCATGAAACTTTTGAAAAGTTCAAAGAGTTTCAGAATGAAGTAGAAAACCAACTTGGTAAAACCATTAAGAAGCTTCGATCAGATCGAGGTGGAGAATATCTCAGCTCAGAGTTCATCACTTATCTTAAAGAGCGTGGAATTGTTTCACAGCTCACTGCACCTGGCACACCCCAATAAAATGGCGTGAGGGAGAGGAGGAATCGAACTTCGCTAACCATGGTTCGATCGATGATGTGTAGAACCAACTTGCCTCACTCCTTTTGGGGTTATGCCCTTATGACCGCTGCCCGCATTGTCAATCTGGCTCCAACTAAGAAGGTAGACAAAACCCCATATGAGATATGGCATGGGCGAAAGCCAAATTTGTCTTTCCTCATAGTATGGAGATGTGAAGCATATGTCACGAGTGAGTCTGATCACAAACTCGATCCCTGCGGCGTAAAAGTTGTTTTCGTCGGATACTATAACCAAAGCGGTTATTATTTCTTTCATCCTGATAGAAATTCAATTTCTATCAAGAGGAAAGGCCACTTCCTCGAGAAAGAATTTCTCGATCGAGGAACTGGAGATAACACTGTCTATCTTGAAGAAATTCAAGAACCACAAACAACCGCTGAGGAAGTTGGAGCGTCTGATCAACAAGCTATTGTTGCTGATAAATCAGACGTGAACGCGAGCGTTCGCAGAAGCAGTAGGACTCCCGTACCAAATTCTAGATACCAATGGCATTTAGATGGTCCCGGAGTCTTATTAGTAGCCGAGTCTAATGACGAACCTACTAACTACAAATCTGCAGTCAAGGATCCGGAATATGAGAAATGGCGAGATGCCATGAACGCCGAGATGCAATCTATGCAAGATAACCAAGTTTAGAACATGGTTGAGCTACCCCCCGATGGTCGGGAAGTAGGGAGAAAATGGATTTTCAAGAGAAAAACCGACATACATGGAAATGTGCAAACCTATAAAGCACGGCTAGTCGCGAAAGGTTTTACTCAAACTCAAGGGATTGACTATGATGAAACCTTTTCACCCGTTGCTATGACTAAGTCAATAAGGATATTACTTGCCAAAGTCGCGTACTATGACTATGGGATATAGCAAATGGATGTCAAAACCGCTTTTCTTAATGGACATTTTTCTGAAGATGTTTATATGGTTCAGCCTGAAGGTTTTGTCGATCCTAAATATCTTAATAGGGTTTGCAAATTGAACAAGTCTATTTATGGACTTAAGCAAGCATCTCGAAGCTGGAATCTTCACTTTTATGAGAAAATCAAAGAGTTTGGTTTTGTCAAAAATGAAGATGAGCCTTGTGTTTACAGAAAGGCTAGTGGGAGCACTATATCATTCCTCATCTTGTCTGTGGATGATATACTGATAATTGGAAACAACATTTCTATGCTAAAGGAAGTTAAGCACTGCTTGGAATCTTGTTTTGCAATGAAAGATCTTGAAGAAGCCGCATATATATATATATATATATATAGATCTAAGCGAATTCTAGGGCTAAGTCAAAGTACTTACATAGACAAAGTAATGGCACGCTTCTTAATGGAAAACTCCAAGAAATGAGCTGCTCCAAAGACTAAAGGAACCGTGTTGAGCAAATCGCAATCTCCGGCAACGGACATTGAATCTAGGCATATGCAAGAAATTCCATATGCTTCTGCGGTTGGTTCTATCATGTATGCTATGCTATATACCATACCAGACGTCTCGTATACCTTGAACATGACAAGTCTTTTTCAACAGAGTCTTGGCATTGCCCATTGGACTGCTGTAAAGAGTATTCTAAGGTACTTGAATAGGACCAAAGATATGTTCTTGGTGTTTGGGGGAGTGTAGGAGCTCACTGTACAGTGTTACACTGATGCTAGCTTCCAGACTGACCGAGATGATTCTCGCTCACAGTCAGGTTTCGTTTTCACTCTCAATGGAGGAGCTATTTATTGGAAGAGCTCCAAGCAGAGTGTAGTGGCGGATTCTACTACCGAATCCGAATATATAGCTGCATCGGATGCTGCTATAGAGGCTACTTGGATGAAGAAGTTCATCACCGATCTCGATGTGGTTCCGAGTATTCGCAAACCAATTGAGTTGTTCTGAGATAACACAGGTGTTATTGCTCAGGCCAAAGAGCCCAGATCTCATCATAGAGCCAAGCACATTCTAATGAAGTTCCACCTCATACGGGAGATACTAGAACGAGGTGATATCATAATAAGCAAAGTAGACACAGATCAAAACCTAGCAGACCAGTTCAATAGGCCGATGACTCAGGACAGGCATGACCAACACAGGGATGCTATCGGTCTTAGATTAGCTAGTAATTTGTTTTGATTTAGTATTTAGATGTATGAACATTTAACAGTTATACTTTTGAGTTCACTTTTGATTTAATGGTTATATGCAAACGTTGAATATTATAACTATGTTCATTTTAATACGTTTAATCCATGAATATTGTATTCTAAGTTATCCGTAGTCGGTCAGACTCGTGGGAGCGATTCTGAATTTAAGACTATTCTGACTTTGGACTCAAAGGGTTGACTTCCAAACTCATAGACCTCATTATGAATGGCGTTAGATGTAACTCGCATCAAATCATCGTCATGGATCTTAGTCATAAGATGCATTTGATATTGGTATGCTCATTTAGTATCCTTAGACCTGAGATACATATTAGAACTTTCATTTACTAAAGGTATTCTTTGATCAGTGTCAACCGCTGTCACGTAACTGCCAATCATAAAGGCATTGGTTGGGAGTATTCTGAAGTTCAGTGGGAGTTGTATGTAATCAAGATGGGAATTTGTACTCTTACATGATATGTAACAGTTAGACATCTTGGCGCCTTCGTTGATTTAAACTGGTAAAGTGTGAGGCCTCACCCAAACGTACTATGTGTTTGAATGGACCACTTTGACTCGAGCATGAAAACAATAATGGTTGAACGCCATATGAGATTGATTTGATCCATGTCTCATTGTTCAATTGGTGTTTTATACGGAAAGGATAGATGACAACGATTACTATATTTTCATTATCTTGCAATAGTGTATTCCAAGATCCTTTGATTAATGAATTTAAAATGTCATAACCTGTTGGGGGCAGCCATGTGTAGCTAGAGCACCGCTAGTTGTCATCGTTGAGAAACTTAGCCGAATCCGTCCAAGTGGGAGACTGTTGGAAATATGAACCGGTCCGCTTAAGTCAGCGCGGCCGACCGGGTTATGACCCATAAGAGGTACACAGTGGGTAACGGATATAGACCGCTTACTCTGGTTAACCAGTAATGACTAATTAACGAGATATGAACTTCTATTAAGATTGGGCTTGATATGGGCTTGGTGGCCCGGCATGATTAACTAGTTATATTAACTAGTTAATATGTCATTAGGTAAATTAATCAAGAGATTGATAAACCCTAGCCACCTCAACCCTCTCTCTCTCTCTCTCTCTCTCTCTCTCGGTTCACTGCTGCCGCCGACAGCCACACCACACGGCCAGCAGCAGCCAAATCCAGTCGCAAGCCGCAGCTACAGCCAGCCGCGACCGTAGACCAGCCTTAACCGCAGCTTAGCCGCACGCCACCACCGTCCGATGCTCGGGTCATCCTCGTTGCCGGTCCACTTGTGCACCGCCACCATTATCTGTCCATCTCGTGTTGTCACCTAGCGTTGTCTGTTATCCCTCGGTGTCTCAACCGGTTATTGATTAACCGAAGTAAAATTAAATAATGTCTTGTATATTATTATTTACTTTGGTTGTTTAGACTCGTACTCGTATTGTTTGTAACTGGATCATGTATGGTTCCTAAAATTGGTGATTACTCGTCTTTGTATTCCGCTGCGTATTAATATATTAATGTGATTAATAATTATGAAACCAATTTAATTATACCGGGTTTAATTGGTAAACCGTTGACTGATCACCACTAGAACCCAATAGTTGTAACTTTTAGGTAGTGTAATATTGTGATCAGACTGATAATATTCAGAGAAAGAAAGTGGGAGATGATAAAACTAATAACAGATGACGAGGTTTATACACAAGTTGTTTGGTCGGTTTTTGGAGATGAGATCGTGTTATGTCTATACGATTCCACGTTAGGATGATCTACCTTACACACGTTTCCACGACAAGACCATCTTAGCTATCAAAAGAAGCTTCGCACCCCTGAGCCGTTAGATTAAGAAACTGAATTTAACAATGACAAATATATTTTAACATAAGTAAAACAAAAATAACGTAAATAAGATAAGTTACACTTCAATATAAAACAATGATATGATCAAAGACTATCGGATGAATTATTTTGGTTATATACTTGTATTGATAATGTACAAATAAAATTATCGTGCTTATCGTGGTAATCAAGTAGAATAATTATATATACAAGTAGCAAAATTATGTAATTACATCATAGAGTAATTTTTTTTTACTCTATGATGTACATAAATAGTTACTCTACTTGTTGTATATATAATTACTCTACATGATTCTTACGTTTAGCACGTTAGTTTCATTTGTATTTGATCCAAACCCTATTTGTGATATTATGCCATATCAATTTGCTTTATGATAGAAATTATTGTGATAGTTTTCAAATTGAATTCATCAGGCACCATATGTATCATGATTCCTCCTTGAATGATAATAAGTTGTGACCTGTTTCTTCATGGTATCAAAGCCATTACCAAAAGAAATTCCCAAAACTTAATATCGTTGCCATGCCATGATCAAGAAAACAAACACAAAATTGAAGGTGAGTCTATTGAATGAAAATCAACATTGTACACACACGCTTCCAATTATCCAAAGCAAACGCATCTGAATGGTGCATTAACAGACAAAAATTATCCAAAATGGTGGCCTAAAAAAAAGGGAAAAGGAAACAATCCAAACGAAGGCGGCCAGGTCGACGCCGGTTCGATTCCTATCCCAGGGCTGACAGGAGATCAATACCAAATGCTCATCAAGCACTTCGGTGGAGGTATCGATATTCATGACACAGAAACGCAACCTACAAAAAATATGTCATGTAGGTTTGACACTAAACGCGACTGGGTTGTCAATTCCGGGGCAGCGGAACATATCACTTGTCCAAGTGATTTACTTGAAAATATGGTAACGAGTGCCCACAAGACACCAGTCAAAATACCCAATGGCAGTGTCATCCCAGTTAAGGGAAAAATGTGAACTCTTTCTAAAGGGTGGGACCAAAATAAAGGGAGTTTTGTTTGTAACAAATTTATAATGTAACCTTTTGTCCGTTAGCCAGTTATCAAAGAACCTCCATTGTGTTGTAACGTTCTTTCCTGACTTATTTGTCATGCAAGATTTTAAGGTCGAGGAACTTGATTAGAGTGGGTAGGTGCAATGGAGGATTGCATTGATTTTGGGGAATAAAAGAAGAAAGGAAGGTGACGATGGTCACGGGTGACACATGGCACAAGGGACTTGGACATGATTATGATGTCAAGGTCTCAAGGGTCAATTTTCTCAGAGATGTTTCTTTTTATTCTGAACATGTAGTATGTGATTCTTGTGATAAAGAAAAACTTACAAAATTACCTTTTTCCTATCAGTGTTATGAAATCGAATGGTTGTTTTGACCTTATACATTGTGACAATTGGGGGGAGGGGGGCAATTGTACACCTTCATATTTAGGTGCGAGATATTTTTTTTGACTATAGTTGATGACTATAGTAGGTCGATGTGGGTTTACTTACTTAAACAAAAACACGAAGCCAATAATTGCTTAGTCATTTTTTCGAGTTTGGTCAAAACGCAATTTGAAAAACATGTCAAACGAATAAGATCAGATAATGGAAGTGAGTTCACATCGAATAATATGAGGTTCTTTTATGTACAAGAGGGTATTGTCTTGGAAACCACGTTTCGGTATACTCCACAACAAAACAGGGTAATGGAACGAAAACTCTCACCTAATCAAGATCGCTCGGGCCGTGCGTTAGAGGCGAATCTCCCAAAGAGATTTTGGCTAGAATGTATACTGACCGCTACTTACTAAATTAACATGTTAGCCTCCAAAACCTTAGATGACAAAACACCTTTTGAAGTTTTATTCAAAAGGACTCCTAATTATGATCATATGAGAATTTTTGGATGCTTAGCTTACTATAGAAATACATACACAAATGGTGACAAATTCGAACCAAGAGGGAAACCAGGAGTCTTTTTGGGTTATCCTTTTTGTACGAAGGGATATAAAATATGTATATATATATATATATATATATATATATATATGATATTGAGTAACGAAAAATTGTCGTATCTAGAGATGTAAAGTTTGTTGAATCGATGTTTCCATTTTCAAATATTCAACCAATTGAAAAGTGGGGTAAGGGGATCCTTTTGAATACACAGATGAGGTGGGCAAAATGAATAAAATGACAGAAGGTTATATCACAAATGAAATTAACCAAGATGATGTGGTCACTAATGATGGAGACAATCTTATTCTAGTGGACCCAACAATTAACAGTGAACAAAATTCTTTCAAAACAACAATATTGAAAGAGACGATGGTTTGCATATGCATGAAGCCATGCAAGATAACAGTGGGGACGTGGATTCCCCAAATTCCAACATGCATGAAAATGTGCAAAGTGGGAATTTAACAAGCCTAGTTGGGCATGCAACGCATGAAAATTATTTACATGCAAATGGCTTGCATGAAACACTTGTTGAGCAGCCTAAGGAACGAAGGAACCAGTCACGTCCAAAGCACCTAGATGATTATTTGGTGAAGCTCCCCCCTTTGGTTCATAACACACTGTCCGCCACTTCCAATCAAGCTAACTCCTCCTCGACAGTACAACCCCTTGCTCACTATATTTCTTATAATAACTTGTCTGATTTTCACAAAGCCTTTTTGGTGACCATCACTTCACATGATGAGCCAAAGAACTACTTTCAAGCAGCTAAAGATCAAAATTAGATTGAAGCCATGAAAGCTGAAATTCGTGCATTTGAATAGAATGGGACTTGAACCCTTCAAGACTTGCCAAGTGGGAAAAAGGCCAGAGACTCTAAATGGATTTACAAGGTGAAATACAAACCAAATAGAGAAGTAGATAGGTACAAGGCAAGAATTGTGGCGAAAGGTTATACTCATATAGAAGGAATTGAATTCCACCATATCGTTGTAGTCGCAAAATTAGTAGCTGTACAAACCTTGCTCGCATTGGTTGTCAAGCGGGAATAGATTATAAATCGATTAGACGTCAGTAATGCCTTCTTACATGGCGATCTAGTATAGGAGGTGTATATGAAAATTCCAAAGGGGTTCTCAAGCAAAACATCGATATATGGTTAGAAGAAAGCTTCCGGAAACTGGTATCATAAGTTCACAACAACCCTTTGTCAACTTGGATACCACCCCCCAAAGCCGATCATTCACTATTTATTTATAAAGTAAACAACATTCATATAATGGTGTTAATATATATTGATGATTTCATAATCGTGTGGATTAACATGGATAAGATACAACACAAGAAATATCGATTGAATAACATGTTTAGTATTAAAGATCCTGAAACTTTAAAATATTTTTTAGAGATTGAAGTGGCTCGAACTTCAGAAGTTCAGTCCTTAGCCAAAGAAAGTACACCTTGGATATTCTTGAAGATAGCGGACTTCAAGGTTGTCCACCAAGTTCTTTCTCCATGGAACAAAATTTTAAGTTAGACAAGGGAGATGAAGAAGCAAAATTAGATGTCAATCAATACAGAAGATTTATCGAAAGGCTCCTCTATTTGCAAGTTACACGACCTGACATAACCTTTTCTGTAAACGTGTTAAGTCAATTCGTAATCGATTCAAGGCAAAACCACATGGATGTCGCGACCAGAGTGCTTCGGTATCTCGAAAGGACACCTGGACAAGGAATTATTTTTCCCAAGATTGGAGGCATTAACCTAGTTGCATATTGTGAATCAGATTGGTTGGAATGTTCGTACACAAGGAGATCGAGAACCGGGAATCTTATTCTATTTGGTGGAGCACTCATTTCTTGGAAATCCAAGAAAAAATCGTTAGTTTCTCTTCTTCGGCTGAAGATGAATACCGTGCAATGACTTTGACGGTTAGTGAGGTCCTGTGGGTTCTATGGTTACTCACAGATCTAGAAGCATCTCCTATTGGGCTGACACCTTTCTTTTGTGCTATTCAAGTAGCTACACATATAGCCAACAATCCCGTATTTCATGAGAGAATGAAACACGTCGAAATGGATTGTTATTTTCTTCATGAAGGTGTTTAGTCCAAGGAGATAGTCTCTTTGTCTGTCAACACCAACCAACAAATTGTTGACTTATTCACCAAACGGCTTGGCGCTCAGCATCTGCAGTCCTTACTTGTCAAGTTGGGTATTATAAATTTACATGCTCCAACTTAAGGGGGAGTATTGAAGGGATTATTTTGGTTATATATATTTGTTTTATAATGCCATATCAATATGCTTTATGTTCGGAATAATTTTGATAGTTTTCAAATTTAATTCATCAGGCACCATACGTATCATGATTCCTCCTTGAATGATAATCAATTGAAACCTTTTTCTTCAAAAACTCATTCCAACTGCTCAACTCCGTGCATGTCGTCTTTTGCCTAATGGTACTAAACTGTCAATATGTTGTATAAAGGTGTAAGGTGTCCCGATCCAAGTGACGATGGAATAAGTCTGTGTTGGACAAAAATTGTGTATTTTAGTAGTAGAATTAGATTTTGTGTGAGTTTGTGATTCTAAAAAAAAGATAAAAAATTGTTTTTCTAAATTCCACCCGCAGTATCTTTCTTGGTTAGAGAGTGACTCCTACTCCTCCTTCATCATCCTACTCCTCTTTCATCGTCGTTTGTCCTTTTTTTACATTGTATTTGAGAAACACAGCTTCAGTACTAGAAGTTTGGATCTCTTTCTTAGCTCGATGTACTATGATATGTAGCCTGGGTAGCTTTGCCATTACATATGTGCTACTATATCTAATTATGTTACACTTGTTGTTTGCGTCTTAATATTAGTAATAGTAATTAATTTAATTGGTGTTTATAGATTTATAACCTTCTAATACTTTTGAGTTTAGACAATAAAATTTTGGCACTGTTTACGGTGATTGTGTTTTGGGCTGCTAGCTAGTCAACTCTTCGTTAAAAGTTGTTCTTGAGATTTTCCTTATTTCATTTGGTTTCTTAAAGTTTTTAATATTTCTTATTCTGCTGCTTTCATTTCTTTTTTTCTTTTGCTATCCCTCTTTATTACACTGACCACCATGGAGGAAGCTACACTTAAAAAAGTCCAAATTTCTCATAAATCTATTAGTCACATTCACTCGAAAATGACCTCTCCAAGATTTAAATCTTTCATGTCAAACCTTGTTTTCAACAATTATATGGTAGATTTTATAAAATTGTGTGTTTTCGTTGAAGTTTAGCTCCAAATTCATCCAATTATATTGTGTCATGCAGTGTTGAGTGGACACTCGCTGAAGCCACTGCTGAAGCCGCCTGAGCATGTTGTGGGCCAGCCGAGCTGTTGCTTCAGCGAATTATCTGATTTTTAATTTTTTTTAGAAATAATTAAAATAATAATATAAATTAAAAGATAATTTTGTATGTTAAAAGATAAAAAAATGTACTAGTACTAGAAAAAAAACCCAAACTTATATAAATTAAAGATTATATAAAAAAGGCTCAAGTTTTGTATTATAACAACCCAAACATTAGAAATTATAATAAAATTTTCCCAAATTAAAATGGAAAAAAAAAAATTGGCCCAAATCTAATGCATTTCTTAACAAGCCCTTCAAAAATTATGTTAAATAAGAAAACTCACATTCTTCTTTTATTTATTTTGTTCTTTCTATCCACTTCTTTTTCTCCACCTCTTCTACTTCACCAATTTAACACATACACACACACAAAAATTAAAAAGAAGAGAAATAGCATTCCCTGGCTTCCCCCCACACTACCATACTCGCCTCGGCTCGTGGCCGCTTCCTGGTAGGGGTGGTCGCGTCGGTACGTTGTGGTGTTCATGGCCAACATGACTTGCACCTGGCGCTCGCGGCGGTGGTGGCGAGGCCACAACGGACAACCTAATCCTAACATCACTTCATTTAAAATGATAAGCATATAAGGTTACACAGGTACCCTTACCCACTCACAAGCTAGAGAGTTTAAGAATAAAGGAGCAGCAAACATAAACTCACAACCTAGGGATGCTTAGGAATAAAAGAGCAACAATCATAAGCTGTCAGATGGGGAAGCTCGACACTTGCCCAACAAAATTCCTAAGTTGACCTGGAAGGTCTTGCTACAAATGTCAGAAAATGTCATGGCTAATGGCTGGTGTCTACCATAAAGTAAAAGTAACAACAAGACATTTAAAATCTTAGCAAAGGTTGCACAAAAATGGCATACACTCAGTCTACATAAGCTGAAAGAAGAGCTGACCTTTCCCCTTAAGAAGCTTAAGCTTCCCCTAAAAAAGCTTTTGACGGCCTATAAAAAGAACATTTCACCAAATGTATATTCATTCTCATTCACTCTATTTTCTCTCTACTATCTCTGCGTACTTATTCTCACGTCGAAGGTTGATCGTTGGAGACCCCCTCTTGCGGTGAAACTAACCGGTTGTGTTCTTCTTTTATTCTTTGGAGGATAGGAAGCTTTGTAAGGCTCATACTCTTGAACCTCCAAACTATTAGTGTTCGCTATACACGTTGTAGTAACAATTGATGCCCACTATGGGGCTAGCGCTACTTAGAACAATCATTCCGGTAGTTTTATATCCATTTTTCTAAAGTATTGTTCTCTTATGGATAGAAAGAGTAATCCTCTAACCAAAGTATTCCTATGAATGATGATCGGCAAGAAAATAATTCCTCTCCGGGGGGGGGATATTGGCTGTAGTTCGCCGGAAATGAGTAGGCCGTTGGTGATGTCATCAAAATATTTAGAATTCCAATAACCACCCTCGTCTAGAAGTGGAACCTTCTCTCTAAGGAGTGATTTTCTACTTCCGATAGAGAGAATAGATATGACGTTGGAGGGTGTTAAACGAAACTTCATTTAGCTCAGGGAGCTGATGAACAATTATGCTCAGGAAAAGCGAGCTAAAGGGGTGAGGATAAGGTTAAACTATAAAGAAAAACCTGAATTAACACTCTCCCCCATGCCTGGTCCATCAAACATGAGCACCCATTCTTCATCGAGAAGAAACGTTTAGGGACTGATATAATGTTATATATATATATATATATATATATATATATGTTTTGCTTGTATATTTTATTTAATATTTAATTAGTTTTTGTTCGTTTTTAGTTAAGATTTGTATACTACTAATATTATTGTGTTTTGTAGGTTCTGGAATTTGATCCTGGTCGAAAAGGGTGAAAAACGAGTCAAAATAGCCAAAACGAGAAGCCGGAACGCATCAGGAAATGAACTGGAAGGAGAACTGGCCGGACCGGTCGGTCAGACCGGCCCTCAATTCGGAGTGTGCCACGCCACGCGACCATGAGGGGCATTCATGGTCGCGGGTAGCGGCCACCATCAGATTCCAGAAAGTTTTATCGTTTTTGTCAGGTTTTAGGCCCTGTTTCAGTATAAACACACCCTTAACCTTATCCTTAACCTTAACCTGAAAAATACCCTAAGAACCAGAGCCGAATTTGGAGTTTCTTGGAGCATATTTTGGAGTTATTTGGAGATTTTGAAGGCAAGGAATCACCCGGTGAAGCGCTACTTGTTCATGATCGAAGACTATGGGTTTTATTGCCTTTAATCTTTCGTTTCTATTATTTTTCACCATGATTTCTTACATTATTATTTTGTTTGATTTTAAGATGCTAGGATAAACTTTATAGAATGCCTAGGCATATGATGAACCATCGTTGATGTTTTGATTAGTTGGATTGTTTCTTTTCGTTATGGTTTTATGGTTCAGTAAACTATTTGATTTTATTTGATTGATGCATATGTGTGCTTGGTTTTGGTTGTTCTAGTTTGGTTATTACACAGTATCCTTGATGATTGTTTATCATATAATAGGATTTTGTTAGGTCATTTGCTATGTATTCTTGACAATTTTGTGGTTGATTTGCAATAAAACCATAGAAATAATATAATTAGTCAAACAAATAAAAGTGTTCTGCTAACCTAGAAAGTTGTAAGGTGATAGGTTATTGTTAGATCTTTGTTGATTAAGATTGCTAGATTTAGTTCTTCGTAAGGAGTCCGTCTATGTTTTATTAATTAACTTTGTCTAGCGAGTCAATTGAGTTTATTAAATTACCTTTGATTTCCGCGCTGTAAGGTAGGATTTCACTATAAAGGTACTCGTTCATAAATTAATTAGATAACCATAAGGAAGTTTAATATATATAACTTGTGTGTCTTAAAACTTGTTAGAAACTCATAGGTGTTTTCTTGAAGGATCAGGGGTCCTGTTTGGGCTTTCTTTGAAGTGTTTATTTTACAATCTCAGTTCCATAACTATTATTTTCCAACTATTTGATAACTGAAACTTTGGGGATTCTAGCCTAGGTGATTTTCATCATTATTTGAATCAGTCAAACTTGTTTATCTTGTGTTTCATTAATTGTCTTTTATTAATTAGTTTATTTTATTAGCTTAATATAATTAGTTCAAAATCCCCCCGTTAATAATAATAAATTAATAGTCGTGTCAGTTAGTCGAGTCTAATTAATTAGTTAATGTACGTAATTTAAAGAATCTCGTGGGTTCGTTACCCGGACTTACTTAGCTATAATAGAGTCGATTGGTTCACTTGCCGGTCAGTAGTTTAGTCGAGTTTAAAGAGTATAGAGTGTTATTTAGTGTCTGGATTAGCGTAATTTAGATAATAATTATTTGACTACTTTTAGAACATCAAGTTTTTGGCGCCGTTGCCGGGGAACTCTTGGCGATTGCGTTATTAGTTTTTATTAGATTTCCTTGCTATACACGGGCTATTGTGTTTTTAAGGTTTTAGTTAATTAGATTTTTACATATTTATTTTTTGCTTTTAGTCTTCAGTGTCTAATTTTCTGTGTCTTTTGCTTATTTAAATTCTTGTAATTATGTGTGAAATTTATTACGGTCCTCATTTTACCATTAAATGTCCATACTATAGTGCTCACCCTAATTGTGATATGTGTGGTGGTCTTCATTTAACTCATACATGTTCAGATTATTGTACTAACTCCTATGTGCAGCAACAATCGTATTATTTGCATGGGCCCTCGTCATATTATAATGAACCAGATCAGGGATATCAATACAACCAAGGGCAAGATGAAGGTCAACATTCCGAGGGCAACCCCAATAGGGGTGTTGAGGCGTATTTGAATAAGATCAAGGAATTGTTGACCCGACAATTAAAGAAGGAGGCCCAATACCAACAAACATTAGCTGAACATGATGCTATACAAAGAAATCAACTATCTGTTTTTGCAGGTCTCTAGGATGCAGTTAAAGAAATCTCCGGTATACTAACAAAAGTGAAAGAACGGTCAAAGCATATCTCCCAATGAGTATACAAGTCATATAGCGAATTTATTCGAGAAACCGAAGAGGAGAGCATGCAAATAGAGCAGCAACCGACACTTCGCTATAAGCATGATGCGGAAGGCAACTATTTTGGAAACATGAATCGGTTGGGCGAGTTGTTACCAAAGTTTCTAGAAGAAGGGAAAGAGCCAATCATGGAGTATATAGATGATTCAGAGAAGAACATTCCAGATACGGAGACACGAGTGGCTGATAAAGTCCCACCTCAGGCCACCCAGGTATGCGTTGTTGATTTTGCAAGTTGTTAGAGTGACTCCAATAATGAAATGGATGAAGAAGGGCAAGCTGCGTATTTTAAATCATATATGGTGAAACCCGTGATTGAGGAAGATGTAGATTTCAGAGAGTCACTAGAGCTGATTTTTGGTTCTAAGGAATTGGTTGTGAATGAATTGAGTAAGGAAGATGAATTCCTTGATCTAGAGTTGGATGGATTGCCAGAGTATGACGAGGGGGGTACATTGGATGTTGATGGTGACATTGCATTTTTTGAGGCCCCACTTGTAGAGGACGTTGTAGATGATGATGTGGTGTTAAAGGATGCACACCACTGCCGGCCATAGGATATGTTTTGAATGTTAAACTGGAATCAACACCACGTGAGAAGGTTGAGGATGAGAAATTACCTGAAAACCGAACTTGCGTACATTTTAGAAGATGGTCTACAGGAATGAAATATCTTTTGCATTTCTAACAAGACCAATCTTATAGATACTTACAACGTATTCGGCTCTTGCCAGGTAAGTTTAGATATTGGTGGTTTGACCAGTTACTGATTTTCAATTCTAATTTAATATTTTGCGGTTCCATCATTGATATATTATTGTTTGATAAATTTCAGGTGGAACTAAACGGGTTGGAAAAGGTCCAAATCAAAGAGAAGCCTGCTAATTAATTCATGTGTGGGGAGGTTTCTTGTAATTTGTACATGTATCGAGTCAGTAGTTTGTAGTGTCTTTTTGTTTTATTTGGTTTAAGTTTGTTTTAGGTTGACGTTTGGGAAAACAAAAAAGTGTGGGGATGATGGAGCAGTGGTGTCGTATACTTCATGTTTATTTATTTGCTCCTGATTATTATGCTTTATGTATTTATTGATGAAACACTTTAATTACATAATATCGATCATATAATTGGATTTGTTAGGTCATTTACTGTGTGTTCTTAACTATTGTGTTTGATTTGCCATAAAACCATAGGAATAATATTATTAGTCAAACGAATAAAAGTGTTCTGCTAACCTAGAAAACTTTAAGGTGATAGGTTATTTTTAGATCTTTGTTGATTAAGATTGCTAGATTTAGGTCTTCGTAAGGAGTCCGTCTAGGTTTGATTAATTAACCTTGTCTAGCGAGTCAATTGAGTTTATTAAATTACCTTTGACTTCCGCGCTGTAATGTAGGATTTCACAATAAAGGTACTCTTTCATAAATTAATTTGATAACCGTAAGGAAGTTTAATATATATAACTGGTGTGTCTTAAAACTTGTTAGAAACTCATAGGTGTTTTCTTGAATGGTCAGGGGTCGTGTTCGGGTTTTCTTTTAAGTGTCTATTTTACGATCACAATTCCATAACTATTATTTTCCAACTATTTGATAACTAAAACCTTGGGGATTCTAGCCTAGGTGGTTTTCATCATCATCAGAATCAGTAAACTTGTTTGTGTTGTATTTCATTAATTGTCTTTTATTAATTAGTTTATTTTATTAATTTAATATAATATAGTTTAAAAAACCCCGTAAATAATAATAAATAAATAGTCGTTTCAATTAGTCGAGTATAATTAATTAGTTAAGATATGTAATTTAAAGAGTCTCGTGGGTTTAATATCCGGATTTACTTAGCTATACTCAAGTCGATCGGTTCACTTGCCGATCAGTAGTTTAGTCGAGTTTAAAGAATCTAGAGTATTACTTAGTGTCTAGATTAGCGTAATTTAGTTAATAATTATTTGACTACTTTTAACACATCAGGGACCCAGTAGCTCATAGATTGGAGAATATGAGAACACAAGCTCTCATTAGGAAATGGTAAGACTCAAAGCTTCACCCATAACCCCTAATGGAACAGGAGAGTACACCATGGGACAGTTATTCCAAAGCTCACTTGATGTGGTCCCTCTCTCAACAAGAACCTCCTAAGTAGAAGCTCTGATGTCATTACCTCTTTCCAAAAGCATGGTAAACGCACCCATGGTAGAAGCTACATTCTCTATGCCTCAAGCTTACCTACAACCAGGTCTCATGTTGTCGGGTAAACCATATGGCAATACGGCAAAACATCAGATCGTCACCTTGATGATGTCTTAATATGACAAACCATAGCCCAAAAGCCTACAATAGCAAACTTCTGAAAGTTTCCCAGCTATGAGCCATCCCGTTGTAACCCAAGCCCCAAGTACCATCACTACTAGCACAAGTGACTTGGCACACTTGGAACCTTACCAACCATACAATCCATCAACCTTGTCATGCTTCTCCGAACAGATAGCAACTTTTTTGTAACATCCTGTTTTCGATTATAAGAATAAATAAAATGATTTTGTTTACTTGATAGTGTGTCGTTCATCAGTTTAGATAATAAACCTTGAGAGAGTGGGCTTGGACTTTAGAAGATGGAATATAAGATGGAATGGGCCTTAGGTCCATGCGCTTAAGGGAGTATAAATACCCCTTAAACCATAATCATCTCCATTTCTATCCATCTCTACACCATAGCCTACACCTTGTAAAACACGCACAAACCCGAACCAAGATCCGAAGGCGAGAACCCGAGCTTGTTTGTGCTAGATCGTTGTGAAGAACCAAAACAACATCAAAGACCAGCTCGTGTTCGTAGTTCGACTCGTTTAAGGTACCTTTATGATTAGAAATCGTTCTTTAGGTTAGGATTGGTTTGGGAAATCACAGATCTGTTTTAGTATATTGAAAACGAATCCAACACAACAAATATTACTGAAATTGATTAACATTTGATAGGTTAATTGTTAACCTAAAAGAACCCGTATATAGATGTAAAAATCGCACCCTTTAAACATGAACGTTTGGCCGATTTGATGATTGGGGTTTGTTAGCGCTGTGATTTCGAGTTCAATGGTACCAAAATCATGTGGTTTCGATAAGATTTGAGGGTCCAATCGCAAAAATCGGGTTCTGTTGACTAATTGCTGTTCTTGGCAATTTTGACTTTGACCCTGAGTCAAAGTCTAGATAAGATGGATGCAGTTCGTTATGATTAGATGCAGTTCGTTATGATAAGATAACGAATTAGCCAATCCATTCGTTATGTCCAGATAGCGAATTAGTCCAACCATTCGTTAAGACAAAATAACGAATTAGATCACCTAGTTCGTTATGCTAAGATGACGAATCAAGTGATTCGTTACCCACTAGTTCGCCATGGAAAGATAACGAATCAAGTGATTCGTTACTTGCCCAATTCGTTATGATAAATTAACGAATCAGAGGACGAACCATATGATGATTAGATGACTAAACAGTTAGCGAACTAGATTATGAAAGTAGCGAATTAGCTAACGAATTAGGCTTAATTCGTAATGACAAAGGAAATAGTGAATTAAATAATAAATTAAACAGGTCAGCTCGACCCCAGCCAGGGGCTCTGCCCCTTGGACCCTGCTAGGGGCTGCCGCCGGACCCCCGTCCGTTGAGGGTTATAATTAGACTAGAGGCGCAATATGGGTACTGATAGATAATTGATACGTGTAATTGTTATACAGCTAGTCGTGCACAGCTCAAGAAGGGGATTACCATTAACGGTGAATGTAACCGCATTTAGGTGAGTTTCTAGCCCCACTTCTTTGTTATGTTTTCGGGGCTGTGTGCATACTCGATGTGACAGTTAATACACTTAACTTAAATGGTAAGTGTATGCCTTGTATGATTTATATGTTATGTATGTATATCTTAAATGTGAATGAAAGCTTGTCGAGACGTGAACGATCTTCGGATATTGCACGTGTTGACAAGGGAGGTATGTATATGATAGTTGAATGTGAATGGTAGATATATGTATAACGTATGGATGTGTATGAATTATCAAAGAAAGTATATGTATTTTATAGGTATGTAAAGACAGTATGCACGAAGATGAAGAAAGAGGGATCAGACCCTAATAATATATAAGATAGAGAAGAAAGGGATCAGACCTAACAATATCTGAGATAGAGAAGTAAAAAGGGATCAGACCCTAATAATATCTGAGATAGACAAGAAAGGGATCAGACCCTAATAATATCTGAGATAGACAAAGGAAAGAGGGATCAGACCCTAATAATATCTGAGATAGAAAAGGAAGGGATCGGACCCTAATAGTATCCGAGATAGAAAAGGACATTAATTTATATAGTATGAAAGTAATAAAGTATGAACGTATGTATGAACTTATGTAATGAAAGTAAAATAGTAAACTAATGATTATGTGTCTTCGGATGCATAATTGAAGATAAGTGTATGTATGATATAATGTGTGATTAACTAGAACTCACTCAGCGTAGCTGACTTTTAGTATGCACGCAGGTTAACAAATTGAGACAGCTGGTTTGAGATGGACACATGGCAGGATTGAAGAGGCTGGCATCTGAAGAATGTCATGATGTTTTGAATGTTATAATTTATGTTATGTTTTAAAAGACAAATTATGGATAATTGTAATGCATGGTTGATGTTTTACATTATTTCACGAAAGTTTCAATTAACTCTGATATTTAGAACTGTGTTTATGAGTAAATCCAACACCAAATGTAGGGCACCGGTAACGGGGCCTTACATTTTTTTTCCAAACAAAGATCAAGATAACGGCTAATATAAGACATATGACGGAAGAGAAGATCCCTAAGATCATCTTCAAATATTTATGGGAGTAGCTATCATAGAAAGATGGAACAACGCAGAGTGTTGTTACATGTTCATGCAGACCCTGATAGGACCTGCCAGACTTTGGTTTAACTCCTTTCCATCAAGACGCATAGCTTCCTTTGATGACCTATACCAAATCTTCTTGACCAACTTCACTCATCAAAGAAGTTTCACCAAAGACGCAGTTGTCACCTGTCGTATATCAAATCAGGTAAATAGAACATGAAGACCTTAGATTATTCACAGAAACATACAAGAAAGAAGGCTTTAATTACAGTGGTGCTTCGGAGAAGATGTGTGTATCCAGATACTTGAACGCCATAAATGCCAAAAATCTAGTGAGAAGGTTCCACGAGATCATTCCTCAAACCATGAAGGAAGCTTTCAAAAGAATAGAAGCTTACCTTCGAGGGGAGGAAGCCTTGGATAATCAAGATACAAGGAAACGTGACTACGAGAACCGGAGAAGCCACTCTTCATAATGAATGAAACCTTGATTCCAGTCCTTCGTTAAGAAGCACCCTCAGATGCACCATGAGTATAGAAGATCATATGACAGAAGCCATTCATCTTGACTCCAAAAACCACAAGAGAAAGACAAGCTGATCTTCTCTATGTAAATCAAAACTGCGCAAGAAATCCTGGCCACCGAGGAAGTCAAGCACAAATTTCGCCCTCCTCATCCATTGTCTAAACCGGAAAACAAGCGGATGCGGGCCGTTTTGTGCCTTTCCCAACGATACTGAGCACCATACCAATGATTGTTTTCTATTGAAGAAGTGTATTGAAGATGTCGTCCAAAGTTGTGAGTTAGCTCACCTACTCAAGGACCCAAAAGAAGGTAATGAGGGCGGAAAGAATGTGTTTGGAGTAAACATGTTTCAAATATGTAACAAGAGGCAACGAACACTCATCTGGAACCAACAAAGCATATGATACCCTCCAACTAACCCTCACAACAAAGTCATGATTCCAGTCATTGAAGAAGTTTAGCTTAATGGCTTCCTCATAGACAGAGCTTACATGGACTGTGGGTCAGCAATGGAGGTTATGTATGAGAAATGTTTTCTAAAGCTCCCTCACGAAATCAAGAATCAACTCCAACAAACTAATAATTTTCTTAAAAGTCTTATTGGAGAGAAGGTGGTTCTTCTTGGAAAGCTTACCTTGGATGTTCGATTGAGAGACGGAGATCTCTCTCGAGTTGAGAAACTTACCTTCAAAGTGGTTAGGTACACATCTAACTACAATATACTCATCGGAAGAACAGGAATTGCTACTTTCGTTGTAGTAGTTTCTACAGCTCATGGCATGATGAAGTTCCCAACAACGGGAAGAATAGCTATGATGGTACGTACGCAAGAAGCTTCATAGATGTTGCAGAAGAGTCGTGGGAGCTTGATGAAGACATGGAGGATAGCCCTATGCAGGAGATAAGAATCAATCCAGCTTACACTAAACCAACTATCAAAGTCAATAGTAAGCGTCCTCTCAAACTATGAGTAAGCTTGTTACTTTATTGCAAAAAAGTAAAGATGTTTTTTCATGGTGTCTAGATGATATAACAGGAGTTCCTAGGGAATATGCTAAAAATTTCTTGAACATCTCACCCACACATAAACTGTTCGCTCAAAAGAGGAAAAGCCTAAATGCAGAAAGAAGCTTAGCCGTATGTAACGAGGTGGATAAGCTTGTTAAAGCTGATATACTATGAGAGGTAAGATACCATTCTTGGATTGCTAATCCAGTTATGGTCAAAAACTCTGATGGATCTTGGCGAATGTGTGTGGATTTCAAAGATCTTAACAATGCTTGTCCCAGGGATACCTAACGCTTTCCAGAGATCGACTGGAAGGTAGATTCCCTTCCAATACAAGTGTTTCTTGGATACCTACAAGGGCTACCGCCAGATCTTAATGAAGATTTAAGAAGAAGAGAACACAACATTTCACATTGAAAACTGAATCTTCTGTTACAAAAAGATGCCCTTTGGCTTAAAGAATGTCGGAGCTACATACCAACGTTTGATCGACAACTCCTTCTAGAATCAAATTGGAAAGAACATGGAAGTTTATGTTGATGACTTGGTCATAAAGAGCAAAGGTGAGGAAGAAATGAGCAATGACATTGAAGAAACATTCCGAAATCTTAGAAGTATCAACATGAAGCTCAATCCAGTTAAATGCTTATCTGGGTTCGAAGAAGGTAGATTCTTGGGTCACCTAATTGACAAACAAACCATAAAAGCTAACCCAAGTAAGGTAAAATTAATGCTTAATTTGCATTCTCTAAAAACAAAGAAGGATGTTCAAAGCCGCAATGGAAAGATTGCTTCATTTAAATGATTTCTTTCAAATTCAGCAGAAACATCTTTACCCTCTTCAAAAATCTGAATAATTGCAATGACAAGAAAGACTTTCAATGGACTGGTGAGAATCTAACCTCCTTGCCTGCTCCAGCTGCTCCTCAAGCAGGAGAAACAATAACAGTTTATCTCTCTGCAGGAAGGGAAGCCATTAGCTCAGTGCTATTGTGGAACGTGACAAAGTTCAAGTTTCAGTATACTTCATCAGCAAAGCTCTAAGAGAAGCTAAGCTCAATTACACACCCATCGAGAAGCTAATCCTATCACTCGTTCACACAGCCAATGCCCGTAAATCACAGGAAGGCTAGCCAAATGGGCCATCGGTTTGAGTGAACACAACATAGTGGACGAATCTAGAAATGCAATCAAGGGTCAGATCTTGGTCGACTATCTAGTCGAAACACCAGAAGAACCTATGGAAGTGAACGAGTTGGAAAAAGGTGAACCTGCTATCCCTTTGGGGAAATGGGAACTCTACACTAATGGAGCTTCTAGTATAGAAGGTTCCGGAGCTGGTTTAACAATTACAGGCCCCCAATAAACCGAATATACTTATACGCTCCGACTAGAGTTTCCATGTACTAACGACGAAGCTGAATATGAGGCTTTAATTGCAGGGCTCCACCTAGCAAAAATGATGAAGATTCAGGAACTAAGTAACTTTGTCGATTCAAGATTGGTAGTCAACCAAGTGAACAACGAGTTTATAGCAAGGGAACCTTCAATGTTGAAATATAAGAAGAAGGTCAAAGAACACATGAAGGAATTCAAAAGCTACACCTTAACCCAAGTTTCTAGAACTCAAAACAAGAAAGTCATCGCCCTTAGTAAGCTAGCTTCCCTGAACTTCACTCACTTAACAAAGAAGGTGCATTTGGAAGTCTTGAAAAGCCATCAATTGCGGAACTAGAAGTACAAGACAACATTGAATAAGAGATAACCACTTGGATAACCCATATTGTAGAGTTTCTCAAAGAAGGAAAGCTCCCCACCAAATAAGGAGAAGCCATAAAGCTGAAGCTTAAGGCTAAGCAGTATATGATAGAAGATGATGTCCTATACAAGACATGGTATGTGAACCCTTATGCTGCAATGTGTGGGACCGGATCAGAGTAATTATCTTGTGAGAGAAGTGCACGAAGCCATTTGCAGGGCGTACTCCTGCACGAGGTTGGTGGTAACTAAGCTAATGAATCTAAGGTATTATTGGCCAACAATGCACAAGGACTCCGCGGAGGTCATCCACATTTAAGAAGCTTGTACCCATAATTTTCGCGAAGCACAAACTAGTACCCATAATTTTCGCCGAAGCATCCGGGAAGGGAAAATTCCTACTAGTAGTTGTGGACTATTTCACCAAGTAGTCAGAATTTAAGCCCCTAGCTTCCATCAAAGGGAAGCAAGTGATAAACTTTGTGTGGGTAAACATAATTTTTAAATATGGGATACCGGGTGAAATAGCGACGGATAATCGGATGCAGTTTGCTGAGAAACCATTAAGCCTTTGGTGCAAGGAGCTACAAATCAAGCAAGTGTTTAGCTCATTTGAACGATTGAACCGTAGTATCGTTGAAGGAATCAAGGTAATATTGGGAAGGTATGTCAAGAATTGGGTATAAGAACATCCAAGAATTGGGTATGGAGAAAACAAGTCATGGCAAAACACTCAACAGCTTAATCTTTGGTTCAGAAGCTGTCATCTTCACTGAAATAGGGGTAAAGTCAAGAAGGGCGAGAAACGTGAATCAAGAAGCCAATGACTCCGAGGTTCTGCTCAACCTTGATCTCCCGAAAGAAGCCCATGCTCAAGCTACTGTTGAAGAAGTTAGATACAAAAGAAGTTGGAAGCCTTCAGCAACATGAGGGTAAGAAAGGATGTATTCAAACCCGGAGACTTGGTCTTCTAGAACAATGAAGCCAGTAAGAAGACAGACATCGGGAAGCTAGGACCTAAGTTTGAAGGTCCCTATGAGATTATAGAAGCCCACAGGGGAGGATCTTACAATCTAAATGACCTAGAAGGGAAATTGGTGCCATGTCATTGGAGTGACAAGCACCTCAAGAAGGTCCTAATTTAGGTCCTTATTCAAGATCTATGTAGTTGTTGTTTCAATTTGATATAAGTGGAAAATCAATTAATGATATTATATTTTGAGTAACAAACTTTTTTATCATCCTACTAGCTTTTGAACTCGGTATTACACGGGATTTGTTAAATTATAAAAAATAAGATTTTCTATTTGAAATAAATGAACAAAATTAAAGGTAAAAAAAAGAAATAACATACACTGTAAAACTAATAAGAATTCTGGAATCTCAAATTTATAAATTCGATAAAATTTCCTTATATACAATATTTTTTGTTTTATCAAAAGTATTTAAATCGCCATTATAAACAAATTTAGATCATGTCCTCTAGTTACCCTGAATAATGCAACATATAATGTTCATCTAGAAAAAGTTGGACATTGAAAGAACATAAAAAAAATATTGTTTTTACTATTTTCTACTTGTGTTTCATATTTATACTTATTTTATCTTAAATCAATATTTTTATTTTTAATTTCATAACTATTTTATAACCAATTGCCAAACTAGTTTTGACCCATGACCCGTTGATAACTAGTATGAGTGAGATGAAATATTAGAATGTTAAAATAGAAAATTGACTATTTTACATGGCCAAAATGGTTTCAACCCATGACCCAAGGATAACATGGATTAAGGGGAATAGAGATTACAGATTAGGATTTAATGTGGTCATGACACATCATCATCACTATTTTTTTATTAGTAGAGTAAGATCTAAGAGTGAGCCCCTCCAAAGTAGGCTCCATGAGATCCGGCGTAGTTCCTACTCATGTACAAGGTTGAGTCCCTAATACAAATAACAATACGCTATATCTTCCTACATGCAGGTTGTGTCCCTAATACAATACGACTCCATGGAACATTTAGAAATAAAATATATCCATGAATCAATATTGAGTATCTCTTATCAACTTGCTCAACAACTACTAAATACCTGAAGCTTATCAAGTTGATAAGCTCAAAAATCTTAGGACTTGTGTAACAATACACCACAAAACATGTTAAATAAAATATTGTGGACTGATAAGCGGATAGGATATGCTTTGTATCTTTTCTTAGTTACTAAGGTAAGGAAGGGTGTCCGCAGCACCACTCCTTAGCAAAGTTTGAAAGACTTTGCAAAAATAATACACAATCATAAAAATTACAAGTAAACAACTACAAGATAGACTTACAAATAAAAAGGCACCAAAAGGAAGTTCTACATGCATCATAAAGATAAAGTAGAAATTGTTCGTGCCAACAAAGGCTTACATACCCAAAATAAAACGAAGCTTCATACATGAAGCCTAGAAACAAACAACCAAGCTAGTTGTTGCCAGTAGTAGCATCATCTTCATCCCCAAAATCCTTTGGTGTATCACCAAATACAACATGTTACTTTAGTATCAAAGGCAGTAGAAGGAGTACTCCCAACTTATCTTGCGGGGAAGGCGCTCGAGATCAATAGCTGGGGAGGGAGTCACCTCAACTTCCCCGTCATCTCCATCGGCTTCCAGGTCAACTAGATCCTCGAAGGCTGATGCTTCAAAATTGGTCTTCTCACCATAGGTTTCATCCTCTTGATGATCCTCATCAGAATTAACATTCCCAACAGTCTTGTTAACCATAGCTTGAATTTTCTGATGAGCAAGCTCCTTCTTGAGACATTTTGGCTCAATACCTTGAAAAGATGTAAAAGGTAGATCATGTCAACGAGCAACAACCTCAAGGTAAGGGAAGGTCTTCCTCTCCATGTATCTCACAGCGGTTGCAAAGTCAGTGGCGGCATAGGGTCGATAGCTTGAATGTCACTCAAAGGGATGGCCAGCTAGACCTGCCTCAAACTCAATGGACAGTCCACGGTGACGAGCATGAGCAATGGCCCTTGTAGAAACCTCACCAAGGGCAGAGTTGAATTCACCACTACGTAAGAGATAAAAGACAACTAGAGGAATATCTTGCTCAAAATGTAGGTGTTTCTCATAAAGGAGCTCATTAACCTGGGTCTAGAGATCATCAATAGTACATCGACAACAAGCTTCTCATCAATGAGCTTCTGCTTCTCACCTTCTAGCTTCCCTCGTTCAATAGCTAGCTTCTTTTTCTCTTCAACATAAGAGCTTATCTTTTGGCCAACCTTATGAAGCTTCTCATAAAGGTCATTGGCGTAGGCCTCCACCTTGTTCTGCTCGTCCAAGGCGGAAGCCTTAGCATCAGCAAGCTCATGAACCAAATTCTGTCAATGAATCCATCATCCCTAGCTATATGAAAAGAGAGCAACCATCCTGCCCACAACTTCACCATCACACAACCCTTAAACAACATTTTTCTCTGCTGGGGGGGGGGATACAATGGAGAAGAAGGTTTCAACAACATTTTTCACCACTACGAACCTTCCAAGTTGGAACATACATGGAAGTAGCTTCATTAGACGAAGCTCCCTCAACATCAGCAACTTGGGAAGCAACACCTTTCCCCTTCACCTTCTCTATCACAATAGCCTCCATAGTAGGTGACTCAACATTAATAGGCCCCTGGTTCTTCTTTATCTTCTTACCAAAAGTTGCAGGAGTTGAGTTCTTAGCAATGGTTTTAACAGTATTCTTAGGTTCATCAATCAAAGCTTCCTTCTTGACAACCGGCTAGATAGGTGTCTTTAACGATGAAGGAGGAAAGTCGGTGATTGAGGCAACAAGAGCGACATCATCATCCAAATCCATAGGATTGGTAGATGTGGAGCTAGGGGCAGGAGTTACTTTAAACCTCTTGCTGCTTCGAAGAGACGCAAGAGAAGCCTTCATAACAACACCCTTGGGGGAAGGTCAAATGAGGTGAGGTAGCCACATAGTCACCAGATTGACGAAAGTCCTTGGTGTTTTTAACCACATTGGGATGGCCAGGAGCAACTTTAGTAGATAAAAAGGTCGCTAAAGAGAAATCTTCAAGCTCAAGGAATTCCAAAGCATTAAATTCTGCAAAAGGGAATGTGAAGATTAAACCTAAATAATAAAAAAAAAAGTTTAAATGAATTTTTAACATACCTTTCTCATCTTTAAAGATCTTGGGCTCATTATGAAGATTAGGCCACTTGATATTGAAACCTAAATAAACAAGAAGTTCTTCCGGGAAGGTCTGGAGCTTAACGAGCACAGAATAAAGGTTCTTAAGAAGCGTAGCATCAAGCTCCTCAACCTTGGGCTCAGCAGGGTTCAAGGCAAGTTCATGTTTCCTCCAAACCGGGGAAAATGGAAAAAAAGATTTTGACACAAAGAAAAACTTATCTTTCCATATGGATGTGAGACCAACCGTGCTTGAAATCAACCTTGCTTCACAATGAGTCTTCTCGATGGCAAACCAGTTCCAGTTATTAGCCAATTGGAAGAAAATTTGGTACATCAGAAGAGTGGGCTCGTATCCAAGAGAACGACATACTACCTCAAAATGTAGTATCCGAGCAACTCCAACCGGGGCCAATTGACCAAGACAAACATTGTGATGCTTCAAAACACTAACAAAGAACTTGGTAAAAATGTATCGAAGGTTACACTGATCAAAGTATCAGGTGTAAAGGGTAAATTTGCCACGGTGATAACTGGAAACGGGAGTGGAAGATTTGGTCAACTTCGGCTGAAGATCAGCCCCAATCTCGTAATTAGAACAAAATCGATCGAGTTTCGATTGGGTCAATTTCGAGAACTGAGTTGCCATATCGACTTTTGAACCTATTATTGAAAAAGACGAGAAAGAAAAAGGATTTTAATCTTTGGTAAAAGAGAAGGAACGGAAAAGAAACCGTCGGATACGGTAAGTTAATAACCGAAGGCTAATAGGCGAATAAGGCGGACAGTGGCTTGAATGGCGGTTCTTTGGAGTTATAAGGAGATTTTTTGAATTTCATGTGGAAGGTAAGTATTAAACTAGGGCCAGCTGCAAAAGAAGGTTGTATAATGACCTTCTAACACAAAGCTCAAATCAGTCAGACATAGCACGAAGCAGTAGTTAAACTGAAAATCATAATAATGACCTACAGGCCACTACGATAAGCTATAAGCTTCCACCCTAAGTTTCGAACACGGACACTTAATATGGGTAGCTTCTAGCTTCTGAACCACAAGGCAAGGAAACATTATCTAGCTCTTGGGCTTTCTCATAACAAGCCCAAATCATCAAAATGGGAAATACTTTAGACTATGAAGAGGCATGTTGCTAAGCCCAAAAAACATTAAACACCCAGGGGGAAACATCATGAAAAAGAAAGAGTTGAGTTATAGGCATTCATCATTACATTCCAAATACTTCTGACTGGGGGGTGGGGGCTGATGACGTGGCTACCCTTACCTACTCACAAGCTAGAGAAGCTTAAGAATAATGGAGCAGCAAACATAAGCTCACAAGATAGGGAAGCTTAGGAATAAAAGAGTAGCAAACATAAGCTTCCAGACGGGGAAGCTCGACACATACCCAACAAGAATCTTTAGTTGACTAGGAAGCTCTTGCTACAGTAAAAATCATAAAAGTCATGACTGACATAAAGCTGGTGTCTGCCATAAAGTAAATGTAACAACAAGACAAATAAAATCCGAGCAAAGGTTACACAAAAATGGCATACACACAGTCTGCATAAGCTGAAAGAAGAGCTGACATTTACCCCTTAAGAAGTTTAAACTTCCCCATAGAGAAGCTTTTGACTATCTATTAAAAGAGCATTTCACCAAACGCATATTCATTCTCATTCACTCTATTTTCTCTACATTCTCTCTTCATACTTATCATTCCTTTCAACCATCATATCATATTACTTAGTCTCACACCGGAGGTAGATCGGAGACCCCCTCCTGCGGTGAGACTAATTGTTCGTGTTTTTCTTTGATTCTTTGCAGGATAGGAAGCTTTGTTAGGCACATACTCTTGAACCACCATACTATTTTTCTTTTATAATCATGTGGTAGGAACATTGTCCTTGTTGGTGGGCATCACATATGGGAAGGGCACGACCGAAAGATTGTGTCTGATTCGGTTTTCTCTGTCCCCAAGGACGATCCTGAGAATGCGTAATTACTTGAGCTTCAATACGTTTAATCCATACCAATATATGAATACTAAGATCTAGTTATGTGATATGTTTATGTGATTAGTAATATCTTAATTGAATGAAGTGTTGAGTATTGATTTGGGCAAAGGAACGGCTTGAAAGAGATTAGATAAACACTTGTTAAATTATGAGTCTGAATCAGTCTATATATAGATGACGGAATATCTTGATCAACGTTAGAATGCATATAAATATCAGGATATTCCTCTGCCGTTACATCCTCTATCTCAATTTCCTCCTCTTCAAAAAAAATGACGTATACCCATGTGGAATACTCGTATTAAACTGGACTTCCTCATCATTAATTACCTCCATGACCTCCTCCTCTTCCAAAGCATCCATCTCTTCATCAGTCAGACCCAATAATAAAGAGATTTGATCACGAGATAAGGCAAAGTCCACAAACTCACCTTCCTCGATCTCATCGGCATTAGCAGTGCTCATCACAACACCCTTCTTGTAATCCATAAATAATATGGTGTTGGCTTTGATCGACTCGATAGGCGTGACATAGGTAGTATCTTGAAAAACTACAATATGCCGATTATTACCAGCACCACCACGACTCGTACTTGCAGTCGACGAACCTTGAGCTTGTTTCGGCTCACTATCCCTAGCACCACCCGTATTAGGGTCTGCCTATGTCATCATTCTTCAACTTCTTCAAAGCATCGTCTTTATAGGTTAACTAAAGAATGAGATCCTCATGTTCCTTGATTCTCCCCCCTAAGTCGTAACAATCTCACGGAGATCTTTCGTCCCCTTTTGGCAATAGGAGATATAACTCATCAGCTGACGTTGATTCATCAACATCTGATCTTGCTATTGACGGTTGGCTACCATTTGATTCTCATAAAGATGAATCAAACTTAGTAACATATCCATCTGTTGAGCCTACGGAAAAGTGTGAAAAGTATGAGGTACATGCTGCACAGGACCATGTGGGCGGGTAACTCTCATAAATTATAATGCCGGAGGTTATCTCAGCATCGTTGTTGTAGCTGGAGAAGTCACCATCGATGTCATAAGAGAGTTTGGCATCGGAGATAGCAATGATTGTGGAATCGAAGTAGTCCCCGGATCAAACGATGTCGTCATCGTAAGAGTGATAACCGGGGTGCTAACAGTAAGCGACACCACCTGCCTTTGTTGAGCTGACGACCTTGGAATATGTGGACCTATTTCCACACCATCTCCTTGCTTTACATTGTGTTTAGGTGGTTGTTTCTTCATTACCGATTTCCCCGTGCGTTTACATTGAGCAGCTTGAGAACTAACTACCTCAAACACAACATGTCTACCGTCATCCCCGTTTCCACCATGTCCATCACCACCATCATTTCCACCACCGTTCCCATCTTGGTCCCTTTTCTCGTTCGAAATCCAAGTCATTATGGATCCAACGGTCATTAGAAGGACATTCATAATCAGGATTAGCCAAATGACCAATCAATCGTTTGGTCCACGGACACTCCTCAGGCGATTGATTAAGATATGTATTCATGTGTTTCATCGTGTAAGTCGTCATGTGTGTTGGTGTCAAAACATCATCTTCTAACGTCTGATTGATCACAAATTCAGAAATCAGATCTTGAATAATTAACTGGACGAATCGCGGATACATCAGAAACATGCTTCTACGATTCTTGACCAAACAATTATCCTAAAGGTGGTAGAAAATGAGTTCGGAGAAATTGAATGGTTTGTTCAATATAAGAGCATCAAATGCGGATTGAAGTAGAATCCGACACTCATCAAAGCCATCCTTACGTCCCCTAAGGCAGTGAATCAACACATGTAGCAAATACTTGTATGGTGCACACAAGTATTCCTTGTTGTACTAGGAACGATCCTGGTCTCATGTATAAAATAACCTCTGGAATAGCCTGTGGATCAACAACTTATCAAACTCAAATGGAATGTCCATGTTATCAACAAATCTCACAACCCGACGTATCACACCAGGAGTAATCGTGATAGTTGTCTTGTTTATCTTAGCAACGATGTGGTTCTCAGACACCACATATCTAGCAGTATCCCAAAACGGGCGGATCATGCTAAAATATACTGGGACATTAGCGGATATGGCATAATAAATCCAGGATTGGCATAAGAATGCTATGATATCTCCAAATAGATCTTGATCAGCAAAGTTGTCTTGTAAGAACGCACAGATGTAGTTCTTCTTGTCATGATTAAGTTCTGGAACCGTTGGTGTCTGTTGTTGTTTCTATGCTTGAGGTTTTACTTGGTGTTCAAGCAACTTGTGGTTCAACAACTTGAGCAACAGGATCCCCCCGGATGACAGGATCCTGTTGTGCCGGAGCATCAGGAATAACTTCATTAGCCATTGCTATAAACATAACACACGAAAATTAGTAAAATCGAACTTAAATATAATAAAAAAATCAATTTCTTATTTTATACTTAATAGAAATTGAGTTCTGTTTAAAATTGCATGTATCATTCTCTATCTCATTCATTATGGCGAATGGCTTCATACGTTATAACGAATGGACTTATTCGTTAATTTTACAATGACGAATCAGTAAATAACGAAGGACCATGAACGAATGAGTCCATTCGTGGATTCTATAAAATGAATGATAGGCTCATTCGTTAAAAAACAAACAAATGTATCTTATTCGTTATTTAAGAACAACGAATGTGGTCATTCATCAACTATGTACATGAATGAACATCCATTCGTTGTCGACAATGAATCATCTCCATAATTATCCAACTTTGACTATACAATGTCAAAGTCAAAATTGAACGAACTTCAGATAGTCAACATGCATCTAGATTTACAATTAACCCATAAATAACGATGAATCAAAGCAAACCTTATATCATTTAGCTCGTAATCACATCGTTGTCAAACCCCAAACAATCAATAGCCAAGACACTATGTTTTACTGATGGGTTCGATTAATACATAAACCTGGTTACTAAATTGATTGATTAACCTATTAAATCTTAATGACAATCGACGAAAAACATTGTATTTTATTCCTCAGTTATTTAGGATTTTTAACTGATCAACAGAAATTGATTTAGTGATGTTCGAATATCTGGAAAAATTTTGCAAGATGTTCTCTTTAAATTTACTATAAACGAGTTGAATAAAGGGTTTGATTCGTTCAACCACTGTACGATATATACCTTAGACCTGCACGCAAACCGATGCAAATGAATAGACTTATTCATTAATTCAAAGTTAACGAATGACTCATATTCGTGTCTTCATTTCGTTAACCAAAATTAACGAATCAAGTTTAAGTTAAATCTCATAACGAATCAACAAAGATTCGCTCTTCATTCGTTATCATTATTAATGACGAATGAGATCATACGTATCTGTGTAGCAGAAGCGAATAAGTTAACGAATAAGTTCATTCGATTAATCTTTTGAAATACGAATGACCATCATTCGTTATCAGTAGTAATCGCGAATGGGTTGTATTTGTTATTATTACAATAACGAATGAAGAATAATCAATCTATTAACAATGAAATGTTTCATTTTCAATATTTCAAAACTAAATAATGAATCGAAACCCGTGTCCTGATAAACTTTACCTTAAGAATTTTACCATTCGGGGGGAAACATAATATCTTAACGTGTTTTACGTGCACAACACATAAGTTAATAAGGATTAACTTAAATCCAATTAATTTAAGATGATTAAATAAAATAATTAAATAAAAACATGAGAAAATCTTTTTGGTATTTTTTTTTTCAAATTTGTACCCTTTAGCTCGAAAATAGAAAACAAAACAAAAATAAAAATAAAAATTTATGACCTCATTTCTTTTTTTATATTTATAGATTTTTGTATATATTCAAATTAAAAAAATAAAAGCAAATGACAAATATGAAAACTATTCTATAAAAGTAATACATACTTTTGTGAGTTGAGCAGAGAATCATATTGATCAAATCGTCCTTCCATCACAGTTTTAAATTTCAGTGTATTATGACTAGCGTTAATTCGGTCATTGATATTGTTTTCCACTTAAATTTTAGAACAAACTTTCAAGAATTTTTTGTGATATGATTTAGGTTCAATTAAAGCACATATTTGCATAAACTATCAGCCTATAATCTTGATTCAGACTTATTTTGACTTTTACCATGTCACCCTGACTTGACTTAAACCATTATACCTGAAGATCAAAGTTTATGATTTATAATTGATTTATCAATCTAAGCTCATAATCCCCACTACAAGATATACCCCCGTTATCAAGCAATACACCAAGCTTCCTTTCCTGTGAGTGAGTATGCATGAGTTCATCCGTACGCTTACGGACATTGTATCCCCTGGGGTCCGTTTCTTGTTGGTATTAAGACGCACGCAAGGGAGGAACAACGTGACTCATAGCGGATTTTTATCAAGTCAGTAATGAGTTTGTATGAAGCACAGCAATGATCAAGTTTATTGACTTAGGGTTTGCTCTAAAAGCTTTTGAAATATTCAGATTATGAATTCCCAAATAATAAGTCACGAAAAGACTCACAGTGTCCAGAAACTGGATGCATCCCATCAATAAAGGATTTGATGCCATAAGACCATACATTATTGAAGTTTTAACCATAAGGCTTGAGTATGATAGCCTATTACATTTCTGCCTTCATTACCAAGACTTTCGGAAGAGACTAACACATCTTTTAATTTGGCAATTCTTTATGTTTATATCATATACTTTACCTTAACAATTTGCTTAAGATCTACCAATGCACCAATGCAGTTAAGCACTCAGTCTTTTAAGCTTATTTCTTTTTGGATATGTGACTAGATGATCAATGTACTATCATATTCTCTTTTTGCTTCAAAACTCATTTTGAGGAGCAAATTATTTTTTTTAATGTTTTTATATTTTTGAAATATTTGAATCTTTTTGGTTTTTATCTATAGAAACAGAAACCACAATATTTTTGTACTTTTCCCTTTTTTTCCACCAAAAACCAAAATAGTAAAATAACCAAAACAAAATAAAACTACGCAAACAAAAATTGATTATCCGAGCTTAAGGATATCAGCAAGAGTTTTCAATCCATTTAAACCAAGCAAAAAGTTAAAGCGTGTTTTATCAAAAGCTTTGTTAAACAAATCAGCTTTCTGAAAATCTGTGTGCACCTTCTCTAGATCGATTAATTTCTTTTCAAAACAATCACAGATAAAATATTATCAAATATCGATATGTTTCGTCTTAGAGTGGTGCACGGGGTTCTTCGTGATATATATTGCAGCTGAGTTATCTTATATATGGGAGTAGTAAGAAATTTTAAACCATAATCCCGCAAGTGTTGTTGGATCCAAAGAACCTATGAACAGCAACTCGAGGCTGCCACATACTTTGCTTCTGCGGATGAAGTGGTGTTGGGTCCATATTTGGTGGTTTATACTTAGTTATATGTTTATTGGGTTTTGCGTTGGGCTATGTATGTAAATCGAGATCCTTATGGATCTCGGTGGGCTTTGGGCTGTGGTTGGGCTTGTGTACTGAGTACCTATATATAGAATGCATTGTATAGGGTTCTTGTCAGGTCCTCGATTTCAGGTAGATCTTACTCAAATCAAGTCATAACTCACACAAATAAATGTGTCGACAAAGGTAACAAACACCCACAAGATTCACTCAAAAGATTTCCATTCATATAATACTCATCACACAAATGATAATCGATTTAGGGTTTCTTGAAGGGAAAGTTTATTCGTACGATTCCTAGGACGGCTGTCACGCTCAGAAATATTCTCTCTTATCCTGAAAGTGTGAATGCCTTTTTCCCTTTTTAGCGCCGCCGGAGGTGTGCCCTAAATTATTCTATTTATAGGCCTGACACCTCATTTACAGCTGTCATTCCTTCTAGAAACCCCAAATGTTAATGCATATTCAAATTACATATTCAAAATTATTCTAAGTGTAAAACAAGTCTTCCGGGTAGGCTTTGCAGCAATATTGACTTTCCGAGTAGGCTGTGTGCTCTGCGTGCAGGATGTTAGGATACATTATAACAAATAGAATTGTGTACCGTATTGTATGATGCGTGTATCACCTAGACGGTAATGAAATACGAGATAATGTAATTTTGATGTATATTAATGCATTCAGGTTTCTTTATAAACAATGTGGTTGATATCAGAGGTGTCTGTCGCATCCCGTTTACGTTTTCGCTGCGGTTGCGGGGTGTTACAGTACAGTTCTCTTGGTAGATCCACATCAGATTGTGGTCTTGTTCTTTGTTGTGCAGAACTGCTTGATTCACCTCTTCCACCTTGACCTCTTCCGCCTTGTGGAAATCTTCTTGAAATTGGTGGCCTGAAAGGAATAGACTTCTTTGGTTTCCCAGGCCTTAAGTTGAAAAACTTTATGTAGATGTCCTCTACCATTTCAGTTGGAAGATTGGCAAGTTCAACAACATCTACTCCATGTTCTTTAAGTTCTAGTAGCATTTTTGTTATTCAAGGAGTTTTTGCCAACCCAGCAGACACAAATCTTCCATCTGCATAGTATCTTGGGTTCTCACCTTCTCTTAAAGCTTTTTCCCATTCACTCTTTTGAAGATAGAAAAGGTTTTTCAGATCCTCCTTTTCCAAGATATTAAAGTCTGCTTCACTCATTCCCCTTTGATTGATCATTATGTTCCTCAGAATGTTGATCATCTCTTCATTCTCCCAAGGAACAAATGGTTCATCCTCAGGTTCAGGATTCACTTCTTGAGGAGTAGGGGTTTCAACTGATCTGACTTTTTCTTTTGTCTTCTCCCTCAAAGTTTGAATTCTTCTCTTCTTTGCTTGAGGTTCATCAGTTGGTTCAGTCTGTCTGGTAGACCTTTCAGTTTGAGCTCTTTTCAGCTTTTCTTTTCTCTTCAATTTATCATACTGGTCTACCACTGATTCTCTTGACAGGTGCTCAACAATTTCTGGCTTCATACCTATCTCCAGCAGGTATCCACACATACCTCCAAACTTTTTCTTCAAAGATTCAATCTTTTCAAGTTTCTCATTTTCTTTTACACACTTTTCAATGACCTTTTCTCTTTCACTGTTATACAAATCTTGAAGTTGGTCAAAGTTAAAGTGAGACATATCCTTTTCTGAATAGTTATGCCTTCTGAGATAATATCTGTATTTCTGGGCATCTCTATTCTTTTGTTGCATAAGCTCCTTGATAGTATCATTTTCTTTTTCTAATCTCTGCTTCAATTCATCATCATTCATAGCAGCCAAAGTTTCAAAGCTTATACCGAATCTTCTTAACTTTATAACCAATGGATTTTTCTTTTTAGCTTCCAACACACTCAGCTCAATGTTTGCCCTATGTTCCTCGGTCATTGTGACCTGAGGGGATACAACATTAGCAGCTTTGACAGTTTTTCCTTGAGCATTTTCAGGGTCATCATCATAATCATTTGAATCCTCAGACTCATCCTCTCCTTTAGTTAAATCATTCATTGCATCAATCTTTGGTTCATCAGAAGGTGGATGATCTGGTTCACTTCTAATTGGCACCTTGAACTTTTTCACCTGGTTTCAAGGTTTGTAGTAGGACAACCCTTATAGGACTAGCTTCACTTCTGGTGTTTTAACAAAATACTTGTTCTTATCATCCCACTTGCCCCTCTTAGCAGCTCTTTCATGCTCAGTTTGATCATTTGTTCTCTTTCTCCTTGTGTGGATCTTGGCAAATCTATTGACTTTTTCAGCAAATTCTTCATGAAGTTTAGAAAGTCTTTCTCTTTTCTGGTTAAGTGTTTCATGAGGCTCAGTTACATTCACCCGTTCTGACCAGCTGTCAGTTGGGTTCTTCTTCAAATCTTCTTTTACTTGCTCAGCCCATTTCTTGGCAGCCAATGAAGCAATGGACTCACCAATTTCTTCTTCAATAATCAGACCAGTATTCAGATTGGTTGGTTCAGCAGTTTCTGATTGTTGACTTTCATATTGAAACTTGCTAACCACCATAGCCAATGATTTTTCAGGCTCCTCTTGCTCTCTCAGCTTAATCAAGGCTTCAATTACTTCTTGATCAGCCACATCATCAGAAATTTCTTTTGCAAGTTTGGCTTGTTTGATCAAGATCTCATGTTCTGCAATTTCTTCGGGAGTCATGGATTGGGCTAGAATTTCCCTATCCCTTGTTTCTCTTAAGATGTTCTCTTGTTCTATCAGGGCATTAGCATCAGCAGTATCATCATCTGTAAACAACATATCTTTTTCTGAATATGCCTTAGCAGGCTCTTCTTCTGTGACTTTTGCTTTTCCCTTGTCTAATCATTTCTTTAATTCTTCTTCAGTTTCAGGAGGGAAATTATCAATGTCTTTCTCAAGCTCATCCATTTCTCATCATATTCTACAGTCTTGGAGCATTCAGGTTGTTCAGTTTGAGTTGTAGGCTCCTCAGTAGCAGTATTTCCTTCTTTCAACACTTCAGTCTCTACATCAGTCAGTATATCAGTTAAGACATCAGTAGCTTTATTAGTAGCAGCTACATTCTCCTCAACATTTGCCTTTTCAACCCTTTCCTCTGTCTCAACATCCTCTCCAACCCTCTCTTCATTGTAATCATATTCTTGTTCACCAACATCTGATCTATCACCATCATACTCTTCATCCTCAATCCTCCTCTCCTCACTACTTTCCTCTCCATCATAATAATTGTTCATAATTAATTTTAAACTATCAGCAGTCTCTACAACTGTTGCAGTTTCTTCAACATTCATATCAGAGACAGTTGGCATAATTTCATTCTCCCCCTGTTTTGGGGCAGCTGAGGTCTTCTCAACCTCCTACACCAGGGCTTGAATTCTCATATTAGCTTGTACCAACTTCTCCAACAGCATCACATTTTCATTAGTCACCTCCTCATTTCTTCTCTTCAAGTCAGCATTTTCTTTCAATAAGTCCAGGTTTCTCAGAAATAGGTATGTGTCAGAATGTGGTGTTGTAGGTGGTGATGTAGAGAAAGGTTCAAACTCAGGTTGTTCTGTGGTGTGAGAATGGAAAATGGATGGTGGTGGTGATTGTGTATGAGGTAGACTTGAAATTAATGGATCAGAATGACTTGGGCTAAATGTTGGTGGTGTTTGTTGTGTTGGGGATGTATGTGTTGATACCTCTAGTTGGCTTATGGTTAGGGTTTGAGGTGGTGTGTGAGTGATTTGGTGTGGTGGAGTTTGTGGTGGTTATGGAACAATGGGTTGGTCAATGTGTGTTGGGGACTGTGGTGGTGTTGGAATAGGTTGTTCTGTATTTGCTCCCCCTGATCAGGTGCAACAATGTCCATAGCTACCCCAGCTCCTCCATCATTTCCATTCACATCATCATCTTCATCATCATAGTCTCCATCATCACTCTCATCATCATCAACTCCTTCCTCATCTAAGCTTAACTCAGGCACTGGCATCACATTCAGATCATGGTCCAACAACCATGGTAATATCTCAAATGGGACATTTGAGTTGTACATATTTGAAACACCTGGATTCTTGATTCTTTTGTATGTATCAGGGTTTTGAAGTTGGTGTGTAGTTCCAACAGTGGATAGATCTTGAAGTTCACTATTGAAGATTATCTGTAGGAATCTTGGATATTGTAAAAATCTTTTCTTTTCAACCTTCTTCAAGTTTCCTACTAATCCTTCAAATATCATCTTTGAAAAATTGATGAGTAGATCATATATGATTCCAACAGTGGCATTTGCCAAGTCATGACTCATCAAGGTCCATGATCCCTTCCTTGGAGCAAATCCATGTATCACATGGTGAATGAGAAACCTGTACAACATAGGGAACATACCCTTCTAAAACTGTCCATCAAGTACAGTTCCTTGATACCCCATCGTTTCTTCAAATATTTTCATCAAGTGAGGTGTGCTGAAGCTTATGGAATTATAATCACCATCATTCAACTGTAGACATCTTCTTATCATCCTTTCTGTAATATGTATTTCTTGTCTAGAAACGGTTGCTTCGATTCTTTTACCATTTATGTCTTCAACCAGTTCTAGAGATCTCCAGAAATCTAAAGAATGATTTCTGTAGATCACAGGGCTTTCAGTGAATGCGAAACTGACGTTTGACCTTGCCATCCAAGTTATCATCCTTGCCATCGGCTCATTGTCAGGTGTGACTTGTAACAGTGCACACATATTGTGTTTTGGTTCAAATGCATATTTGGGTTCATCGTCTGCCACATCTGAATCACATAAACAAACATATTTAAAGTGAAATTAGTCATAAAGTTCAGTACATTAGATAATTTCAAGTTATAAAAATGAAGAAGAAAATGAGAGAAATCATCAAGAACCTGTTCTTCGACAAATTTATAACCTAAACACATAAACAGAGTATTAGTAATAAGATACATAATCAAAACCCATTCTAGTCTAATCATGATCGGAAAACACATTATTATTGCTTACCGAGTCGGAATTAGAGGGCTAATACAACTTAGGGTTTGGATTGAAGCAAAATGCGATAAGTCGGTTAGGTTTCTTTGCGAGTAAGCAGTTTGCAGTGGAAGGAGATAGAGGGAAAAGTAATGTTGAAAATTATGCCTAACTCACTCTTATATACATTTTGAAAGTGAATTTTTAAATGCATTTTGTCATTTTGTGAATTATTAGCTCTGAAAGAGTAACATTATCCACTTGATATATTAAAAACAATATTTATCTTTTGAGTTAATAAAACCTTACTCGAAAAATTTAATATATCCAAAGTCTACTCGGTATACATCCACTTACAAAGCTTACCCGGTCAAACTTTGCTTGGAAAATTTTCATTTTTGAATATACAAAGTTTGCCCGAATACTTCCATTTATAAAACTTTGCTCGGTCAAGTTAATTAATTTAAAGTTAAGACATAATAAAGAAAGCTTACCCGAAATACTAGATTTCTTGAGAACTTAATCACAAGATAAATAATCAAGTATAAACATCAAATAAACATCCTTACTAGGAATCAATCAAGACACCCATATAGATTTCTCAAATTCAAATTAAAAACTTAATCTAGCACAAACCCTATCAGAATAAGAAACATATTCAATCAAGCAAATAAAAAACATATTTAATCAAGTATACTTGGAACCATAGTATGCTCGAGCAACCTTTCAAGAGAATAGTGTGCCCGAACAACTTTCTAGTGCAAAGTATACCCGAATAACCTTCATATGGTACAAAGTGTGCCCGGAAAAGAATTTCTAGCAGACAGTGTACTCGGAAAGTTATGTTTTGAAATTACCAAGTATATTGAGGGAACAAAAGTGTACCCGAAATATAAAGTGTGCCCGGAAAACAAAGTTTGCCCGAAAACACTTGTAATTTCAAAGAAATCATAAACACACATATCACAGAGCATGCTAGGAATGAAATTAAAACACATACACATTTAAGTGTGCTATAGTCTAAAATTTCAAAGAGCTTGCCCGAAAATCCTATGTTAGCACTAAGCTTGCTAGGATAAACACATTCAATCATCAAGTATGCCCTTACTCGAGGGAATTTCAACATGTCAAACTATACCCGAAAATGACAAACTTAAATAATGATATCTAAGTGTGCCTGGAAAGATTAACAAACCTTTTCTAACAACATATTCCCATAAATCACAAAGCTTACTCAGTGTACTAACTTAAGTTCACAAAGTTTGCTTGAACTCACAATCAGCATATAAAATGCAAAGCTTGCCTGAAACAAGAATGTCTTGTGAAAAGCTAGTTATACCACATAATCATCTCAAGACTTCAAGCTTGCTCGGGAAATGAGTACAACAGTGTACTCTACCCGGAAAGTGTAAACACTTCAAAGCATGCCCGAAAATCATAAACTTAGTCAAAAATGACTAAGCTTGCCCGGAAAGGTCATAAATCATCAAACCTTACCCGAAGTAACATATTAAAACATATTCAATTGTTTTGTGCCCGGAAAGGTTATAAAACATCAAACCTTACCCGAACTTACAAATTCAGCTAATTAAAGGCAAAATGCAACACTTTTTGACTTAAACCACTTGTCAAAATATATTTTTCAATAAAAATCATAGTTTAAGAGCAAATGGTGCATTTAGAGATCAAATTTCAGTTATATTTTTCTTCAAAACAGTTTCTTCCATTTTCTGAAACTTCATTCTCAGCATTATTATGACAACATAGATAGGTTAACAGCAGGTATAAACTTAGCGTGAATTTCATTTCTTTGGTGATATGATTAAAGTTCAACTTAAGCATAATGCATTAATGGTCAACACTGTGCTATGATGCCTCATATCTCTTCTCAAAGTTTATTTGGTTTTCCCCAGATCACCCCAATTTGACTCAAACCTCCTGTATTTGGTCAAAAATTGTTATTGTATGACAAAACTTATTGTATTTTTGTATTTTTTGAGATTCAAACATATATAGAGGTTGAACGTTGGACTTACTGTTAATAACATGCCTTTCATTCAACACGAGACTGATTTTGTCAACATCTTTGTAGTTCTTAGTTGTAACCCTCTTGTTTGATAAAATATTTAAAACACTTATCAACTTTTGGTTGATTTATTCATTCTTCCCCTTGTTTTTGATATTTTCTCAAATTTTCTTAAACTTTGTTCTTTGTCATATTTAAAGATGTTTCATTTTTGGTTGACCAAATAACAACAGGCTTGTGTATGACTGGGTAATCACTTTTCTACCTATCATTTGGAGAGATTTATCTTGAGACATGCAAAGACAACTATGTATCTCCACATAAAGATTAGCATATAAATTATGTTTATATCACCTTAGATTTACATCATCATGGGAAACCAACCATACATGTTAATGACTATACTGTGGTCCTTTTAGCCTATTAAATCCATATGATTGGCTAAGCAGTCAATGTACTATCATTTTCCAAATAATTTCAGTTTAATATTCAATCACTCCAATATCTCTTCATTGTCAGGTTAATGGCTATCATGTTTGACCAACAGTGGTCAACAGGACCAAACATACATGTGAATATATGTCCTTTCAAAGTCAGAGCTATTGACATAGTTTTAAGTGAAGGAATAAGAAACAAGTTATAATTGCCCCAAATGCATTCAGTTTTCAGGTCAATGGCTATCCTTTGAATATATAGATATTTAAGGACCAAACATACACAAGTGCATGTCCTTCCAACTGGGCAAATGACATAATTTTCAGCAAAAACAACTTCTTGAGACTTCTTTTTAAAAATCCTTCTTTTAAGCTTCTTTTAAAGCTTGAACTGAATAATCTTATCATATCTCTACACCATTAACAACATGCTCATGTTTTGATCAAAATAGAGTATTTATGTAAAATTCATTGGAAAATCTTCATTTCATGACTTAATTTTGACATAAAACACATTTTGACACAAACAGTTGTAACATATTCAAATCTTAATCAAACATGAAATCATCAAGACAAGTAGATAGTACTAACAATCAAATTCTAACTTATCTTAATAACATCAGAAGATCAGATAAAGCACATATTTAAGCAATTAAGCAATGATATCAGATAATCTTACATCAACAAGTAATTCATAACAAGAACACTTATCCTGACATCACAAATGCACATTAACTGATAAACGTGCAAACATATAAATCCATTCAATCATGTCAAATTTTTCACACATAATCAGTCAAAGCACATAACAGTTAACATATTTAGTAGCATACTCAAGTAACATAATTAAGCGTATTCACTAAACATTCAATATGTGTAATCTCTAACAACATAATCAGTTAACACAGAGAGACACACAGCTAGGCACACATCCTTAATCAGATTTCATCTGAGTTGATCATTCCCAGGGCTTTCAGAAGAAAGTTAAACCGGGTTCTATCAAGTGGTTTGGTGAATAGGTCAGCCAAATTATCACTTGTATCAACTCTTTGCATTTCAATCAAACCTTTTTCACTGCAGTCTCTGATGAAGTGATGTCTGATTTCAATGTGCTTTGTTTTAGAATGTTGAACTAGATTCTTAACAGTAAAGTATGCAGCAGTATTGTCAATAAGAATAGGGGTGTTCAGAAAATTCAAACCATAGTCCAGCATCTGATTTTGAATCCATAGAACTTGTGCACAGCAGGCAGATGCAGCAACATATTCAGCTTCAGTAGTAGAGATTGAGACTGTCGTCTGCTTTTTGCATTGCCATGACACTAGCCTTTCACCCAAAAATTGGCATCCTCCTGAGGTTGAATTTCTGCTCATGTTGCAGCCATCATAATCACTGTCTGTATATGCAATCAGATCAAAAGCTTGGTTCTTTGGATACCAAATCCCTAAGTCTGGTCTTCCCTTCAAATATCTTAATATTCTTTTAACAGCATTCATGTGGGAGACTTTTGGACTTGATTGGAATCTTGTACACACACATACATCAAACATTATATCTGGTCTTGTTGCAGTCAGATACATCAGAGATCCAATTTTGGCTCTATATTCATGTTCATCTACAGACTCCCCTTTTTCATCTACAATCATCTTTTCTTTGGTGTCTATTGGAGTTGAAGCAGTCTTGTACTCATGACAGTTGAACTTGTTCAAGATCTCCTGCACATATTTGTTTTGGTGAATGAAGATCCCTTCAGCTTTCTGTTGAACTTGCAATCCAAAAAACAAGTTCATTTCTCCCATAGAACTCATGTTGTATTTGGACTTCATTACCCCTTCAAACTCCATGCACATTTGTTCATTTGTAGATCTAAAGATGATGTCATCCACATACACTTGTGACACAAGCAAGTCTGATCCCTTTCTTTTGTAGAAGAGTGTCTTGTCAATGGCTCCTCTTTTGAAACCAATTTCAAGAAGATGATTTGACAGCTCATCATACCATGCTCTAGGAGCCTGATGCAATCCATAAAGAGCTTTGTTTAGCTTATACACCCTGTTTGGATACATTGGATCCTCAAAACCTGGAGGTTGAGCTACATACACCTCTTCATCAATCTTTCTATTAAGAAATGCAGACTTAACATCCAACTGGAACACTTTAATGTTCTTTGAGGCAGCATATGCAAGAAAAATCCTAATAGCTTCAAGTCTTGCAACAGGAGCAAAGACTTCCTCAAAGTCTATTCCTTCTTCTTGAAGACATCCCAGTGCTACAAGTCTATCTTTGTTCTTAATCACCAAACCCCTTTCATCCCTTTTTGTTTCTAAAAACCCATTTGGTTCCTATTTCATATCTGTCAATTGGCCTTTCAACCAGATCCCACACATGTAGGTCTCTGAACTGTGCCAGTTCCTCTTGCATTGCTTCTACCCAACAATTGTCTTTTAGTGCTTGAGCAATGTTCTTTGGCTCTATTTGGGATAGAAAGCAGGAGTAAAGACAGATGTTTGCAGTTTCAGAATGACTTCTTGTAACTCTTTCAGGCAAATCACCAATGATGTTTTCAGAGGGATGATTCTTTTCAACATAAGGAGTTTGTATAATCATATTTGTATACAAATTTGTGTCAAGATTTGTTTCATTGAGCTCTGGTTCTTCAATGATCAAATCAGCTTCTGCATCATGAAATTCTGGTGCTTCATCATTATGTTGTCCTGAAGTAGATGCACCATTGTTTTCTAAGTTTAATCTTTGAAATAGATCTTGAAATCTTGTTGTAGATGCAGCTTCTTCTCCACTTGCTTGGTTGCTTGTGTCACCCTCATTCTGAACTTGATCATTCTGTACATCTTGATTGTCTTGATTGTTCTCAGTACGATCATGTTCAACATTGTGATTGTTTTCTTGATCAGGTTCACCAATATCACATGAGGAATTCTTCATAAAAGTATACTCCATTTCTTTTCTAGCAAATTTCTTCCATAATTCTTCCAAGTCCAATGATTTCTTCTTTTTCTCTTCAATTTCACTGGTCTTGTAGAAAGTTTCATCAAAGTCTTCAGGATAAATCTTGAAGGACCTAATCAATTTCTCATGATCAAACAACCATGATGCACCATCAACTGTATTGAATTGATTCTCATTAAAGATAATATCAGATGATTCTATAACACTCAAGTGGTCTTTCACATAAACTCTGTAAGCCTTTGAGTGTGTAGAATATCCAACAAAGAAACAGTCTATGGATTTTGTTTGAAACTTGTTCAAATAGTCCCTTGTGTTCAGAAGAAAACATTTGCATCCATAGGGCTTGAAAAACTTAATGTAAGGCTTTCTGTTGTGAAATATTTCATATGGAGTTTTGTTATGCCTTTTGTTGACAAGTACCCTGTTCTGAACATAGCAGGCTGTATTTATGGCTTCAGCCCAAAAAGTGACAGGTAAATTTGCATCAACTAACGTGGTTCGTGCAGCTTCAATCAAGGTTCTATTTCTTCTTTCTGCTACACCATTTTGTTCAGGAGTTCTAGAAGCTGAGAATTGTTGTAGTATACCCTTTTCTGCACAAAATTCTTGCATAACTCCATTTTTGAACTCAGTTCCATTGTCACTTCTCATCATTTTGACTTTCTTATTCAGCTTGTTCTCAATCATTGTTACACAACCTTTAATCAACTCTGCAGTCTCATCCTTGGTACTTAGGAAATAAACCCAAGTGTATCTTGAATAGTCATCAATGATCACAAGACAATATCTTTTCTTCCCTATACTTGGTACACTCACAGGACCAAAGAGATCCATGTGAAGTAATTCAAGTGCTTGATCAATTGAGTTGATGAGTTTTGGCTTATGAGTAGATTTGTGTTGTTTTCCTTTTTGGCATGAACTACAATGATCTTCCAATTTCAACTCTCTTGTAGGTAGGCCAATGACATGCTCACCCTTAACAAGTCTGTTCATGTTCTTCAAGTTCACATGACACAGTTTCCTATGTCACAATTTTGACTCATTTTCAGTGGCTTTGGAAACAAAACATGCACCTCCTCTTGAAATCGCTTCTTTCATATTCAATTCATACAAGTTACCATTTCTTGGTGCCATCATCATAATCATTTCAGGTGGAATCACAAATTCAGGTTTTAGAATGAAACAGTGTGAATCATCAAAACTGACTTTGTATCCCTTATCACACATGTGTGATATACTCAGCAGATTGTACTGAAGACCTTCAACATGAAATACATTATCAAATGAGACTTTCCCATTTGTTAAGATTCCTTTTCCAACAATCTTTCCACCATTCTCATCACTCCAAAAGCTACTGGACCTTCATACTTTTCTTCATAATTGACAAGAGATCTCTTGTCACAAGTCATGTTCCTAGAACATCCACTATCCATATACCATATGTCATTCAGAGGAGTGGACTGTTCCTGCACATACAAAGAAAGTTTAATTAGTTGAGTGACGAAGTGCAAGCCTTATCAACTTGCAGCTCATCAGATTCTTTTTCAGACACAGCTTGGGAGGTGAGTGTAGTTGGTTCAGGATCTTCATGAGTGATTTCTACATTGTCTGAATTGTCTGTTTCATAACCACACTCTCTTGGAGTTTTAACTAGTGATGTTGAGTTCTGGTACTCAGCTGAGTCAGTGTTACACTCTTTTATCACATAGTCCTTCTTTTTAGAGTAGTCTCTCACATCAGCAACTATCTCAACCTTAATCTCAGGCTTAGGTGTCCAAACAAAACCTTGTGGTTCATATCCATGCTTTAACAGAAACTTCTCATCACCAGTGAGTTATGTTGGTTTCTTTCTAGATACCCCATGTCTTTTTTGTATTCTCACTGCTTGATGATCTTTGAGAACTATCAGATTTGACAGACTGATTATCCCTTTTTGGGATTGTTCTCAATGGTTGAGAGTCCTTCTTAACAGTTTTCACATGCTTCACTGGAGATTTAACCTTGTTAACAGGTTTGATCACATGTTTCTTGACTTTTAGTGAATGCCTTTGGCTCTCTTTTTCCAGAACTTCCTCTGCACAATCCTTTCCCATACCCAAATTTTTTCATACTTTATTTTATAGGACACAAAGTCTTGTCCATACTTTGTTTCATCTGAGACATGAAAAGGCTTGAATTTAAGTCTTTCATTACAGGAGTCTGTATGATGACCATATTCATCACACTTCTTGCACCAAACCTTTCCTTTGAATACTTCATGTTCTTTTGGTTTCTTGAACCTTTCACTTGGTCTTGGTGAATCAAATCCAATTGTCTTTTTAGATTTTAAACTGTCAAAATCAATTGAGAAGGGGACAAATTCAGCTATCCTTATGTCACTTCTTTCCACTTTCCCTTTAACAAAAACAATTTCTCTTATACTTAAAGGTTCTTCCTCTGTGTTTTCCCTTTGTCTTGATTTTCTCTTTTCATATTCTTCCATTGTTTCTACTTCTCCAATGTGAAAGTCTTTAATGCTTGAGAAAATAGGGTAAACTGGAATAAAGTTTTCAACATTCACATCTTCTTTTACCCTTTTCTTGTTGTTTTGCTTTATCTTTTCCAATACAGCTTTGCTTGGTGGCCTGACTGTATTGTAGCTTATCTTCTTCCTTTAACATATGTCAAAGGACACATGCTCTCTCTTCATTCTTTCATTTTGTTTCTTTATTTTAGGTGTGACTGGTGGATACATTGGAAGTTTATCAATAGATTCTGGTTTCTTGTATCTTCTTCCTCTTTCAGCAGCTTTGATCTCTTCATCAGTGATTTGATCACTTTGATCACTCAAGTCATCTTGATCCAATTCAACAGGATCAAAGTCATCCTCAGAGACTTGAACTCCAATTGACTTATCATCTTTTACTTCTTCCTTAACCACAAACTCACCTTCTTCATTCACTTCTACCTTCTTGTACAAATCAACAAATTCTTCTTTGTCTTGAAAGACATCTCTGAATTGTTACAAGTATGCATCTCTTTTCTCTTTGTCAACCTTTAGCATGAAGTTGTTGTTGTTGAATGGAGGTGATACTGCTTTGTATTTGTCTTGATCCTTTACTTGGTTCAGAATACCACATATGTTGCCTGTTGAAGCCAAATTCTTCAAAAATTCAGTTTCCACTTTTAGTTTTGTGTTCTGCACCTTTTCTTCAGCTAACATCTTTTTCAATCCATCTATCTCAGTGATGTATCTGGATTGAGCTCTGTAACTGATCATGCAGTCATCTTCCAAACTTTTGATCTTTTCTTCACTGATCAGCTCACTTGCCTCATACCCATTGATGATTCTTTGTTTCCTGAAACACTCACTTTTCAGCTTGCCTACTTTTGTTTTCAAGTCATTGATAAGTTCATTTAAATCAATAGTAGGAGCAGAGTGTACCTGAGATGATGATCCAGTCTCTTTTTCAATTATAGCCATAAATGCCACATTTGCTTTCTAAATATCGTCAGCAATGTCCTCATCATGATTGCTCCAATCAAAGTTACCTTCATGTTGTGTAGTCACTGCCAAATTTCCTTGGTTTCTCGGTTGATTTTGGTTGGCTGGAACTGTGTTGTTTGGAACATTTTGGACTGCTTGAATGTTTTGATTGTTGTTTATTTGAAAACCTTGATTCTGTTGCATACTTTGATTAAGATTATTCATTTGAGGATGAAAGTTGTTGAAGTTGGGATTGTAGTTATTGTTGGGATTGAAGTGGTTGTTGTTTGGTCTCTGCTGATACTGAGGCTGCTGCTGATACTGAGGTTGCTGATTTCTTGGTAGTTGATTCTGAAATTGATTCATCTGATAGTTCCTTGGCAGGTTGCATTCTCTTGCAAAATGTCCTGCCTGTTGGCAATTGTAGCAGATTGCCTTTGACTTGTCAAATCCAATCTTTCATTAGGACCAGAAACCAGAGATCTACCAATTCTATTATACAACCTCTTACTTCTCAAAGCTAAAATGGCAGCTTGCCACTTCAAATCCATGTCTTCCAAATCATCAGCATCTATCTGCTCAAGATCATCTTGCACTACACTTGTGTGAATTAAATTCTTTGCAACAAATGCATTATATGACTCAGTGAACATTGAAAGCAAAGCATGTGTATCACTGCTTTGACCATGTCCACCACCAGTGTGAGGAACATTCCCACTTGCCATAGAGGCAGAATCCGTGTCATCAATCAGCTGCACATTGAATCTTTGCTGATTTCCTTGATTACTTGTGCTAACACCAACAAATGATTTTGGAGTATCAGAATTGAGTTCAACAGGTTCTTCAATGATAGGAATCTGTTGCTGATTCTTGGTAGTCAGATTACCCATAGGTGATATCAATGCATTTGATACACTGAAGCAGGGTCTTTCCTCCTTTATCATCTCATTCTCTATCATCTCTATCTCAGCAGCTTGAAAAAAACACACTACGTCATCTACTTCTAGCTTATTGAAGTTGTGCTTTGTAAGAATGAACTTGCAGGCAGTATACCATTCCTTTGGCATAGAGTTCAGCAGCTTGGTGTTCAGATCAAAATCAGTCATGAGATAGTCTGTGGTTCTGAGCTCATTCACAATTCCCAGAAACCTCTCCAGAATTGATTTCAACCTTTCTTCTTCTTTATACTTGAATCTTTCTAACTGCTGCTTCAATCTCTGCTTCTTGATGTTCTTGAGTTCAACATTTCCTTCAAACATCTCAAGTATTGCATCATACATTGCCTTGGCATTGGGATGATGTGCAACCTTGGTGAGTATTTCCCAAGACAGACCTAGCTTCAACATTGCTAAAGCCTTGTCATCAACCTTTCTCATCCTTTCTCTCACAGCAGCATTTGCTGCCGGATTTTCACCTTCCTCAACAGTAGCTTGTGGACCATTCTTGATGGAGTTCCGCATATCAACATCATTGTAGCAAACGGCTGCTTCAAACAAGACCTTCCATTTAGTGAAATTTTTCTGTCCATACAATCTAGGAATCTTGTTAGTAGACACCTCTTGTTCCTCGTAACCAGACATTTTTGTGAAAACAAAAGTAATTTCTTAATAAAAACAGAGTTTAAAGAAAATATTCAGATCTGAGAATCGATTGTTCATATCTGAGGTGTCTGATTCGATAAGAACAAGATATAAATATAAAGATTAAAACTTTAAATAAAACAAGAAAGAGAAAACACCAAATGATTGTAGATCTGGAAGAAAAATGAAGAACATAGCTGCTGACGTCACTTTTCAATGTAACAGTGGTCTGCTTACGTCATTCTACTTCAAATCTTCAATCAGCAACAATCTTTCTAAAATAGCAGTAATCAGCTCTGATACCACTTGTCAGGTCCCTCGATTTCAGCTGGATCTTACTTAATCATATCATAACTCACACAGATTGATGTGTTGACAAGGGAGTTAATGACGGGTTGCTATATTTAGAAAGATGACCGTTTCTTAAAGGTGGAATCAATAACAAACATACGGTTGCATAATTAGTATTCAAGGGTAACCAACACAAAAAAGATTCACTCAAAAGATTTCCATTCATATAACATTTATCATACAAAGTGGATAATCAGTTTAGGGTTTCTTCAAGGAGGTTTTTTCCGTACAGCGACAGCCGTCACTTTTCAAGGACAATATTCTTTCTTATCCAAAAGCGTAAAGGCTCGGATCCGTCTCTCTGTAGGCGGCGTGCCCTAAAACATTCTATTTATATGCCTGCCAACCTAGGACAGCTGTCATTCCTTCTAGAAACCCCAAACGTATATACATATTCAAATTACATAATCAGAAAATATTCTAAGTGTAAAACAAGTCTTCCGGGTAGGCTTTGCATCAATCTTTATTTTCCGAGTACGCTGTGTACTCTGCCATCCTTCAGGACTTGGTAACATTGAAGTGTGCCCGGGATCAGTTTCCGGGTAGACTTTACTTGAAGAGTATTTTACCAAGTAAAATACTCACCGGGCAGACTTCAGTCTTCTTGACTTTGCCCGACAAACCCTTACGAGCAACCTTGTTCTTCGATGGTCCATTCAACTCCTTGCTATACAATAACTTATTAGCAAAGTGTACTCGGTAGTACTATTCATTGCTTGAGTTGAACCTTGCTCAATGTTACTTAAAGATATTACATTAAATCATCAACTTGTTCGGACCACTATTATTAATGAATACCTTGCCCGGTCTTCCAATCACTTGGCTTCATGGACTTGGTTAGCCAAAAGTTACTCGGGAGTGAACTTTACTTGGCTATGAAGAACAGACTTGCTTGATAAAGTGAACCTTTCCCGGATTTACATAAACTAGTGAACCTTGCCCGGCAATGCACTAATTTGCAAACCCTGCTCGGATATCCACTAAAGAAGACTACTTGAAGATTACCTTGCCCGATAGACAAAATATCGTACCCGGCTAAGTAAAAGCTTGCTCGGAGGTCTAAGGTGTGCCCGGATCCATACTTAGCGAATTTTGAGGAGGTTGAGAAGATTCCAATCTTCCATATATCTCACTTTGGTCAAATATTTGACTCAGCAACATTCATTTAGACACAAATCAAAAGTAACTACGCATGAGACACATCCAATGAAACTAATCAAAACTTTTAATTAATAAAAATCCCAAAGACAAAACCCAAAAACCGACAAGTCCAAACCAATCAACAAAACATCATCACAAGCCTAGATAACTAAAAAGGTTTTTGCCAATAACCATGTTCAAAACAACCAACAAAATAATTATAAAAGAGTTCATCGAAAAAGGAATAAAAATAAGTTCAGCTACTAGCCTGCCTGATTAATTTTATTGACCTGTGTGCCTAGTAGATTAAATTAATGTAGGAGTTTGTGTGCTAACTTGTTCCTCTTTGTGAGACCTACTTCCAATACCCAACGTAGGTTATTAATAAAAACAATAATGTTGTGTTGCTTCAAAACTTCCCCCACCAAAAACAATAATGATAATTGTTTATGCTGCTTGTTTTCGCTCTTGTTTTCACCACCAAAAACCCACGTAGGTTTTTTTTATAATAGTAATAATAATCAATCAAATACGGCGGCTCTCCCACAATACCCCCCTCACTGTAGGGTTTATTTTTTTCTTTTTATTTTCCAACACCACCGGCCTTTCTTCGCTTGTTTTAGGTTCTCATCAATAAAGCCTTCAATAATTCTTGGCCCAAACAAATTAGACAGTCCACCATCTTCTTGTTATTATGCCCCTGTCCACAAAAACGTTAGAATATAATATTAATTATATCAAACCTATAATATTAATAGAAACGATGATGTTGGCTATAATAATAATATTAATAATCCAACTATTTACTCGTTGATCTCAAGTTTAATAAGAATACTCTATATTAGCTTGTTGTTCCTTAGAACCTTAAAACCTCACATATGAACCACCAAATAATAATATTCAATAAAAACATGGCTCAAAAGTATCTAAAAGTGTAGAATATATTTATAATAATATGTATATAATTTAGCCCATATCAGTTAGCCAAAAGCTTACTCGGGAGTGAACCTTACTTGGCTATGAAGAACAGACTTGATTGATAAAGTGATCCTTTCCCGGATTTGCATAAACTAGTGAACCTTGCCCGGTAATACACCAATTTGCAAACCTTACCCGGATATCCACTAAAGAAGAATTCTAGAAGATAACCTTGCCCGATAGACAAAATATCATGCCCGGCTAAGTAAAAGCTTGCTCTGAAGTCTAAGATGTGCCCGGATTCATGCTTAGCGAATTCTGAGGAGGTTGAAAAGATTCCAATCTTCCATATATCTCTCTTAGGTCAAATCTTTGACTCTACAGTTCTAGGTTTCTAGCTAGTTCAGTAGTTGGTTGAGCACTTTGAGAGCCACCATATAAAGAGCAATAACGATTTGTGTAGTCTCATGTACCAGATGGTTTAATAACATAATCGTGTGCATTTGGAGTATTACATCGTGTTCATCATATTTATATTATTTCGTATCATTGTTCTTGAATCACCACTGTGTTAGGATTTCGCACTAACATCGTGTTTGGGTTGATATCATAGTTGTAGTGATCCAGATTCGGGACATACAATTGGTATCAGAGTCTTGGAAGAATTCAGGCTCGTTATTGTGATATCAACGGATTAAAGAATTCTGTTGTTTGGTGGCGTTAATTGGTTTTTTCGGCGAGTTTTGATCAGAGAAGAAGAGAAGGTTTAATTTTGGTGGAAGATTGATTTTCTTTTGGAAACAAATCAAATCCCATAAATATTGGGAGTTTGTTATAGTTTGAAATTCTACGGATCCTCTAGTTCTTGGCCAAGATTAAATTTCTTGAACAAGTAATCATTGTTCTTTGCCCAGAATAAGAGTTTTCGGCCAGATTAAAGGGTTTTCGGCCACTTTTGAACGTTCTCGGCCAGATTTGGGGGTTCTCGGCCAACTTTAATCGTTCTCGGTCAACAAAAAGGAGTTCTCGATCAACAAACAGTGTTCTCGGCCAACTTTGTTTTTTGTCAACAATTGTTCTCGATCAAGGTTTTGGAGTTCTCGGTCATTACTTGGGTTTTCGGTCAAGAGATTCTCGGTAAAAAAAAAAGAATTTTGGCGGGAAAATTTTTCTTGAACGAAATTTTTTCAGAATACTCCTGATTGGTAAAAATCCACTCTTGAAAATTTTGGCGAAAACAATTTTTTTTTCGGGTGATTTTCGGTGAATTTTTGGCGGGAAAAACGGAAAAATTTGTCTTAAACAAATATTTTCCTAGACGCTTCTTTTGAGTGGGAAATCTCTCTTAAGAATTTTGGCGATCACTTTTTTCGGAAAAAAAAATTGGCGGAAAAATCAGTTTAATCTCTTTAATTACTCAACGGATTCTCCACAACTCATCTAAATGTTTGGAAGTACTGTTAATTAGTCTGCTCCCTCACAAGTAGTATATCAAAATTCATCTGAGATAAGTTTTAAACCATGTTCTTTAAATTGTGGTGAAAAATAGAAATGTAATAAGCTTCATAAAGACAGTCTAAGTAGATATATGGAGAGAATAAAATCAGAAAATTTCAAACTTAAGAAAAATGAAAAGGGTTTTCTAGACAAAATAGAAGCACAAAAGAATGACAGTTCTAAGCTTAAATCTGATTCTAGCATAAAAAGTTGTCACCACCTAGATGCAAAACAAGAAATTATTGAGTTAACTACTAAACTGGAAGCTTCCAAGTTAGAAATCTTAAATCTAACTAGTAAGTTTGAAAAGGATGAACTTGACTTTAAAAAATTCGATGGCTCCAGTCAAGTTTTCAACTCAATGATTGAAAATCAATTGTGGTGGAAAGAAAATGAAGGTGAGGGAATAGGATCTAGTCAAGTTCCCCCACCCTACAACCACAATTATGTCCCTACCCCTATTACCAACCACAATAAAATGGATTATTTGTTGCCTGGACGGGAATTTAGGGTGATAGAACGTTTTTAATCTGCTCTCTAAGTGTATAGGAACAAATCAGGGAATACATTGCATATTAAAAGGTTTGTTCCATACATTCAACTCGAAAGGATGCAGAATCTCAAAACAAGCTTATTCCTAGGGGAGATTCTAACAAATGGAAAGATGATGTCTTGAAGATAAAAGGTAACCGTATCACTTTGGTATGAAAGATTGATCAGTCAAAAAGATTTTAAAATTTTATATTTTTTTAAAAAATACAAAAAGATGTTCACGTATAGTGTGTTTTGTTTCCCAAAAATGAGAAAATGACTTGAACGTGCATGAGAAATGATAGTACATCAGTTGGCTGACTACTTCATAAAAGTTTTTTATTAAATACTACGTTTCGACGATTGAGTATTTTTGAGGTTAAATTTGTACATGTCTTATAAATTTGCACAAATTTAGGGGGAGAAAATTAAAAATTCAAAAAGAGTGCGTGCGTTCTTATAAAATTAAAATTTTAAATATGTTTTTACACATTTTTGCTTAAAATTATGTCGGTTGCTCAAGTTTGAAGGACATATACTAGTATATGGTTGGTCCGGTGTTCTACTTGTAGTTTCATAGGATAGCCATTTACCTAACGACTGAAAGCACCAGGGGTGATTGTGATGTGTTTTTGTGTTTTGAATTCTTTCACTTAAAATTATGTCGGTAATTCCAAGTTTGAGGGACACGTATTTTCATATGTGTTTTGGTCCTGTAAACCACTAGTGGTCATACGGGAGAACCATTTACATAAAAACTGAAGAGTGACCGGGGTGACTGAGTTCTTAACATGTGTGTCTTCTGTAACTTTCTAGGAAGTGATATCATTATTCAGTTAACAGCTTTTTAGAAGCTTCATAATATTTTCAAATGAAAATTGATCCAACCTTTGGAAAATGAAAGGTAAATTGTTTATGTGTGCCTAACGGGTTAAGTTATTAAGGTTAAAAGGCTCTAGAACAGTCATTGATTTGTATGGTAGCTTTCCATGATGCGTAAAAGTTGAAGTGATATAAACTAAATATGCTAAACTTACTGTGGAGAGTCATTTTGAAGAAATGTGCATGTCTCCATATACATCTCTCCGAATGGTAGGCAGAAAAGCAATTACCCAGTCATATACGAGCCCGTTATTGTATTGATCACCAAAAATATTATGTTTCTAAGTTTTTGCTGAAAAAAAAAGGAAAAACAAAAAGAGAGAAATATATAATAAAAAAATAATAAAAAGGGATTATTGTGAAGCAAAAATAAAAATTTTCGTATTTCAAAAGCTTAAAGGGTTAAACTAGAACTATAGAGATGGGGGCAAAAAAATAAGTCCTGTCATGTCTCGAATGAAAGGCATGTAAGTCAAGATGGCCTGTAAGTCTAACGTTAAACCTTAAAGCTTAAAAATTCTATTTGTTATCTATAAAAATCTTTTGATCAAGCACTAGGGGGTTGGAGTCAAATTGGGGTTATCTGGGGAAAGCTAAATACGATTTGAGAAGAGATATGAGGTATCACATGTCCATGAGTGATGTCCATCTAAGCTTTATGCCGAACTGAACCTAATTCATATCACTGATGCAATGAAAATCATGCTAAGTTCGTTATACCTAATATCAACCTGTTTCTTTATGTCATAAGCTGAACATGAATCTTTGTGAAAGTACCTTAAACAATATGATTCCACGTTCGGATCTTTTCATAAAGGCGGCATTTTTATCAAAAACTGAAATTTGATCCCAATTTTTAGCTAAATTACAAGAAAACCGGGTGATTAAATTTGTTTTATTTGTTGTTTTTAGTTCATTTATTTTAGTCTTTACTTCTTGATTACTCTTGTCGAAACAAATGTGTGAAGAAATCGTTTGGAAGTTTTCAGCTCATGAAATCTGATATCGGTTATTGTGTTATAGTTAAGTTTAGCTGGTATGATCTCATTTCATGAAAATTAAAAAAATCAGAAAAAAATAAAAATTAAAAAGATGTCTGTCTTATTATGTTTTATTTAATTGTTTTCAAAATGTTTTGGTTGATCTTTCTATCAAAGTTGATTGTTCTTTCAAGACTGATTTCTTGCAACGGAAGCATATGAAGTATCTGAGATTCAAATTGGATGATGCTATCAAAAAGGGTGAGATGGTAGAGTACTGGATGCAGATGCTGAAGTTGTTGATTATTGAAGTTGTTGATCATCTTTAAGTAAAGATTCTGAAGAACTTGAAAGCATCAGTCTAAAGGCGAGATTGTTGGGTCATAAATTGGTTAGAATGACGCATATCAGAGGGCCACGGCATGATCAAGACTAAAGTGATGTAAATGAAGACGTGTTGAAGAACTACATTGGTGTAATACCGAAATCCCTATGAATTTTGGTTAGGCTGGTCTGAAGTGAAATAAACAAGAACGAAGCTACAAACCAAGGGGAGATTGTTGGGTCCATATTTGGTGGTTTGAACTTAGTTATATGTTTATTGGGTTTTGCGTTGGGCTACGTATGTAAACCGAGATCCTTATGGGTCTCGGTGGGCTTTGGGCTGTGGTTGGGCTTGTGTATTGAGAACCCTATATATAGAATGCATTGTATAGGGTTCTAGGTTGCTAGCTAGTTCAGTTGATCGGGGGTATGTAGAACTATAGAGCCACCATCATCAAGAGAGCAAATATGGTTTTGGTAATCTCATGTACCAGACGATTTAATAATATAATCGTGTGCATTTGGAGTATTACGTGCTCATTCACAGTATCGTCATCGTATATTTGTAAGTGCTTAAGCACCCGACGTATTCTTAATATACGTGTGTTTTGAAGCAAACTTGTGTTAGTTCCTTGTGCTTATTCGTGTTCTTGAATCACCGAGTGTTGGTATTCCGCACCAACACTCGTTTTATTGATATCATAATTGTAGTGATCCAGATTCGGGGCTTACAAGTGGAGACCGTTGTATGCTTCTTACACTGCCAGGAAACAAGCCTGCTTCCTAAGAATTGACAGCTCGCCGTAGTTAACTTGAAGTTGATATTGCATCCTCCATAGTCCGAATCGGAAAACACAGTAAGATTAAAGCTACCATCCTTGTTGCCCACTTACCTACCTCTCTATTGTAATTGGATCATTATATTATAAATGTGAACTTGTTCATTTAACCCCCAAAAAAAAATTTCGATAACTTTTTCCTTATACTATCACTATATATTTGAGGCTTTTCTTCGTTTGCTATAGCAAAAATATCGGATTTGTAAAAGTTTACAACCGCCACAACTCGTGAGATTGATATTGCTAGTTTATTTTAATTATAAGAAATTATTAAACTTACATTAATAAAAACTCGACGAAAGGGCTGTGGCACATAAACTTTAATGGTGATTCTATTTAAGTTAGTTTTAATAATTTTAACAAGTGAGATCAAACCCACGCTCTACAGCGGGCGAAATCTTTTGGGTTTAATGTACTCGCTATGTAAAACGAAAAAGATTACTAAAAAATATTGTCGTAGTGTAAGGCCCTGTTACAGGTGCCTTACATTTGGACGTTGGATTTACTCATCAACATAGTTCCAATCATCATAGTTAATAAAACATTCGCGGAATAGTAAAACATTCATAAAACATTACACATCAATCCGTAACTTGTTTTAATCAAACATCTTGTCTTTAAAAAAACAAAGAACTTACACATAAATCGTCTTGGGTCTTCAGATGCCAGCCTCTTATCCATGTGCCACATGTTCCCCTCAAGCGAGCTGTTTCATCCTACTCACATGCGTGCATACTAAAAGTCAGCTACGCTAAGTGAGTTCTAGTTAATCATACAACATGCAACACATTCGTACTTACATACTTTCGTTCATACTTTCATACTTTTATCTAATACTTACTTACCTTCATAACTTACGTTTTAAAGAGCATTACGCCCTACTTTCCTCGAGTATTATTAGGGCCCGGTTCTCTCTTGCCTCGAATATTATCAGGGTTCGGTTCCCTCTTGCCTCAAGTATTATTAGGGCTCAGTTCCCTCTTTCTTTGAATATTATTAAGGCTCGATTCCCTCTTACCTCGAGTATTATTAAGGCCCGGTTCCCTCTTCATTACCAAACAACCATACATCATATTTCATTCATACATGTATACATAAATATCATACATACATAATACATAGCGTTATAACTTGACAGTACGTGCAATATCCGAAGATCGTTCACGTATCGACAAGTAATCATTCATACCTTTCACATATTCACATAAGGCATACACTTATTGCTTAGGATAAGTGAATTAACAATCACATCGAGTATGCACAAAGCCCCCAAAACATAGCAAGGAATGGGGCTAGAAACTCACCTGGATCCTGTTTGACCGAGAACTCAAGGCAGAGAACCCTGATGACCGAGAACCCATGTTTGACCAAGAACTCAAGGCAGAGACCATGATGTCCGAGAACCCATGTTTGACCGAGATTCCCTGTTTAACCGAGATCCCATGTTTGACTGAGATCCCAGGATTGACGAGAACTCAGGTCACCGAGAACTCGTATTGACCGAGAACCCATGTTTGACCGAGAACGTTGACCGAGAACTCAGGTCCGAAGCAATATGTCCATATTTTTCTGATCTTTTATTCCTTTCTTAGCTCAGGTAACGACTACCGGTCCATATCACAAATTTTAACCACCTTTCCCAGTCTCCTAACCGCTTTACACCCCATGATATTACAACATCAAGATCTAACCCATTTGAGGCATAAAGATTAAACCTTTATCAACCGCAAACCCGTTTTAGCTAGGCCCTTAACTAACAAGTTAATTAAGTCCATTTTTAACATCAAGTGTGCTACTTTATGGTTCGTCTATACCCGATCTACTCTAGGTTTAAGTTTCATGGCTAACCGTACATAAAAGCATAAACATTAAGATCAAGAACGTACCTTTAACGTTTGTTAGGTCAGGTTCAGCTAGGTTATGAACAACAGTCTTGAATCTAGGTTAAACATCCAAGATCTATCAATAGGTAGCTTGATTTGGGTCTTGGATTCTTTCCCTAGCTTGCGGCCATGAGGGTGTGTTAAAGTGTATGTTTTGAGTGTGTAGAGAATAAGATGGATAAGATGGATGGAAATAGAAAGGATTAGGGTTTAAGCGGTATTTATACTCCCTTAAGCCCATAGCCTAAAGCCCATCTTTCCTTTTTGGTCCATAATTAATTCCATCTAATTAGCCTTCTTATCTTTCCCTCATTATTATATTATTTATTTACTAACTCGAGTAAACTTTTCCATTGAAATAAATAATATATTAAATGTTTTTTATTTGAAATTTTGGGATGTTACAAGTCTCCCCTCCTTAAAGAGGTTTCGTCCCCGAAACCTAACAATTACTAAACAAGGCAGGATAAAGCTTGCACATTTCTTCCTCAATTTCCCAAGTAGTATCCGATCCCTTAAGATGTTTCCATATCCCCTTCACTAAGGGGATAACGTTATGATAAAGTTGCTTCTCCTTGTGGTCGACTATCTTGATCGGTTGCTCAATATAGTTTAACTGTTCATCAACCTCTATGTCCATTAATGGCACATGAGACGTGTCATCAGCCAGACATTTTCTCAGATGAGAAACATGGAAGGTCCAATGAATTCCTTCTAATTCATCGGGTAAATCCAGCTTGTAAGCTACTTCACCCGCGCGATCCTTAATATTTAACGGTCCAATGTACCTCGGACTAAATTTTCCCCTCTTTCTAAAACGAATGATTCATTTCCAAGGCGAGACCTTGAGCATCACATTGTCACTAACGTTAAACTCAATCGGTCGTCTCCGTTTATAAGCATACGAATTCTGTCTGTCTTGAGTAACTTTCATTATTGCCTTAATTTGATCAAACTTTGAAGACGTTTCTTGCACAACTTCCAAACTTCCCATCTTCTTCTGTCCGATCTCTCCCCAACATACCGGGGTCCTACATCGTCAACCATAAATCATTTCAAATGACGGCATACCAATACTTGAATGGTAGCTGTTGTTATAGGAGAACTCTGCCAGATGCAAATGTTCATCCCAACTTCCTCCAAAGTCTAGAACACAAGCACGTAGCATATCCTCAAGGGTTTGGATCGTCCTTTCAGACTGTCCATCTGTTTGAGGGTGATACGTCGTACTGATGTTCAATCTTGTTCCCATGGCTTCATGGAACTTCTTCCAAAATCTCGAAGTAAACCGAGTATCTCTATCAAACATGATCGATAACGGTACTCTATGCTTAGTCACAGCCTCTTTTATGAACAAGCTTGCTAACATTTCTGACAAGATAGCCTCTCGTATAGGCAGAAAGTGAGCACTCTTGGTCTAACGGTCCACAATCACCCAGATGGTATCATGATACTTAGCTGTACGAGGTAGCTTTGTTATGAAATCCATGGTGATGTGTTCCCATTTCCATTCAGGTATCTAAAGCGGTTGCATTATCCCATAAAGCATCTGATGTTCGGCTTTGACTTGTAAACATGTTAAGCACTTACTAACATAATCTACCACATCATTTTTCATTCCTGGCCACCAATAGTCTCTTTTCAAATCTTGGTACATCTTTGTATTTCCTGGATGAATTGAGTATCTTGACTTATTAGCTTCATCTAGGATTCGACCTCTAAGATCTCCATGACGTGGAATCCATATACGGTCAAACCTAGTTTTCACACCATGCTAGTTTTCTATCAACTCATCTTGCTGACCGAAAATCCTTTCTTTCTTCTCTAGCCCTTCATTAACCAGTACTTCTGACCGCACTTTGATGATTTCTTCAAAAAGACTTGAAATCATAATCAGCTGGTATGACTTCACTGTCGCAATGACCTCCTCATTCTTACGAATTAGCGCGTTAGTGACCACATTAGCTGTACCAGGATAGTACTTAGTGTCACAGTCGTAATCCTTTATCAATTCCAACCATCTTCTCTCCCTCATGTTCAACTCTTTCTACTCGAAGAAGTACTTTAAACTTTTATGATCCGTGTAAATAGTACACTTAGTACCATACAGATAATGTCTCCATATCTTGAGAGCATGCACTACTGCCGCTAGCTCTAAATCATGTGTAGGATAAGTACTCTTATGGACTTTCAACTGTCTAGACGCGTAAGCTATCAACTTTCTCTGTTGCATCAATACGCAACCTAACCCACGATGTGAAGCATCGGTACAAACAAAAAAATTCTCGTCACCATCGGGTAGAGCAAGGATTGGAGCTTGCGTGAGTCTTTCTTTAATTCCTCAAAAGCTTCCTCTTGAAACTTACCCCAACTGAAAACTACCGACTTTCGGGTCATACCGATCAACGGTACGGCTATCTTGGAGAAGCCTTCGATGAATCTCCTATAGTAGCCAGCTAACCGTAAGAAGCTTCGTATATCAGTCGGATTCTGTGTAGTCTTCCAATTCGTTATCGCTTCAATCTTGGCTAGGTCCACGATAATCCCTTCAGGATTAATCACGTGACACAGAAATTACACTCGTTAATACTAAACATAAATCGTCTTGGGTCTTCAGATGCTAGCCTCTTATTCATTTGCCACGTGTTCCCCTCAAGCGAGCTGCTTCATCCTACTCACCTGCGTGCATACTAAAAGTCAGCTACGCTGAGTGAGTTCTAGTTAATCATAAAACATACAACACATTCATACTTACATACTTTCGTTCATACTTTCATACTTTTATCTTATACTTACTTACCTTCATAACTTACGTTTTAAAGAGCATTAAGCCCTACTTTCCTCGAATATTATTAGGGACCGGTTCCCTCTTGCCTCAAGTATTATTAGGGCTCGGTTCCCTCTTTCCCCTAATATTATTGGGGTTCGGTTCCCTCTTACCTCGAGTATTATTAGGGCATGGTTTCCTCTTCGTTTCTATACAACCATACATCATATTTCATTCATACATGTATACATACATATCATACATACATTATACATAGCATTATAACTTGACAGTACGTGCAATATCCGAAGATCGTTCACGTATCGACAAACAATTATTCATACCTTTCACATAATCACATAAGGCATACACTTATTGCTTAGGACAAGTGTATTAACAATCAGTTGGGCCAGATACCTTAGTGGGTTGTCGGGCCCAATTAATGGACAGTTTGGCCTGACTTAACTAAGTCCATAAAAATGCTAAGCCCATATCCTAAGTTAAAATTAAACTGGCTCATCTCCATGAACTAAACAAACAAGCCCAACATAATACGTTGGTTAACTAAGATACCAACTTAATTAATTATTCGGTTAATTAATAATATGTATTTAACAGTTAGCCGGGCTCAGTTAAAGAAGGGAATAATGATTAACGGGGAGCGTAACAGGATTCAGGTGAGTTTCTAGCCTGAAATTTGTAAAATAAGGTGTAACTTGTAAATGCTATGGACAATCTCTGGCTATGTGACCAGGAGTTCCGCAGCAAACTTTTCCTTTGAAATAAATAATATATTAAATTTTTTCTATTTGATATTTTGGGATGTTACAAATAGTATAGCAATAAGGTAGAAAAACATGTTTATTTCATTGTGTTTTTTTATTATGTAAATTCTTGGTCCTTTGGCCGATTTCAGACACAGCTGGTTTTGGGGCCAAACCATGCCTTTTATCATGTTTCTTTGGCATTCTGGTTTATGATGTTTAGATCCCTGATCTGCATGTTTACGGATGTTCTAGTCGCCTCTCAGAAAATTTTTCCTTGGAGGGCATTTTGTTAAATTGATTTTGAAACCCTTTCCTATGCATACTCCTTTGTCTTCATCCATAATAAGGAACATATGAACGCTTTGGACAATCTCTGGCTATGTGACCAGGAGTTCCACAGCAGTAGCAGGTTTGCTTCGTTAAATATAAGTCATTGCTATTAACTCCTAGTCTCATATGTATGTATGAACCTGCTTGATCTTTATTAACATATTCCTTGTTAGTTTTTTTACCGCAACAGCATTTACAAGTTACACCTTATTTTACAAATTTTGGAGTAACATATTTATTAGTTTACACATATTTACCAACATTTTTATCAGTCACAGAGTAGAAAAAGCAGTAACAGAAGGTTCAAGCACATAGTTTTCATTCTTAAAAATAGAGCCCACATAAACATCAGTTACAACGAAACCAAAATCACAAGCAAGTTTAATTTGTTTATTTATTGAACCAAGTAAATCATCTTCGTCCTCTGACGACCATTCTTCATCTAATACGTCATCTGCACATGAAGAATAAGCATTAGAATCAATCTTATTAAAAAAATACAGGATCAATGTGTTTGAGGGAGCCCTTTTCCACAGCATCCTGCAACCTTTTTACCATATTACAAATGTAATACCATTTCCTCTTCCTCTTTTGTCATGGGAAGAAATGTATAATTATTGTTGAAAGGAGGGGGAACTTTATTAAACCCAAGACATGCACCCTTATTATCCTTAAATTTCATTTGATGTTCAATTATATATTCAACAACCGCGCTAGACACATCAAATTTCTTAAAGTTGAAGTTGGTATTCAAAATTAGCATTTAAGTTTGCAATGTCCAATTTAGATGAGTCTAGCTCAGGAGTTAAAGTTGCTATTTTCTCTTTAGCATCAAGATGGATGCAACCTATTGACCTAAATCATCTTCTTGTTTAGAGATATCTTTTCGTTGAGCTTCTATCTTTTCTTTATATTTTATCTCATGAGACTTGTAGGTGTTATTGGTCCTTTGAAAATTCTCCAATTGTCTAAAGGTGGTTTCATTCTGAAGTCTATACATTTCAACTTTATAAGCACATTCAAAAGAACATGGTTTAGTTTATACATGGTTGGAGTTTGGAGTAGTAGTTACCAAGAAGGCGAACTGGAGTTCCTTTATCAGATCTTCAGTCTGGTTTTCTCTTCCACATTTTTAACTTGAGCCAAATTAGCCAATTCCTCTCCCAAGTTGAGTGCCTTCATCTGATCCTCCCATCCAAACTGTTATACAACCATAACTTTCTCACTATTCAACTCAACTCCTCCACCTTGGCCCACTGGTACCATGGCCCTTTCTCCCTTTCTCCATTCGGTTCTTTGGCCGTATTAGTGCACTCACAAACAAAGTAACCGGGCCCGTGACAGTTGTAGCACCTCATTTTGCTTTTGTCGAAGCCCACCCTTTTGTTGTTGGTGATAGCCCAATTTTTCTTACCAGACTTCTTGGTGAAGTTCTTTGCCCTGAAGTCAGCCATGGCCATTTGCCATAAAATATCCATCTTATCAACGTCTTCAGGATGAATTTGATCCAATTCAACAAACACAACCGGTAAGACAATGTTACCAGCAAGAAAGGCATTGTAGCAGTTAATAAAACCTGCAATCAGGGCGATGTTCTCCTTAGTTTCCTCAGAGATTGAGGGAATCTGAGAGGCGTATTACTTGTAACTGATTTTGGGATAAAGATTAGTTCCTATAATTATTATGTAATATACTTGGAACTGATTCTTTATGTTGTTATATGTTTGTAATAGCATATTGTTCTAGAAGACAAGTTTTCATTTTGCACTGATTTTTTTCTTTTACTTTGATAGATGGATCGTTAGTAGAAAGTTAGTGTCCTAGAACTAAGCAACCCTTAAATGAGAATGAAATACATATAACTCTCAAGGGAGAAAATGAATATATATCCCATATGACATAACTTTTCTTCATGTAAATATATTTTCTTTTAAATTATAACTATAGTTGCTTAAGAGGCTTTTGAATGTTGAGTTTGATCTTGAGTTTATTATTAATATATTTTTTCAAGTGGGATAAATTGTGCTTTAATTGTACATGTGGTGAATTATTATGAATATAATAATAATCATTAAGTTGGGTTTCATGTTTCCCAATCATGCATGATGCACCTATTGTCAGTGAACATGTGTCAGGTAATTAGGATGTTTGTGTTGTAACTGTTATGGTATTGTTGCAATTGGTGCAGTTGCAGTTGATATACTAGGAAGAAGGTATCTATTAAAAAGATTAAAAAACATGTAATCATCTTCTTGGAGCATTGATAGTTTGATATGGTTACCATCCATCTATATGATGACAATGGCAGTTGATTTATCAATTAAACTTGATTAGCGCACACAACTTGATGTGTGTATAATGAATGTTCTTTCTATGGAACTCACAACTAAGCTTTAAATTTATAAAACGGAAACTCCTAATGACACCACACACAGCCGGCAAGTGTACCGCTCAAAAGTAGTATAGACCTAAGAAGTCGGAGTATCTAACACAAGGACACGCGAGAACGCATATGATAACTAAACCCTAGACAAAACCCTCCTAAAAATAATATTTTTTTAATTGGTTTTTAATATATTAAACTACTTGACCTAGATTACTTTAAATAAATTAATTAACTTAACTTAACGAAACTTCACGAAACACTTACGAAACTTAACGACTGTGACTGACAATGGAGAAAACGTCTACCTAGGTAAGAATTATATTGACGGTCTAACAAGCTAATGGATTGAATGATCTCACGACACATGTATCCAAAGATAATACAATTAAGGTTCTCTCAAGAAGGCTAGATCACCTCTCGGTCTCACTAACAAACCCTTACTTACACTTAATTGATTTTAAGAACAAACCGGGAAACGAATGCTAAGGTGTTCTAATGCCGACTCTCCTCTCGGACTCACCGACACACGACCCTAATGGAAACAAATACTATGCAACCAAGGACAGAGGAACAATTTGGTTTAACATAAACTAGATGAACTAATCGCTCACAAACCCAAACCCAACAAGAACCAAACCCGCTCTCGCGCAATCCTAATCTTAACAAGTAAAAGCAATCAGATGACTTTACTTCCTATCACCTCTCGGTCTCTAATAAGGTGTTTACCCTCTGAATTATACCAATTAACAATCTCAACAAAACCCTACAGTTGATACTACTGCAATCAAACTCTAAACACAAAGTAAAGAATTGAACATACAACAATCAATTAAAACCAATTCAATTAATCGAAGTATTAGATTATGGAATAGCAACAATAAAATCATAGCCACTAAAAACAACCTAATTCATCATTAAACCAAACTTCCAATAGCAATTCAAGTCATATTGATCAAACAATCTAATCAACTCATTAAAACCTAACAATAATCATCAAACATAGGTAGAACTAACAAGTTTAGCTACTCATGATTTTTGGACAGCAACGATAAATCAATGTAAACATCATATTAATCACCACAAACATAATTAAAATCATTCACAAATCAATGATAATCACTAACAACTCAACCCCTAACTCAATTGCAAAATAATTCAAGTTTAAAGATCAATATCACAAGAGTTATGAACACTAACAAGAACACAAAGTTTATGAATGTTATACTCAAGATTGGGGCTGAGTTTTATGATGAGAAACGACCCTAGCTGCTGTCCCGAGTTACCCTTAGCTCTCTTCTTCTTCCCTTGGCTCAACAAAGCTTGCAAATAATTATTTTCCTCGATGGCTTCTGGTCCGATCGGCCTCTATGGGGGTGTTAGGTTATTAAATTTTTTGTTGTTTCTTTTTGCTTGCAGCTCCACGTGGGATTAATTCCCAACCACAAGGTCACTTCTTCTTGTCTCCTTAACACCAACAATGGTGTTCTATGCTAGCCAACCACCTTTTTACCAAACAAACAACAATATGTAATATATGTTCCTATGATGAGATTGGCCGATCGGAAAAAAAGAGGGAGTTAGGGTTTTTTTTAATTTATGATATATTATATATTATACATGAAAGGCTTTTTCCTTGTGGGTTTGGGTCGGGCTTCAACTTGGATCTTCAAACATTGATCATAAATGCTTTTTAAGTCTTCCAAAACCCGCTCTTTTTCTCTTTTAAAACTCGTAACCTACAACAAATGTTAAACTTTGTAAGATATGCAAAAACAAGCCATAACTATTATCTATTGGATAAATAAGTAATAAAAATATGATAAAATGATGCGGAAAACAAGTGTGTTTTACAACACATCACAATTACTTTAACGATTTTGACTTTTCTTTTTATAGGTGAAAACAAAGTTAGTAGTTTGGGGAATGCTTTCATGGAACCTTCTTACGAGCTTCTTTGCGTTGATGGCATTCATGTACCCCGACACACGCGTACCTTCTGAGGCACCACTATAGTTCAAGCATTATTTTTTATACCTTTCCATGAAATTTCTGAGGTCTGTATGTTCTTTTTGCCTGATTTGGTGTAGGACGGCAACATCCTTGGTGCACCTTCTTTGCTGAGTGAAGTTGGTTAAGAAGCTTTGGTAAAGATCGTCAAAGGAAGCTATGCTACTTGACGGAAGGGAATTGAACCAAAGCTCAGCAGGTCCTATCAAGGTCTACATGAACATGTGACAACACTCAGCGTTGTTCCATCTTTCAGCGGTAGCTACTCCCATGAAGATCTGAAGATGATCTTCGAGATCCTCCGTTCCATCATAAGTCTTTATATTGGCTGGCATCTTGATCTTTGTTTGGAACTCAAAACTTGACAGTTGTTCAGAGAAGCATGAAAAGGTTGAAGGCTTGTAAGGTTGGTAAGGTGCCATGTGTGTTAAGCCACCTGCACTGGTGGTGACAATACTTGGAGGTTGAGTTACCACTGGTTGGCTCATTGTTGGGAAGCCTTGGGGAGCTTGCCACTGTGAGCTTCCCAACCATGGTTGTCCATATTGAGACATCATTAGAGAATCCAACTATGGGTACGTCATGTTAGGTAGCATGAGGCTTGGCTGTAGGTAAGCTTAAGGCATGGAGCATGCAGCTCCTATCATTAATGACGCGACCATGCACCCTACTAAAGGCAAGGACATCAAAGCTTCTACCAAGGAAGTACTTACTTGGGGAGGTAGTGTAGCAAATGAGCTTTAGAAAAGTTGCTCAAAGGTATACTCTCCCATTCTCGTGGGAGTGGTAAAGTTGTTAAGCTCACTCTTTCCCGAGGGGGAGTTCATGTTTTCACCTGGTGAGCTTCCAAGTCCTTGAGTGTTTCTTCTCGACGAAGAAGGTTTACTCGTGCTTGGAGGACTAGGAATTGGGGAGAGTGTAACCTCTAGTTCCTCATTATAGTCTAACCTTATTCTCACCCCTTTGGCCCAATCTTCTTAAGCATAGTTGTTCATCAGCTCCCTGAGCTGGATTAAGTTCCTTTTAACACCCTCTGACGTCATATGTATTCTTTCAACGAGGAGTAAAAAAATCATTCTAGGGAGAGAAAACTCCACTTCTCGATGAAAATGGTGTTTGGAACTAGATTGATTGTGGTGACGACGTGACCAGAGGTCTGCTCGAATCCGACGAACTATAGTCTAACCTTACTCTCACCCCTTTGGCCCAATCTTCTTAAGCATAGTTGTTCATCAGCTCCCTGAGCTGGATGAAGTTCCTTTTAACACCCTCTGAGCTCATATGTATCCTTTCAACGAGGAGTAAAAAAATCATTCTACGGAGAGAAAACCCCACTTCTCGATGAAGATGGTGTTTGGAACTAAATTGATTGTGGTGACGACGTGACCAGAGGTCTGCTCGAATCCGACGAACTATAGTCAATGTTTTCCTCCGGCGAGGAGTTATTTTCCGGTCGATCATCGTTCGAAGGAATACTTTGATTAGGATTACTCTTTTCAGTCATAAGATAACAATACTTGAGAACAATGGAGTTAAACTGCCGGAATCGTTGTTCTAAGTAATGCTAGCCCCACGGTGGGCACCACTTGTTGCTACAACGGGATAGCTAACAATAATGATATGGCGATTCAAGAATATGTGCCTAACCAGAGCTTCCTAACCTTCTAAGAATAAAAAAAACACGACGATTAGTCTCACAATAGGAGGGGGTCTCCTACGATCAACCTCCTGCATTAGAATCAATAATATGATACAAGGATTGATAGAGTAATAAGTATGAAGAGAGTAGAGAGAAAATAGAGAGAATGAGAATACCTTTTGTGAAATGTTCCATTTATAGATAGTCCGAAGCTTCTTTGGGAAAAGCTGAAGCTTCTCTAGGAGAAGCTGAAGCTTCTAAAGGTGAAAAGGGTTGGCTCTTCTTCTAGATTGTCTAGACCGGGTACATGCCATTTCCATGCAACCTTTGTTCAGTTCTAAGTTGTCATGTTGTTGCATTTACTTTATGTCAGACATCATCTTTATGTCAGACATCATCTTTATGTCAGTCATGACTTTTCTGCTTTTTACTGTAATAAGAGATTCCTTGTCAACTTAGGAATCTTGTTGGACAAGTGTCGAGCTCCCCCATCTGACAGCTTATGTTTGCTGCTCCTTTATTCCGAAGCTTACCCTGCTTGTGAGCTTCTGTTTGCTGCTTCTAAGCTTCTCCAGCTTGAGAGTTGGTATGAGTACCCACGTCATCACCATCCATTGTCTTCATCTCCAAATATCATTCACCATCACTATTCAAGTGTTCATTGAATCTTTTCATCATATTTCTTTTGGTTTCTGGGTTAAATTTTTGAACTTCATCTAAAATTTTGGGGAATAGAAAAAAAAATAATAGGTCAGATTCTTTCTTCGCCAAATAGGTACTTGAAGAATGTCTAAAGATTGAAACTCTTGCGACGGATGCTATGAACTATACTATGCATAATCTCTTGAGCATATTCCAAAGTATCCTTCTCTTATTTCTCGAACAGAACTTTGATCTGCAATGGAGCCTCAGCGGCGGCTAGCCGAAACCTCCATCAGAATCAGAAACAAAAATATATTTTGTGGTTGATTGTTTAACATAAAATTTTGCTCAAATTTTATTTTGTCATATGTGTTTTGATTTCATCAAGATCGATGATGAAAACAATGGGTTTTAAGTTTGAATGATATCTAATCATTTGGTGATTTTATTGTTGGGGTATTTTGTCTTTTGATACAAATTATATGATAAATAAATCTCTTCAAAGATAAGATAGGAGGAAGGATTCTTGAAATCACACAAACACGAAAACTTCCCGTTACAATGTCCAGCCAAACATGTATTTCAATTGGAAATTTTCAGTTCCAATTTCATTAATCAAAATCCATGAACCAAAGTGCTCTCCAATTAAACAATCAATAATGTAATTAACCAAATAATTAAGTAAAATTTACAGAAATAATTTGATCATATGGTTATATATAATTTGATCATGAAAAGCATCATCAAACTGTCGGTAAATCAAACATGTTTATAATCAAATCATCACAGGTCTGTCCAACCCATGATCGATGACCAGTGGGAATTTGTCAAAAATCTTTACTAAATATTAAAATCCACTATTCTCGATCATATAAAACTAATTTTGGTCGTAGGTTAAACACAAAATATTGAATTTATTTAAATATGATAATACTATATGATAACAAAAACACATAAATAACAATAATAATAATAATAATAATAATAATAATAAATAAGTAAATATATAAATAATAAATAATAATATAATTTTATAAAGCAACCATCTATAGGAATACTTAACAAAAATAAAAATTCATTTTATTAATCTAGCCTCACACTTAAATATAAAAATCATATATATAGGGGGGTTAACGTACAATAATGGAACATCGTACATTACGTACGCGATCTTCTAGAGTGTTAGATTAAAAAACACGCGGTGACAATTTCGTAAATAACCCAACAGTAGTTCGCGTTCAAAATTCGTCGATTACAAATCGACTCCAATCCAAATTCGGAACTCGTCACTCAATCTAATCTAATTTCTAAACTCTAATAACAGTTTAAATTATGAAATCTCTAAAGTCAAAAACCAAATCAAAATCGAACGTCGTTGAACATCAAGAAAGCTTCAAAATTGATCAAAAAAATGATGATTCAATCAATCGAATTGATGTGTAGAAGTATTTAGATTCATCAATCGATTATGGAATTGCAGAAATAATGCACTCAATCGACCTCTTATTAGGGTTCAAAATATTACGCTTAAACATCCTGATACAAAACTGAACATCTTTAAATGTTCTAATACGTTCAAAGAAGTCCTAACCAAAAAAAGAACATCTTTAAATGTTCTGAAACAAAACTGAACATATTTAAATGTTCTGATACGTTCAAAGAAGTTCAAAACTTCTAAACTAACAAAAAAGTCTAGAAACACTTATACGTTCAGACCTTTAAATGAACACATTTAAACGTTCAGAAGTTCATGTCTAAAATTAAACACCTGTAACATGAAAACGAACACTGAAATCACTTCATATAATCTCGGAATCATCAAACAATTATTAATCGACCGTCAATTTGATCATCGATTCTATCATATGAACAAAATATGGAACGTCTGCAACTGGGTTTCTACAAATGGCGTATTTCAATTCAAATCAATTGAAGTGTGTGTCTGCAAATGACGCCGGTGACGATGGTTGAATCGATGCAACGGTTAATTAGGATGGAAACGATTTGAAATAATTTACAAATTTGCCACCGCGTGTTTTTGAAATCTAGGGCTGAGGGTGTTGCGTACGTAATATACGATAAGAGATTATTGTATTTGTAACATCCCGAAATTTCAAGATAATATTAATTATATTACTTAATAATAGAGGGAAAGTTTACTCGGGTTATCAGGAAATAAATAAAAGAGTAGGAGTTGGTATGGGTCGGGCTAGTGTCGGGAAATGGACGTTGGTTATAGATTTGGATTAATTGAGATGGGTTAAATGAGAATAGGATTTCAGGGATATAAATACCCCCCAAAATCCCAAAATATCTTCATTTTCCCCACTCTCCTAAACACACTCAAAACACACACATTCTAACCGATCAAGATTCGAAGTCGAGACCCGAGATTTTGTTGATAGATCTGAGTTGGTAAGGTAAGAACAAATCCAACAAAGCTAATATTACTGAAAATGGTTAGGATTGGATGGGTTAACCGGACTTGAAACCCAAACTGCCCAAATCGGACCCCTAAAACGTCGATTTTAGGCCGATTTGATGGTTGGGATTTGTAGGCGCCGATCATACGATTCCGTGGGTACCAAAATCGAGTTATTTGGCTAAGAAACGAAGGAGTTATGGGCAAACAGATCTGCAGCGCGATAACTTCGCCTGCAAGATTAAGTTCGCCTGATGAACTTCGCCTTCAAGCGTAACTTCGCCTTCAAGCGTAACTTCGCCTAAGGATAACCTCGCCTACGTCCAAGTTCGCCTAAGGATAACTTCGCCTGAAGCCAAGTTCGCCTAAGGTTTAACTTCGCCTGAAGCCAAGTTCGCCTAAGGTTTAACTTCGCCTGAAGCTAAGTTCGCCTAAGGATAACTTCGCCTGAAGCCAAGTTCGCCTAAGGTTTAACTTCGCCTGAAGCCAAGTTCGCCTAAGGTTTAACTTCGCCTGAAGCTAAGTTCGCCCGAGGGTTAACTTCACCTAAAGCCAAGTTTGATTAGAAAATAAATTATAAAGCGATAAGTTAAAGTAAGCTAATACTAGGCCACCAGATTAGATCAGACGAGTATTGATACGTGTAACTTGTACAGTCAGCCGAGCTCAAATAGAGAAGGGATTTACAGCTATCAGAAAAAGAAGCAGAATCCAGGTGAGTTTCTAGCCCCATTCCTTGTTATGTTTTCGGGGCTGTGTGCATACTTGATGTGTTGTTAATACATTTATCCTAAGTGATAAGTGTATGCCATATGTGATATATGTGATATGTATGAATGATTGCTTGATGGTACGTGAACGATCTTCGGATATTGCACGTACTGTCAGGTTGTAACGTTATAAATATGGTAAGTATGATATGTATGTTTATGTGTATGAACGTAATAAAGTTAATAAAAGAAGGAAATGACGGTTGTATGGTTGTATGGTTACGAAAAGGGTACCGAGCCCTAATAATACTCGAGGTATGATGTATGGTTGTATGGTAACGAAGAGGGAATCGAACCCTACTAATATTCGAAAACAAGGGACCAGACCCTCATAATATCTGTGATGTTAGGGACCAGACCCTTATAATATCTGTGATGTTAGGGACCAGACCCTTATAATATCTGTGATGTTAGGGACCAGACCCTTATAATATCTGTGATGTTAGGGACCAGACCGTCACAATATCTGTGAGGATAGGGACCAGACCCTCATAATATCTGTGATGTTAGGGACCAGACCCTTATAATATATGTGATGTTAGGGACCAGACCCTTATAATATCTGTGATGTTAGGGACCAGACCCTTATAATATCTGTGATGTTAGGGACCAGACCCTTACAATATCTGTGAGGATAGGGACCAGACCCTCATAATATCTGTGATGTTAGGGACCAGACCCTTATAATATCTGTGATGTTAGGGACCAGACCCTTATAATATCTGTGAGGTTATAGGGCGAAAGGCTCTTTAAAACGTATGATTATGAATGTAAAGAAAGTATGTAAGTAAGAAAGAAAGTATGTAAGTAAGAATGAAGGTATGAGTACTTATGTGTGTATGAAAGAAAGTTATGAGGTTAAGTACGTATGTATGTAATAAGGTATTGTATGATTAACTAGAACTCACTCAGCGTAGCTGACTTTTAGTATGCACGCAGGTGAGTAGGATGAGACAGCTGGCTTGAGTGGAGGACACATGGCAGAAGACTAAAGCCTGGCATCTGAAGATCTGATATGTTTTATAAGTTATGTTTTGATTTTGAAAGAAGTAAAGATGTTTTAAATATAAAGTTTTGTGTTATGGTATCAAAGAAAAGATTTAATGTTTTGTAACAAATGATTGATGTTTTATATTCCGCGAAAAGTTTTAATAAACTCTGATTTGAAAAACTGTGTTTATGAGTAAATCCGACGCTAAAGTAGGGCTACCGGTAACGGGGCCTTACAAGTTGGTATCAGAGCATAAGTTCGAGAGATTTAAGCATCCTACATGCTTAGACTCGAACATAGAATGAGATTTAAGTAAGAAAAGAAAGAAGATGCCAGTCCAAGAATGCCATGTGTCGCTCAAGCAAGATCATTAAAGGTAAAGTGTATGATTAAATGATATATGTTAATGAGAAAGAAAAGATACGTGAACGATAAGGATAGAGGTAATTGATTGTTTGATTTGACTAACTGCTTAAGTAGAACCAGCACAAATAGACTCATAAAGGGAAGCGAATATGACACGGAAAGCAACGTGATCTGCTAGTCACAGCTGGCCACTGTTATTACCTGTTAGCCTTGCTATCCTTGTACTAAATAGTTCCTTGAGTGATGATGTTTGTGTTGTCCCTTTGTGTTTATTAATTATGGTACAAATTGTCTGAATGCATGTTAGTCATGATAAATTGACGTGTTGTGATAGAGTGTCGACTTAGGCTTTAGCATTAATATGATATAAGACAAAGCCTCTTAAAGATCGAAACAAGACTTGGTACATTGAGGGCCTCATGGACAAGCTACCTTAAATAGCTAATACACATGACCACCATTCGATGACTGCAAAGCCGGAAGTAAGAAGGGTAACACAGAAAACGAAGGCGATTCAATAAAGCGTGTAAATATAAGAAGTTTTCCTTTTATAGGGAATAAGTTAGGTTTCGGGGACGAAACCTCTTTAAGGAGGGAAGACTTGTAACATCCCGAAATTTCAAGATAATATTAATTATATTACTTAATAATAGAGGGAAAGTTTACTCGGGTTATCAGGAAATAAATAAAAGAGTAGGAGTTGGTATGGGTCGGGCTAGTGTCGGGAAATGGACGTTGGTTATAGATTTGGATTAATTGAGATGGGTTAAATGAGAATAGGATTTCAGGGATATAAATACCCCCAAAATCCCAAAATATCTTCATTTTCCCCACTCTCCTAAACACACTCAAAACACACACATTCTAACCGATCAAGATTCGAAGCCGAGACCCGAGATTTTGTTGATAGATCTGAGTTGGTAAGGTAAGAACAAATCCAACAAAGCTAATATTACTGAAAATGGTTAGGATTGGATGGGTTAACCGGACCTGAAACCCAAACTGCCCAAATCGGACCCCTAAAACGTCGATTTTAGGCCGATTTGATGGTTGGGATTTGTAGGCGCCGATCATACGATTCCGTGGGTACCAAAATCGAGTTATTTGGCTAAGAAACGAAGGAGTTATGGGCAAACAGATCTGCAGCGCGATAACTTCGCCTGCAAGATTAAGTTCGCCTGATGAACTTCGCCTTCAAGCGTAACTTCGCCTTCAAGCGTAACTTCGCCTAAGGATAACCTCGCCTACGGCCAAGTTCGCCTAAGGATAACTTCGCCTGAAGCCAAGTTCGCCTAAGGTTTAACTTCGCCTGAAGCCAAGTTCGCCTAAGGTTTAACTTCGCCTGAAGCTAAGTTCGCCTAAGGATAACTTCGCCTGAAGCCAAGTTCGCCTAAGGTTTAACTTCGCCTGAAGCCAAGTTCGCCTAAGGTTTAACTTCGCCTGAAGCTAAGTTCGCCCGAGGGTTAACTTCGCCTAAAGCCAAGTTTGATTAGAAAATAAATTATAAAGCGATAAGTTAAAGTAAGCTAATACTAGGCCACCAGATTAGATCAGACGAGTATTGATACGTGTAACTTGTACAGTCAGCCGAGCTCAAATAGAGAAGGGATTTACAGCTATCAGAAAAAGAAGCAGAATCCAGGTGAGTTTCTAGCCCCATTCCTTGTTATGTTTTCGGGGCTGTGTGCATACTTGATGTGTTGTTAATACATTTATCCTAAGTGATAAGTGTATGCCATATGTGATATATGTGATATGTATGAATGATTGCTTGATGGTACGTGAACGATCTTCGGATATTGCACGTACTGTCAGTTTGTAACGTTATAAATATGGTAAGTATGATATGTATGTTTATGTGTATGAACGTAATAAAGTTAATAAAAGAAGGAAATGACGGTTGTATGGTTGTATGGTTACGAAAAGGGTACCGAGCCCTAATAATACTCGAGGTATGATGTATGGTTGTATGGTAACGAAGAGGGAATCGAACCCTACTAATATTCGAAAACAAGGGACCAGACCCTCATAATATCTGTGATGTTAGGGACCAGACCCTTATAATATCTGTGATGTTAGGGACCAGACCCTTATAATATCTGTGATGTTAGGGACCAGACCCTTATAATATCTGTGATGTTAGGGACCAGACCCTCACAATATCTGTGAGGATAGGGACCAGACCCTCATAATATCTGTGATGTTAGGGACCAGACCCTTATAATATATGTGATGTTAGGGACCAGACCCTTATAATATCTGTGATGTTAGGGACTAGACCCTTATAATATCTGTGATGTTAGGGACCAGACCCTTACAATATCTGTGAGGATAGGGACCAGACCCTCATAATATCTGTGATGTTAGGGACCAGACCCTCATAATATCTGTGATGTTAGGGACCAGACCCTTATAATATCTGTGAGGTTATAGGGCGAAAGGCTCTTTAAAACGTATGATTATGAATGTAAAGAAAGTATGTAAGTAAGAAAGAAAGTATGTAAGTAAGAATGAAGGTATGAGTACTTATGTGTGTATGAAAGAAAGTTATGAGGTTAAGTAAGTATGTATGTAATAAGGTATTGTATGATTAACTAGAACTCACTCAGCGTAGCTGACTTTTAGTATGCACGCAGGTGAGTAGGATGAGACAGCTGGCTTGAGTGGAGGACACATGGCAGAAGACTAAAGCCTGGCATCTGAAGATCTGATATGTTTTATAAGTTATGTTTTGATTTTGAAAGAAGTAAAGATGTTTTAAATATAAAGTTTTGTGTTATGGTATCAAAGAAAAGATTTAATGTTTTGTAACAAATGATTGATGTTTTATATTCCGCGAAACGTTTTAATAAACTCTGATTTGAAGAACTGTGTTTATGAGTAAATCCGACGCTAAAGTAGGGCTACCGGTAACGGGGCCTTACAGTATTTTATCCTTTATCTATATATATCTTAAATATATATAAACCAAAGCTCCCTAAATTCTCTCAAGCTACCAGATTTGTTTTATATTTAAATGAATGCTTCTCATTCATTTGACTCGCATCCACGGATATGGGTCTCACCAAACCCAGATAGCCTTTAAATAGGTTATAACATCTCAATATAATTTAAAAATCAAGCAATCTGGTGGCTTTCATAAAAGGGGAGGAACGACCACATCGTGACACGTGATATATATTTGATTTTAATTTTATGTAATGTAAGGAAGTTAATAATTATATACTTAGGATTTGATGATGAAAATTTTTTCACAGATAAATTAGATGTTATAACCCGATTTAAAAGTTATATGGGTTTGGTAAAACCCATGACCTGCTTCTTTTTTTGATATAAATTTGTTTCTTAATTATAAATCATATCTTTTTTTAAAAAAAATAAATATTAATTTTTAGTATATCCCAATTTTATAGGATTTTCATATCAAATATTTGGTGAGATTAATTTTTAATTTAATGAGATGTTATAACCAGTTTAAGGACTGTGGGCTTGGTAAGACCCATACCCCTGAATTCGGGTCAAATGCATTAGAAGCCTCCAATTAAAAGCAATCTGGTGACTTCCATACAAGGGGAGAGCGACCACATCGCGGCACGTAGGATTTTTGAGGTTTCGTTTATATATATTATAGATTAGTCGTATCAAATATTTAATATGAAAATTCTATAAAATAGGAATATACTAAACATTAATATCCATTTTTTTAAAAGATATTATTTATTTTAGAAACAATTTTGTAGTAAAAAAAGTAAATGAGTCGGTCATTGGTTTCACTAAACCCAGATAGCTTTTAAACCGAGTATAACATCTCATTTATTTATAAAATCATTTTATCATCAAATTTTAAGTATATTATTAACTTTCTTACAATAAATAAAATTAATATTCAAAAAAATATATAAGCATTATAAACGAATAATGTAAAACAACATATGAGGATGTAAATATATTACAATACATGTTGCGCGCAAAAAAAGGAAAAGAAGAAAAACTATAAACTAAGAATCTTAATCTTAAATATATATAAACGAAACCTTTAAAAGCTCTGTGTTCGCTTCTTACATTCTCTCAAACCAACAAATTCTTTTATTTGTTTCTCAAGCATTTTTACCGAATTCACGAGTATGGGTCTTATCTAACCCATATAACCTTAAACGGGTTATAACATCTCATTATATTAAAAATTAATCTTACTAAATATTTGATGTGAAAATCCCTATAAAATAGAGATTATACTAATAATTAATATCCAATTTTCTTAAGAAAAAGATAATAAACAATTTTATAGTAAAGAAAATAAAAAATAAGCAGGTCATGGGTCTCAAACCCATTACTTATAAACGGGTTATAACATCTCATTTATTTATTAAACAATTTCATCATTAATCCTAAATAAATTATTAACTTTGTTACAATAAATAAAATTAAAATTCAAAAAAATATAAATATTAGCCACGAAAAGAAACACCGCCCCTGTAATACGGGGGATAAAAATAGTGTGTGTGTATACAAGCCATCAGGGAAGGCTACCCGCACTAATAGTAAGGCTACACGCACAAGCCACTAACTCATAATTCAGTAATGTCACCTGAAGGAATGAGCAAGGCGGGAATACTCCCACCCAAATGAGCCAGTCCGTACGCTTCTGGAAGATCTTTTGTACTACACCTGCCAAGGTATGGACAAAATAGACAAGATCTGACCAAAGCAGCCCATGAACCAATCACAGGGTGACAGCTCACCGACAACAGTACGAGGAGGAGCACGCTCTAGTACAAAATGTCACTATCAGCCGCTGCCTACCCACCAACCCTCATCGTGGCACGTACATAGCCTGTAGTTGGTGGAAAAGGAATAGTACACAGCCGCCCATGTCACTATCAGCCGCTGCCTACCCACCAACCAGCATGGCACGTACGTAGCCCACAGTTGGTGGAAAAGGAATATTATACAGCTGGCTGTACCTGCTTGGAAACCTACCTTCGGCTATAAATACTCCAACACCTTGGAACGGTATGGATATCACATCTTATCACATATCATCTGATATTATCTTATCTAGCTATTTCTCTTAATATACACTTATATTCAGAGCAATCTAGTCTGATTCTCACGCCGGAGGGTGGTCACAAGGAGGTACCCCCCCCCCCTTCTCAGTGACGAGCTCACGGTGTCTGTTTTGCAGGTTATCAGAAGAATAACCATCTTTGCCGGACTTAACCCTCGTGGGAAACATCTACTTAACCCTAAGATTATCCTTAATCTGCCGGGGTCACTTAGTGTTTCTTCATTGGCGCCATCCGTGCATAAAAGCTAGAACTAATTTTCTCAGTTTTTTCAAAACCTCTGGAAAGATGGTTAAGGTTACTCCGATGCCAAGGCCAATGAGTGACCAAGAAACTCCAGTAACCACAACCCCAGCTACTTGGGGGAACACCGGCGAGTACACAATTTTTTCGAACACTACCCCGGTTACCCAAGCCGTGGCAAGTGCAGTAAACAATCCTCCCCTGGGATTCATTGATACCCAGTTGGAGAAACAACAAACGAGGCTCCCCCGCCAAACACTTGATCAAGTTAAAGCGTGGGCAGAAGCACGTCAGAAAGAATTCCAAGCTGAGTTGGATGAACGTTTACGTTCACTCCAACAGGCTAATGACGAGTTCGGAAACACTCGACAACAGCTCAACATGAGTAATGAGTGCGAGTATGATGAAGATTGGGAAGAATCTGACAGTGACGCAAACCCGCGCCATAGGGCGAAAGGGAAGCGTAAACAAGCAGATTTCCACAGAAGAAATTTTGGAGAAACCTTTAAACCAAAAAGCGCGGGTGGAAACCCACGTGACTTCTCTAAAACCTTCAGACCAACTGTTGCAAATGCGGGAACGTCCAAATTTGCAAGGGACATTGCGGAAGCAATTGCCCCGAAAAGTGTCAAACAAATGTCCAACATAGGCACATATGATGGTATATCTGACCCAGACGATCATTTGAATAGATTCATAGCGGGGGCAACCGTCAGCAATTGGACGGAACCCACGTGGTGTTACATGTTCCAAATGACGCTTGTTGGGGCAGCCAGAGCGTGGTTTGACCGTCTACCGGTCCACCACATCTACGATTGGGCAGACTTCCAGCAGAAGTTCATCCAACACTTCAGTCAACAAAGAAAGTATACCGAAGAGCAATGGACGATCCTCAACTGCATCAGAGAGGAAGATGAGTCTTTACTAGACTTCATCACGTGCTTCAATTCAAATAAGCTTAGTCTGGGCACTATTAGCGAAGATCTTGTTCGCGCTGCTTTCATCCAGGGCGCGGAAGACCCAGAGCTCATCCGCACCTTGACGGGTAAAGATGGCATGCCATCCACGTGGGATGCCATCATGACAGCAGCTAAACGCTTCGCGGAAACGGAAAAGCAACTGGGAAGAGATTTTACCCAGAGCACAAACCTCTACACTCAAAAAACAAGAGAAAACAACGTCCTTACCGCCCGACAAAACAAAAAGAGGAAGCTTGGTATTTGGCAGTCAAGGGTAAACTTTGACACCTCATCCGGCTCGCACCCTCGGTTAGGCGGAAGGGATAACATGCAGTCGTCGAACCGGAACTCCAGATGGACGCCACTCACCAAAAGCGTCACCGAGATATTTGCCACCGAAAGGCTCCCATGGCCAGAGGCTCCAATAATCCGACAGCGTCTAAACGCTGATCAAAGCAAATCCTGTGACTTCCACAGGACAAAAGGCCACACCACGGAGGAATGCGTATCCTTGAAGGACGTCGTCGAAGCATTTGTCAGAGATGGGAAACTCACACACCTCTTGGCGTAATGGACGCTAAGCAGGCTAATGCGTGTAGAACCCCAGTTGGGGAAAACACGAATTAAACTGCAGCTTCAATGTTGGAGACTACATACTGCGTAAACAACGAGATTCCGAACCAGGCGCATATCGACTCGAAAGGCTCGATGGCACCCCCTTCCCAAGAACATGGAAGGGAGCTCAATTACACAGGCTGCATGTAGATCAATTCCAAACTTGTAAAGAAAAGGCCTAGAGCCACTTCTAATGGAAATGATTCCCCTTATCACATTGACGCTGATAGTCTTACATTTATGATCTGACCACACTGATATGCCGGTATTCACCGCATAAATAAGTGGGAAAGTAAGTCGTTGCGTGTGGAAGGCGGCAAAACCCGCATAAACACAAAAAACGGTAAAAATTTCTAAGGAAAAGATGAGGAAAACCTTCACGCAGGTCAGTTATGGGTGAAGTTTGGTCATCCCACTAAACGTAAGTGACGGTCCTACCCGCACAATCATGATAGAGGAAACTGAACATTAACCTATTGACAACCACGCATCGAAAGGTTAACTTATTCAAAACACTTAGAAAATTTCTAAAAAGATGAGGAAAACCTTCACGCAGGTCAGTTATAGGTGAAGTTTGGTCATCCCACTAAATGAAAGTGACGATCCTACCCGCACAATCATGATAGGGGAAACTGAACATTAACCTATTGACAACCGCGCGTCGAAAGGTTAACTTATTCAAAACACTTAGAAAATTTCTAAAGAGATGAGGAAAACCTTCACGCAGGTCAGTTATAGGTGAAGTTTGGTCATCCCACTAAATGAAAGTGACGGTCCTACCCGCACAATCATGATAGAGGAAACTGAACACTAACCTATTGACAACCACGCGTCGAAAGGTTAACTTATTCAAAACACTTGGAAAATTGCTAAGTTAAACTAAAGTATGCATGAGCGAATCATATATTGTTTATGAGGCAAAACAAGTGCCAAATTAAACTATAATATGCATGAGCAAGTCATATAACGTTTATAAAGCAAGTCATTAAGTGAAAGTGACGGTCCTACCCGCACAAACATTTATATTTCATAAAAAATTCAAACATTACAAGAATGGCCAGGTATCTACCCGTCTACAGTAATGTAAATCTATCATAACGGTGGGAAGGGATCTCAAGGTTCAAACTTCAGGACCACTCCTCCCAAACCCACTTAAACCCGCACCATCAGTTGGCTGTGGCGGTTCAAGGAAAGCCTTTAGAATAGTTAGCCCATCATCAGCAGCAGCAATTTCGTTCACCTTCTCCACCACCGAATGCGGGAAGGCAGCATACTGGTTCACTGCTTGGTCGTAAGCAGCTTCAGTGTCCACGTCATAAAGAGGGAAGTTGGAAGGCGGGATGCCCTTCTCAACAAACCCCAGACCAAGCAGGAAACCAGCCTTTTCCCCATCCTCATGGGAAGCGTTGAGGGTTGCGCTCATGGCATCGTCATAAGATGTGTTCGTGAAGATCCGATGCACAACCTACAAAATATATATATATATATATATATATATATATATATATATATATATATATGTATCAAAAACTTTTCTAAGTATAAGGAAAAGCGTAAAGATATTATGAAGCTACGCATACCTGCGACAACGCTTCTCGTAGAAGCCATTCCTTGGTGATCAGAGCTTCCTGGAGGGCAGCTTGAGCTTGGTCACGGGCGCGTTCGGCTTCATTTTTGTTAAGGTTGGCAAGCAACACTTCCTTAGCAGTAGCCTCTTCAACGCCCTTCAGCTTACGCTCAGTGCGGTCAAGCATACCCTTCGGGTTCAGGAGCTCTTGGAGTTTTTTGGCATCTTCTAAAGCCAAAGCATCATGAGCCTGCTGAAGCCTCTCTAGTTTGGCTTTAAGCTCCTCATTCTCAGCGCGCAGAGGCTCAGCAATGGCTTCAGCTTTGGTGGCCCTCTCGGTCGCGTTCCGCGCAGTTTCCTTAGCCAACCTAAGCTGTTCGTTAACAGCTTGGGTAGCCTTGGAACGGGCCTCGAGCCGGGCCTGAACTTCAAGCTCGAGGGCCTTGAAGGCCTTTTCCTTCTCCGCAGCAATGGCGGCAAGTCTCCTGTTCTCCTCCCGGATAGCCCGCGCCTGAGCCACTTCCTGGCTACGCGCCGTCTTTAACTTGTCGTTTTCACGACAAAGCAACTCGATGCGCGGCTGCATCCGGGCGAGGATTCGGAGCTCATTCGTTAGCCTACCCTCTTGGTAGCTAGACATGGCCTCCCCCAACGCACCGCTTGGGGCTGCGTGACGCGCCCACTCGACGCAGTCCACAGCCGTTCGAAGGGTTGTTCCCCGGCGGATGTTCCACCGTGGAACATACACCTCATTGGAATCCGAAACTGTAAAAAAAAAACGGTTAGGAAAAAATGATAAAAAAAAAAAAGATAAGAGGCCAAAATAACCCTACGCACCTGTAGGGTCGACAACAGGCCGGTAGCCGCCAAACCCATCACCCGAACCTAAGGGATATCCATCCAAGAGGTCAGGCAGATGGGAAAGAGGCAGAGATTGGCTAGAAGCCCCAACCCTGAACATACCTGATGAACCGGCCGGGGACGAGGTAGTCGCCGGTGCCGGAAGCACGGTTGAAGCCGCCGCGGTAGAGACCATCGGAGGTGAACTCACTAGAGGTGAACTCACAACCGTGGCCGCCGCTGCGGAGGAGACCGCAGAAAAAATCACCGCCGGCTCAGTGAAGGATGCAGTGAATATGGCACTGACAGCCGGCAGAGATGATGTCACAATTGGAACAGTTGCCTCAACGGGATGAGCAACTGAACCAACACTGCAAACAGGCGCAGCTGCCTGGGTCATCGCCTCGGGTAGGTTGACCAAACCTACCGTCGTGGGTCCAGAACTGCTCCTTCCCGCACCACTTTGGAATGCGGTCGCATCCACGCCTGCATGAAGATAACAAAATATTAAAAACAATGGCGGAAAGAATTGCGGGTAAGATAAAAGGTATACTTACGGGTTTTCTTAATCTTGAAGGTTCTGACGGGCGGGGACGAACCCGATGGAACTGGCCTCTTCATGCCAGTCACCGTCGTAACGCTTGGCTGCTCGGAGGTGACAGCTGTCCCAACCCCCATGACAATGGTCTCACCAGGGTTCCCCGCCGCCTCCTCACTTTCGGTCTCCGAGTCGGACCGATTTCCCTGATCGGCGGTGGAGGCGACCTTCGCCTTTCCCTTCACGCCGGCAGCTTTCTTCTTCCTCACGAAGAAAGGCCCATCTGCGGATCCCTCATCAGAAGATGATAAAATTAGGGAAACTCCAACAGAGGTTTGAGCATGAAGAGGGCGAGGGTTAAAGAATCCCTTACCTGGCCGCGTGGCGCTCAAAATCTCATGGCCTGGCGGGTAGACCTCCACGAACCTATCCGCCGTTTGCTCCAAAATGGGCAACTCGTTCTCGTCGAGATCACGAGTACCCAGTCGAGCAGGACCACCAGTCTCCCGTGGTTGCAGAAGCGATTGCAAGTTGTTTCCCTCTGAAAATAAACAGAAAAACAGTTAGAAGAAAAACCCTAAATCAGCAAAAAGAGATGGAGCATACCATAGGAAATAGAATTCGAACCATATTCAAGGATGATAGGTACTTGCGGCGTCCCAGAACCGGCATCCTTCCATACCCGGCTCATCCCGAGCATCACCATCCCAGACTCCGCAAAGCGGTAAACCGGAGTCTGGATCCGGGAGATCTTGGTAAACCATTCAGTCTCCTGGTAGTTGGAAGCGTGAAGGATGGGGAGTGCTCTCCCGTTCTTGAGCGTCATTGCGATGGGGACGACGCGAGCGGAGATATAGAAAAACTCCCGCTTCCAAGACCGAAGACTGCGCTCGGTAGCACAGATCTTCAAACCCTTGATCCGAGTGACCAAGGTATACCAGCCCTGGATGCACCTCCAGGAGTAGAAGGTCATCATGCGGTCGACGCGAGGCTCAACGCCCAGAATGTGGCACACCCATTCAAAGTGGCGAACCTTAGCGATCGCCATTGGGTGTACCTCCGTCAAGTGTACACCGTGTTTCTCCAACACACGGTATACAAACTTCTTCAATGGGAATATGAGATTCCCATACATGAAGAAGGAGACATAAACCCCTATCTTGCCTTTGGGGGCATCATACACCGTCTGATGAGGCTCTGGAAACTCAGGCTCGAAGGGCTCGAGCATGAACTTCTTCACTATGTAGTGATACAGGTCGACGGAAAGAGCACACTGGCACTCGCCAGCAGTACTCTTATCGTCCTTGTCAGACGCGGACATCGGGTTCTCAGGGTATACGTCGGACTCTTCAGCAGTAACCTCAGGATCATGAGTGGAAGACATTTTGGAGGTATGAAAGAGAACGATTTCAGGAGAATGCTCGGCGGAAAAGTTAGAGTATTCGCCAGAAATCGTTTAGAAGAAGAAGAGTGAAGTGAAGGTGTAAGTTGAGATGCATCATCTTCCCCCTTTATATACCCATCGCAATGAATGCGATGAATTTAATGCGGGGGAGAGGGAAAAGCGCAGGCGCAATGAGACAACGACACGTGGAAAGCAAGCTGGCAACAGCTGTCGACAGGACGCGTGCCGTAAAATTCGCGCCCACGCGCCCGAAAAACTCGCGCCCACGCGCCTGAAAAAGCGTCTAGAATGACCATATACTGTCACGTCGCCATAACTTCCTGCACGTCCTGAAACTGTCAGAAGAAACCGTCGGACGACGCTAACGTCCCTTCAACAGTTTGGACTGTTCTTATCCTTTCACCAACTCTTTGAATTTCAAAAAGATTCAAAAATAAGAGGGAATATGCCCCCTTACCTTGGAAAGCGATAAACCATAAGACGAGTGCGGGTACAGTGTCAAGGCGAAACCCTTCACATACTTAGCACTAGCAGGGAATTGAAACCAAGAAGGATCTTCTGGGCCATGCTTGTGGAAAGGGAAATAACATCCCCGCATAGCGGGAACGTTGAGAACTAGATTGTTTGAAGCTCCAAGATGGAATTGGTTGTTTAACATAATTGATCACTATGTCTAAAACTACCAAAACCTCGTGGAGAATCTACACAAGGGAAACTCAACGCTCCTGACTTGCGAGGAGGTTACACACCTACCCGCATCATACCCAAAGATCAAGCAGAAAAGTCTGGAATTTCTGCGAGTGACATTAGGAAAACCGCGGGAAGAATCCCCACGAAAAACCTTAAAACTAAAAACCCTTTTCAAAACCCCTTGCTTAAGTCCAAAAGTTCACCTCACTTATTAACAATTCATGAGAAGAACAATGGACTGGGGGGACTTGAAGAGGTAGGTCCCAGCAGAGCTCAGTTGGACCCGCAAGACTCACCTTGAAGAGGGACGTCTGCGCAAAAACCAACTGGATCCGCATGACCCACCATGCTCAGAGAGATGAAGACCTTACGCGCAGTACGCCAGCTGTTCCCGCAGGAAAAGCCTCCCAATGGTAAAGTACTCCGCCTGTTCCCGCAGCTGCGGATACAAGCCATCAGGGAAGGCTACCCGCACTAATAGTAAGGCTACACGCACAAGGCACTAACTCAATAATTCAGTAATGTCACATGAAGGAATGAGCAAGGCGGGAATACTCCAGCCCAAATGAGCCAGTCCATACGCTTCTGGAAGATCTTTTGTACTACACCTGCCAAGGTATAGACAAGATCTGACCAAAGCAGCCCATGAACCAATCACAGGGTGACAGCTCACCGACAACAGTACGAGGAGGAGCACGCTCTAGTACAAAATGTCACTATCAGCCGCTGCCTACCCACCAACCCTCATCGTGGCACGTACATAGCCTGTAGTTGGTGGAAAAGGAATAGTACACAGCTGGCCATGTCACTATCAGCCGCTGCCTACCCACCAACCAGCATGGCACGTACGTAGCCCACAGTTGGTGGAAAAGGAATATTATACAACTGACTGTACCTGCTTGGAAACCTACATTCGGCTATAAATACTCCAACACCTTGGAACGGTATGGATATCACATCTTATCACATATCATCTGATATTATCTTATCTAGCTATTTCTCTTAATATACACTTATATTCAGAGCAATCTAGTCTGATTCTCACGCCGGAGGGTGGTCACAAGGAGGTACCCCCCCCCCCCCCTTCTCAGTGACGAGCTCACGGTGTCTGTTTTGCAGGTCATCAGAAGAATAACCATCATTGCCGGACCTAACCCTCGTGGGAAACATCTACTTAACCCTAAGATTATCCTTAATCTGCCGGGGTCACTTAGTGTTTCTTCAAAAATTGAAACAATTTTATAATTATTTTATTTCACAAACGAAAAATTACAATGTATAAAAAACAATGCATAAAAATAGAAAAAATCAAACATTCGTAATCCTTTTTCTTCGTTATTCAATATTAATTTGTCTTGATTACCACATTGAAAAAGTATTATAATGCATATGTTATTTTTTGAGCATTTATAAGATATCTAATCTTTCAAATCGTAATCATTTTCTTCGTTGTTCAATATTAATGTCTTGATATAATTTGATTTGATTGATTACCACATTAAAATTGGAAATGTATTACTCATTCCATCCCATAACAAGTGTCATGATTTAAAAAGCAAAAATTTTAAGAAACTTTAAATTATTGTACTTTTTGCTTAACAAATGACTATAATGCCTCTTACATATATAAAAAGACAAAATTTAAAAAAATTCAATGATTGTATTTGTGTTAGGGTAAACTTGAAAATTAGTTAATAAATTTTAAAAGTGAACATTTGCAATGATACAAACTAAAATGGAAATGTAGACATTTTTAAAGTGACAAAGAGAGTATAATGCATATGTTATTTTTTGACCATTTATAATGAATATATATTTTTAGACAGAGAAAGTATTGTTGATACACGTCTGACCAGGTCATCAACCTTCTAAAGACATTTATAACAATAATAACTATTCATTGATCAATGTGTGTTTGATGATGCACAAAAACTACGGCATTTTATGACTTTGTAGTTACTAATTTGATGGATACCTGCTGACTGAGTTAGATTCCAAGAAACAAAAAGTAGCAGAAAAGAAATCGAAATTGAAATAATTTTTAGATTGTTTTATTTCACAAACGAAAAATTACAATGTATAAGAAATCAATGCATAAATAGAGGAAAATTAAACAAGAAAATCTAATAACAAAACAATAGGGAAACAAATTAATAGAAATTCGTGTAATTTGAAAACTAACTTGGGTTGTAAGGAAATGCTCTTGTTTCTTAATCAAGAAATCAAGTAGGGCTTCCTAGGATTGTATCATAATCATTTACCTATTTCATCTATACAGTTTAATTTCAAAACAACACTTCTTTTTTTCTTTTTTTTTTCAATATATACTTTAAAAGAAGCTTAAAAGAAAAGTATTAAATAAACACTGGTCTTTCTTTTAGAAATCATCAATTCAAAACCATCAACCCCCAAACCCTATCCGCCACCAGCCCAACTTGCTCTAGATTCATCCCCAAGAACCTAGAAAGATGGTTATTTTTTAATACTTATTAAAAAAAATTCACTTGACAAGAAAAATGATAGAAGAAAAGAGTAAACATCAGTTGGTGAAATATGTGAAAATTCTTTGGCGGCAAGTGAAATTGTGGGCCAAGTGGAGTTGTATCAAATTTTACCATTGGACTAAGACTTTGGGGTGTAGGGGTTTCAGTGGGGGCTCTAGCAGAGCCAAAAACCAATAATATTATGACGTGTGGCAGAGAGAGAAACTGGATAAGGGGGGTGTTGGAGGGCCTGGTGGAGCCCCTGGCCCCTGGTGTGGAGGGGCTCCAGCGAAATTTTTTTTTTTATTTTTTTTATAAATATATTCAAACAACATATTATTAAAAAAACACATAAATTATTAATAATAACACACATTAATAAAAAAACACATTAATATCTAAAATTCAAATTACAAAAAAAAAACATACTAAAAATTAAACAAGACTAAGGGATGTGGGGGCTGGAGCCGGATGATTCTTGCGGCTCCGAATAAAACATCAGTTGGTGAGGTGAGAAACCCATAAACGTGTTCAATGAATCGTCGTCAAGATAATCTGAATCAAGGTTTGGGAACCAATTTCCAGCCATTTTAAAAAAAAAAAGTTGAGAAAATGAATTGATTTTGGGTGATGGTGTGAAGTTTTGGAATAAAAATGTGTGAAGTGGAGTATAGTTTATATAGAAAATATTTTTCTTTGTTTTTTTCGGCTGGTCAAACACCCCAACAGGTGAAAAACCCTCAAAAATTGTGTCCTCTCTCTCTTCTCCCGCTACCATGCTCACAGGTATCCAAAGCGTATCTCTAGCGCCCCTGTTGTTGTGGTATTAGCGGGTGGGGGCGCGAGCGGAGAGGCTCTAGCGCCCCCTTTGAAGCCCCCACACCCCTTAGTCTTAGACAAATAAGGACAAGATCTATTAGACATACGTCCAGGAACAATGTATGAGATTGATTTGACCCATATGTAGAAAATACAAGTGATTTAATTAATACATTGATCCATGTCCACTTATCAAACAGATATTGATTTTCTTCTTGGTCTCTCTCTATATTCCCTGATTTTGGTTATAGTCATATGACTCATATTCAAGAGATTCAAGTTAAATTGATCTTAATTTAGCAAACGCACAAACATTGAAAAACTACATGTGACACGTTAACTTACTTTGATCTTCAGTATGTACGCGTGATGTTGATTTTGACATGGTGAACCACTTTGACGACCCACCTTCATTCTCCAACATGTATAATTATTTTGCAAATGATTTGAAATGTATTTATCGTTAAACACACTCTTGCTTTTACTAGTTTCACAAATATTACACTCAATCTAGATTTTTCGTTTTTAAATACTATATTGTCTTTTAATAAAATTTCTACCCTTTTTTTAATCTTAATGGCATAATGATTGTTTTTGAAAATCTTTCATATCTTACGTAGTGAGAACAAAAGGAAATGTATTTCTCTTAAAATGTGAACCATATACATTTAATCTTCTTTATAAAATATAATAATAAATAACACATCACATTAATCATCCACCTAATCTACACTACATTTAGTTCCAAGCTACAAATATTTTATTAATCACACCTTAATTAATTACAATACACGCCCATGCGACCCTTAAACATAAGTAAGATACAAACAAAAAGCATACAAAAAAATATTATAATATTCCAACAACCGTAAATTCTTCTAGAAGGGATTACGTATCACACATCAATAATATTATTTAATCCCATTAAATACAATATTAAAAACTGGATAGCCGATATAAAACCCCAATTCCCATTTATTATCCACTCAACACAAGACCACTCTTTGGTTTGTTTCGTTTGTGTTTTATTCCTCGTATGTTTTCGGCTTTTGCGACTTGCAAACTGCGTCTTATTTTCTATTTATAAAATTTGGCCGTTAAAAAAACGCAAATCCACTCCGGTTCAAAATGGCCACCGGTCTTTCCGATATCCCCAATGACGTCGTTCAAACCCACATTTTACCCCGCCTCGACGGCACGTCGCTCTCCACCGCCGCCTCGGTATCCTCCCACTTACAATCCCTCTGTCATGACGAAACGCTCTGGTCCAACCTCTCCAAATCCACGTGGCCCTCTATCACACACCCACGTGTCGCTGACGTCATCTCCACTTTCCCCTCCGGCCACCGGAGCTTCTTCGAAAACTCGTTTCCGGCTCTGCTCACCGACGTCAACCACTACCGTCATCGATGCACGCCACGTAAGCGTCCAGACTGTCAATATAAATCCACCCAATTCATCTCAGCCGTCGATATTAAATACCGAAACGACAACGTTTACTCCGCCGTACAGTTTACTAACGCCACGTCTGACTTCCTATCATCAGTCCTACAACTCGAATTCTCCGACGACCCGACCTGCAACCAATCCGGATCCAAATCTGTAACACCCCGTAACCGCAGCGGAAACGTAAACGGGATGCAACAGACACATCTGATATCAACAGCATTGCTTATAAAGAAAACACCACTACAATAATTTGAACGTATTACATTGTTCCGAGTTTCGTTACCGACTAGGCGTTATCACATAAGTTTTACCAATAGTACGTTAAAATATTTAATACAAAATATAGACTCTTAAGTTTCCACAAAATAGCACACATCATCAAGCACGTATCACTCATTCCAATTTGGGTGTACCTAGAAAGCATGTAAAGAAAACGGGTCAACTATGAATAGTTGGTGAGTTTCACTAATTTAAGTAAACCATGACAAATCATTTTAATAATCATAAATAAATGATGTAATTATGCTGAGCCTACAAGTGAAAACTCTGTTAACCCAGAAACACATTTAATAACCTCTGGGGACACTGTTAACCCAGAAACACATTTAATAACCTCTGGGGACACTGTTAACCCAGAAACACATTTAATAACCTCTGGGGACACTGTTAACCCAAAACACTGTTTCGGGCCTTACAATATTAGCAACTCAGACAATTACCATCTTGATACATTACCGTACGATTCCCGTACAATAAACATTATATAATACATTCATTTCCATGCGATCGGCATGTACTTAAACACTTTGATAAAAACATGCTTTACGCCCCGGGAAAATATTTAAAACAGTTCAATAAAAAGGGGCTCGTGAAACTCACCTTTTTTGTGAGCAAGATGTAATACTGTGAACAGCTACCGGCCCGGATCTGTAATACGATCCCTAAGTCGTTACTACACAATTTCTATTAATATAACTTAAATTCGTGTTAACCGGTATTTCTGGGGACACTGTTTACCCAGTACCGTACACGATCCGGGGACAATGTTAACCCCGAAACACTTCTCAGGACTTAGATTGTGATATCACTTAGAGTTCTTTAGTCAAAATTACCATTAGTTTGTTTTCTCGTTTTGCGTGCCTAGCACGGTTAACCGTCTTTATGTTTTCAAAAATGAGTTTGGTCACATACGACCCGAAAATAGTTGTTACTGATATTTTAATTAAAGTGGTGAAATTAGAGCTCGGTTTAGACACCCCGTTTGGCCGCGGGGCCCGTTTCCGTCTTTAGTATACCGGAAACTGCTAAATCGGGTAAAATTACCCAAATCATCCGAATTATTTTCGAATGATTTATTTTTACTTGATTAACTTAGTTTCATGAAAATAGTCCATTTTTAAGGTTTTTATACACCAGTCAGCTCGCTTAGGCGAACTTTGCCGGTTTACGCGTTTTAAGCTTTAAAAGTTTGTTTTTAAGTTCCATTTAGCACAAATAAATATCCGTTTAGTCTCGGATCTTGAAATTTTGCACAATTCAGTTTTTGACAGTAAGGAATTTTATAAAAATATTTCCAGATTTAATTTCTACATTTAGCATTTATTTATCTATTTTTAAACGTCATTTAAACACCAAATATGTCGAAAATACCAAATGACCTTAGAAAAATCCCAAATTTTTCTGGGATGACCCCTGCCATCCACATAGTCCCCTGTAATTTTTCCAGAACTAAAATCTCATTTTTCATGCCATTTTCACCAAAACCGAGCTAGAAAACCCTAGAACTCGTTTTACCGAAAAGCCTACTTAGACTTCTCCAATGGACCTGAAATTTTGTGTGTGACTTTTATATGTTATAAAAAGCTTATATGAATTTTTCCAGAATTTTTCATGATGTTTAGCTATTTTTCACCATTTTTAACCAAAACCGAGCATTAAATTCACCAAATATTCATCCTTTATCCAAAAATTACCAAAATTTCACAGATCTCATATTTTCATGTGTAGATCATCTCTGTGAAATTTCATGACTCAACTCTAAGTCTACCATAATCTGTCCAAATCTTACAAATCATACGAAAAACCGAACTACCTTGTGTTTCTAGCTTTAGATCGCAAAGATCTTGCTTTCTAGCCTTTGCTAGCAACTAGCTACAACACCTACAAGCACAACAACACCACACCAAGCAAGTTATACCCACAATAAAGCCATTTCTTTCATGGTTTCGGTTAAGACATCAAAACAAAGATTTTAACCGTAAAAATTCGTTTTTGACTCTTTTAACTCCTTTCTTGGACCAAGATCCCTTGTATAACTTGTATACATCACTTGATCATGCAAGAATCGGTTTCATCTCGGGTTTTCACCCATTTTTCACTTGAAACCTCATTTTCTCAAGATTTTGGAATTAAAAAGCAAGATCAAACCATAATGACATGTTTATACCTTGTGGATCTTCTTAAAAATCAAAGGTTTTTGGTTGAATGAGTGAAAGGTTGAGAGGATTTTGAGAATGTGGTGATAGAAAAAAGAAAATGAGAGCCAAGGGGTTCCCCCCTTGGTCCGATCGGTGTAAGTAAGGAGGGTGGGGTGGGGCCCACACCTCCAATCTTGGCCACAAGTTCAGATTACGCAATCTGGATAATGTTGTGGATAATCTGGTTCAGTTCGTTTTTCGGTTAAACGTTTAATTCCACCCAAAACGAGGCCAAAACGGTCGTTTTTCGGCTTAAAAATAAAATTTATATAAAACCGATTTAAAAACTTTAAAAACTTAAACCATGACATTTATTGACTTAACACATCATATTGTCGGTCATTGTGCATCTTTTTCGGCTTGATCGATCGTCTCTTGCTTGGTTTGATGTTAAAGGTTTCGTTTAACGTACCGACGTACTAATAAATCGAAATCCTTTTTCTGTGCTATAATTCACTTATCCCGAAGCCTTAATACTTCGTAAACCTTACTAAACATCATATATTTCATCTATGACGTAATCCCCGATTCGTTCGGGTTTCAATAACCGTTCATCGGTTAATCGTAATTCCAATACGACTAACTGTACATTCGAGTATAATTCGTACTGTGAATCTTATATACTCGTACAAACACATTATAATTCATATATTTAGTATTAAATAACACATAAATGGTACATTCCGGCTAGGGTATACCTGAATTTGCCGGAATCGTTACAAAATCGGACCCGGTAATCACCAAACCCATCAACGTGGAAGTCGACGAGCTCACCGGAGCAGACCAATCAACACTATCGGATCTGGAACAATCCATTTCCTTAAGCTGGATCGTAATCGACCCGACCCGGTAACGGTCCGGGAACATATCCAGCATCAAACCGGTAACCGCCCGGCAAGACTGGATGGGTAACGACACCATCCTCCGGTTCGTAACCGTTTTACCGGGATCCGACCCGAATGACATGGTGCAGGTTAAAATACAGTTGGTGTTGGGGGTTAATGTGGGGACGGCTGGGCTAAAACTGCAGGATTTGAATTTCAAGTGTCTGGATGGGAGGGAGTTTTTGGTAATTACGGCAGGGGCATTTTCGGAAGAGAATAATGTGAGACGGAAAGTGCTGGATGATAAGGAGAGGTGGAGCCGTCGTAGGGAATTTAAGAAACTGAAACAAAGTGAAGAAAGAATGGGACAGGATGGAACAAGACAAGAGGGAGTTTGCTCTTAAGTTGAATTATGCTGTTATTTTCGTCTCCTTTTTCTTTATGGTTTATTTCCTGATTTTGTTGTTACAATCATAATCGCAATAATATGTTTAAAAAGATGTATAAAAGATTGAAATTCTGAGACATGTCATGCCACGTTGGTTTAAAATTCTTATGTTTAGTGTTGTTATGACTGTTCCTTATCTGGTTGAGCCATCGTATATCTAATTCTTAAACTTCAATTAGATATCGTACATGTATTTTGTTGAGCTACCCTATAATTCCCTCCATGATCTTTAGGTATGTCAAAACAAAATTAGTTGAGCTATCCGGTTACCTTGTTTTTTTTTTTGTTAAGCTATTTAAATAATGGTAATAATAGACTCGTTTAACATCACGAGCCTAATGAAGCTTGATATCCAAAGCTAGGACTCGTTTACTAGAAGAGATTCAATATTAAAGCACAAGCACGCACTCAAATTCCTGTAAACTTCAATCAGTTCAAAATTTAACAAGATAACACGGTCATGTAACTCTTGAGCGCTTCAACGCGTTTAGAGCATTCCCAACCCATTCTCTAAAGTTGTAAAACGCATATAATTTATGGTTAATTTTGAGAAAACCATCAAAATCACCTCTCCAATCCATTCCATATTATATGGATGCGTTATATGGCAACTAAAACTAAAGTAAAAAACCTAAATATGCGGTCTCACTTTTGATCTATACCATATAATATATCGACTATCTCCCAATCACCATATACCATATAACAAGACACAAAAGAAAAAAAAGAATAAAAAAATTTACGAATATGAATAGGAATAGAATGTAAAAGATTTTAAAAATGATAGATAAATTTATGAAATAGGGTTTTTGTTGGAATCGGTTTGCCCAAGACACATATTAGAGTTGATGTGTCTAGTACGTTATGATCCAAGTCGGGCCATACCCAATGACAAGCTAGACAAACATCATGATATTTGTTTAAGATATGATCTAACAAATAAATATCAACACTTAGAATATTTAGAAATTGGGTTTCTAAATATTTGCACTTGTGTAATAAATAAATTATATGGATAATTTATGTTATGAGAGATTTTGCATTTTGAATATACGAAGAAGTTATTTAAGATGGTTAAATAACAATATGCAAAACTTACTGCATTTTGAATTTTGCATATACGATGTTATTTAAATGGGTTAAATAACAATATGCAAAACCTACAGCTTTTGCATTTTGCATATACGATGTTATTTAAATGATTAAATAACAATATGCAAAACCTACCGCTTTTGTATTTTGCATATACGAAGTTATTTAAGTTGGTTAAATAACAATATGCAATGCATACTGGATGTTGCATATTATGTTATAACAAAAATAAATAAAATAGATTACTTGAGTTTGAATTGGGTGGGAATATTTTGGTTGCACAACTTTTCTTTCTCTCTCATACACACAAGTTGCAAGTAACACAACCAACTCTCTCTCTCTCTCTCTCTCATACACACAAGTTGCAGGTAAACTTTTCTTTTCTTTCTCTTTGATTTTCGGCCAAGGAAAGAAATATCAAGGAAGAGTTTTTCCAAGTGCAAATCCTAGCAAAATCAAGGTGTTTATTGGAAGCTTGAAGGATATACAAGCTTGAGGTTTTCCTATCTTGAAGACTCGCCCTTCATATCATCATCTCCTTCATTTTCTTGGACTCTTGAAGGTAGTATGCTATGAACACCCTATGGTTGTTTATATTGGTAAGCATGCAAATTCGTATATGGATCCGGGGCTTGGGTTTTGCATATAAAATCGGTTTTATATTCATCTAATTAACAAGATTTAAAACCTTTTTATCCGCTGCGTTTTTCATATAAATGGGTTTAATATGACTTTGGTAATCTTGTTAAAACCCAACAATGGCTTCAAGAGCCGCTTATACGGATGCATGCTTCAATAGATCTAAAAATTTTCGGGGTTTATGGTGTGGTTCACCATATGGCCGAAAGTTTTGGGGCTTTTGGTTACCCCTTGGTTTTTCAAGATTATACTTTACATGCGTCTGGTAATCTTGAAGAATTAAGTCATTTGGATGATTGATTATTTTGTTTGAACAAAAACCCAAAGTTTTCAGTTTGCTTAACCTTGTCCGAAAACTTGAAGGGTTAAAAGGGGAACCATTTTGGATTTACACAGTTTGCATATTCGGATATGCATTTGCATGTTCATAACCTAGGCATGACCTTGTGTTTGGATGTGTGTTTGTGTTTTGATTCATTCAATTATTCAATATGGTTGTAATATTCATTTATTTGGGCTTGTAATCTATTTATTCATTTCATATTGGTTTGTAATAATAAGTAGATTAGTTGTATTTCTTATACTAGAAGAAAATGTATTAGGATATATTTTTTGTAAAAGAAGATGCAACAAAGTTACGGTTTTGGTTTTGGGCCTTAATGGACCTCATGGTCCAAGATGGGATTTTAGCCCAACGGCCAAAACCCAAAAATGGAGGCCCAAGAAAGCTAGGAGCTAAAGTTGGAGCCCAAAAGAAATCCCAAATAAAGTGAAAGAGCCACAAGACAAGGTGGGCACTTGAAGCATTTTGATGCGGGGTCAAGTGGGAGTTCACCGACACATGACTTACGTCATTCTCATCCCTTAGGAGAGAACTTTTGGCACACTTGTTTCGGTCAACAAGTGTAGCCAAGTTTAGGTGGCTATGGTTATGAACCTGTGGTTGTTTTATTTATGCATGTTTGGTTGTTTTATGTTTTGCATATGGATTGTTAACTTAAAATCAACAACTTGCATAAAATTGGTTCCTTAGAAATCATTAGGTAATAAAATTGGTTTTATTAAAGGCTAATGATCTTACAATAAAATGGGTTTTATTAAAGGAACTTTGAAAATTGGTTTTTCAAACAAAGTACCATGCATTTGAATGCATGCAAATGCAGGTATGCAAATTGTTTTCCAATCTAGAATTTAGAAAACATAAATCCCTTTTAAAAACAAGTTTAACACTATCCTTTTATACGACACTCGAATCACTTGGGAACTCGATGTGGGATAAAGGTCACCTAACCACATTGGAGAAAACTTGTGATTTTGAGGTGGGTTTGCCATATTTGTGGGATAAAGGTCACCTAACCGCTTGTATGTGCAAATTCACATGTGTGTGTAAGTAGGACGACTTGATTTGGAAACCATGTGAATAGGATCACCGAAGCATGGCATCCAAAGGTGTTGATGGGATTAAACATGCCAACTAAACATATGATGTTTAACCGATCCCATAAAACTAGAAGTTGCAAAGGGTTGCAATAGTCAAGCGTTGACTACCTTGTTAATTCAATATTAGGATAAAGGTCACCTAACTACTATGTGAATGTAACGTTGGATTCTAGATTTTAATCATTAATTTTCTTGGAGACATAAAGGGTATTAAAGATTAAAATTAGTTAATTGATATCGAAAATACTAAAATTGAGCTTTGTTAAATTATGTAGAGGGCCGCAATCAACAATCCACCTAACGCAATTATCCCATCCGTGCATAACCTATCACTAAGAGCTATACTTGATAAGGATCGTCTTAATAATAAAAATTTTATGGATTGGTATCGAAATTTGAGAATTGTTCTCAAACAAGAAAAGAAATCCTACATATTGGACGATCCTATTCCCGATGAACCAAATATTTACGATTTAGATGCCTATACAATTGGTTGAAATACACCGAGGATTCGGTGCAAGTTTCTTGCCTCATGTTGGGAACTATTATTCCAGAGATTCAAAAGGATTTTGAACATCATGGGGCATAATACATGATCACCCAACTTAAGGAAATGTTCCTTACTCAAGCTAGGGTGGAGCGTTTCAAAACGGTTCGAGCGCTTCATGCATGTCATATGGAAGAAACCCAATCGGTTTCATCTTATATGCTTAAGATGAAAAGCCACATTGATCGACTCGAACGGTTAAATTGTCCCGTCTCAAAAGAGTTAGCCACGGATTTGATCCTTAATGGCCTAACTAAAAGGTTTGAGACTTTTGTTATGAATTATAACATGAATGGATGGGACAAGAGCATTGGTGAGCTTCACGCAATGCTCAAAACGGCCGAAGCGGGAATGGGTAAAAAGGTTTTACCGGTTCTCACGATCAATGAAGGTGGCAATAAGAAGAGGCATCACCCGGAACCTAAGGCAAAGGTTGCCAAAGGTAAGAGACACATCAAGGGCAAGTTCAAAGGAAAGGCTAAAGCGGAACCAACCAAACCAAAGGAAAAGAAGCTAAAGGTTAGCTCGGAGGACCCGTGCTTTGGTTGTGGTGAGAAAGGACATTGGATGAGGAATTGTCCAACCTATCTCAAAGAGTTAAAAGCAAAGAGGGATGTGGGGCAAACCTAGGGTACAACTTTCATGATCCATATTGATCTTAATGTTATTTCTTCTAACACATGGGTATTGGATACCAGATGTGGAACTCATATTTGCAATTTGTTGCAGGAGTTCAAAAGAAATAAGCATTTCAAGAAAGGAGATACAAGTCTCTTCATGGGAAACGGAGCAAAGGTTGATGTCGAAGCCCAAGGAGACTATATTTTGAAGCTTTCAAATGGTTTGGAAGTTGTTTTGAAAATGTATGCTCCTAGTTTGACTAGGAACATTATCTTCGTTTCTCTTTTAAGACAATGTTGTTATGATTTAAAGTTTGTGGACAATGATATTTGTATTTTCATGAATAATGTCTTTTATTTTAAAGCGATACCGTCTAATGGCATTTATGAATTATTTCATGATAATACATCCATTGATAACTCGTTGTACCAAGCTAATACCAAAAGACTCAAATTGGATTTGAGTAAGACTTTTCTTTGGCATTGTCGCCTTGGCCACATAAACAAGGATCGCATTCATACACTTTAAAAGAATGGTCTTTTGGAATCAAATGATGATTCATTTGATAAGTGTGAATCTTGTTTATTGGGAAAGATGACCAAGGAGCCCTTTAGTGAAACTAATGAAAGGGCGAAAGACTTATTAGGTATCATACATTTGGATGTATGTGGTCCTTTAAGACAATGACAAGAAATGGTGAAAGATACTTCATTACCTTTACCGACGATTATAGTCGCTATGGGTATGTGTTCTTGTTAAGACACAAAGATGAAGCCTTTCAAATGTTCAAAGTCTTCCAAAATGAAGTAGAAAACTAACTCAATAAAACCATAAAAGACTTCGTTCGGATAGAGGAGGTGAATACCTTAGTGATGCTTTTCAAGATCATCTTAGGAGTTGCCAGATTGTCTCACAACTCACTCCACTCGGAACACCACAACATAATGATGTGTCCGAAAGGAGGAATCGAACTCTATTGGATATGGTTCGATCTATGATGGCTAGAAGCACATTGCCTCTATCATTTTGGGGTTTCGCATTGCTCTCCGCAGCCCGTATTCTAAATATGGAACCAACCAAGAAAGTGGACAAGACACCTTCTGAAATATGGCATGGAAGGGTTCCATCATTATCATATTAAAGGTATGGGGTTGTGAGGCTTATGTTAAGCACAACACCCAAAACAAAATTGAGAGCCGATCCAATAAGTGTATCTTTGTAGGATATCCCAAAGACTCCATGGGATATTATTTCTACAACCCAACCAAGAAAAAGGTGTTCATTGCTCATAAGGCCGAGTTCTTAGAAACTAAGTTCCTTATTTAATGAACTAGTAGAATGGTGGAACTCAAGGAGGATCGAGAACCACAAGCCGGTACATGTTTGGCTGGTACTAGCACTCAACAAGAGGTTGTTGAGAATGATCAAATGGTTGATCAAGACACACAAAACGTTCGAAAATCTGGTAGAATTAGTAATCCACCCGAAAGATATGGATTTTTCATGGATGGATGCTATGTGGTAGATTCGGATGAACCAACCACATACCATGATGCAATGTCACAATCTGATTGTGACAAATGGATTGAAGCCATGATCGTTGAGATGCAATCCATGCATGACAACCAAGTATGGGACTTGGTTGTACCACCTCTAAATTCCAAACTGGTTGGAAGTAAGTGGGTTTTCAAGAAGAAAACCGATATGTATGGAAACTTGGATACCTATAAAGTTAGACTTGTAGCAAAAGGTTTTACTCAAACTCAAGGGGTTGATTATGATGAGACCTTTTCGCCGGTGGCAATGCTAAAGTCTATTAGGATATTATTTGCCATAGCCACATATTATGACTATGAGATTTGGCAAATGGATGTCAAAAAAGCTTTTCTAAATGGACATCTTAAGGAAGATGTCTATATGGTTCAACCTGAAGGTTTTGTTGATCCACAACATCCTAATAAAGTATGCAAGTTAAAGAAATCAATCTATGGATTGAAACAAGCATCTAGAAGTTGGAATCACCGTTTTGATGAAGAGGTCAAGAAATTTGGATTCATCAAGAACGCTGATGAAGCTTATGTGTATAAGAAACCTAGTAGGAGCATCATTACCTTTCTGTTACTATATGTCGATGACATACTACTATTTGGAAATGACATTCCAACCATGAAAGGTGAAAAAGCTTGGCTTGGGAGTTGTTTTTCCATCAATGATCTTGGTGAAGCCGCCTATATTTTGTGAATAAAGTATATAGGGATAGATCAAGGCGGTTGATAGGTTTAAACCAAAGTGCATACATCGATAAAATCTTGAAAAGGTTCAAGATGGAGAACTCTATAAATGGTTTGATACTTATTCAAAGAGGAACGATATTGAGTAAGTCTCAATGTCCAAGCTCAAAGGATGAGCAAGAGAAAATGAAAGGAATCCCATATGCATCTGCTATAGGATCCATCATGTATGCAATGATATGCACTAGACCGGATGTGTCATGCGCTTTGAGCATGACAAGTAGATTCCAACAAAATCCGGGAAATAGCCATTGGATGGCTGTTAAGAGAATATTGAAATACCTTATGAGGACTAAGAATATGTTTCTAATATATGGCTCTGGTGAGGAGGAACTCGTTGTAAAGGGTTACACGGATGCGAGTTTCCAAACTGATAGAGATGATTCTCGATCACAATAGGGATATGTTTTCGTTCTAAATGGTGGTGCTGTCTCTTGAAAGGGCGAAGCATGAAGGTCATACTTGTGCCTTAGGACTTCGATATTCTAGTGATTGGATTTGATCAAATTTTGTATTTGGATATCGGAACAATTGTTATTTTGACTCAATCATATGATTATGGTTTATGATTATGCTTTCGAGTTATGTTCCATTTTAGCATGTTTAAATCCGTGAATAATTTAATTATTCTAAATGTCTGTATTCGATCATAGTTTTGGGAACAAATATGAAGGTAAGGCTATTATGAACTTGGATTGGTAGATATTCATAAGGTATGAATACAACAAGGGTTTGCTGCCAAGGTTCATAGATATTTATGGGATAAATATTGGACTGACCTACCCTCAAATTTTACTACATGGAATCCTTGTGATTTGTGGTAATAACTAAATTTGAGTAAAGGCGAACATCATAGTATCCTCCGACCTGAGATACATATTGGGTCTTGATATTAACCGACTATTATACTTTGACTTAGTTCTTCGCTGCTCTGAAATATGTCAGTACATAAGGCTAAGCTCAAGTGTAGTACAGGGTGATAGTGAGAGACGTGTGTAGTAAATAGGGGATTTGTCCCTCTTATTCGTTGAGAGTGAGATGTCTAAGGCCTGCTAAGTTAAATCAACAAAGAATGATCACTCTGTGTCTTTGGATTTGACATGACATGTGAGGCAAAAGGATAAATGATAGATTCACCTAAATCATTTCAAGTCGGGGACTTGAAGGGGATGATGTTATTGAATGGCGCTTCGTCATACGTATTAAGGATAGTAAACCGTTGTTAGGCGGTATTTGCTATTTGCATCAATCTTCTATGTATCTTTTGCAAGTGGGAGATTGTTGGAATCGGTCTGCCCAAGACACATATTAGAGTTGATGTGGCTAGGACGTTATGATCCAAGTCGGGCCATACCCAATAACAATCTAGACAAACACCACGATATTTGTTTAAGATATGATCTAACAAATAAATATCAACACTTAGAATATTTGGAAATTGAGTTTCTAAATATTTGCACTTGTGTAATAAATAAATTATATGAATAATTTATGTTATGAGAGATTTTGCGTTTTGCATATACGAAATTATTTAAGTTGGTTAAATAACAATATGAAAAACTTACTGCATTTTGAATTTTGCATATACGATTTTATTTAAATGGTTAAATAACAATATGCAAAACCTACAGCTTTTGCATTTTGCATATACGATGTTATTTAAATGGGTTAAATAACAATATGCAAAACCTGCCGCTTTTGCATTTTGAATATACGAAGTTATTTAAGTTGGTTAAATAACAATATGCAATGCATACTGGATGTTGCATGTTATGTTATAACATAAATAAATAAAACAGATTACTTGAGTTTGAATTGGGTGGGAATATTTTGGTTGCACACATTTTCCCTCTTCTCTCTCCTCACTTAATTGTTTTATTTATTCCAAGACATGCACTAGTTTGGTAGGTAGATTTATGTGGTGCATTATTGCTCACAACCAACTCTCTCTTTCTCTCTCTCTCTCATACACACAAGTTGCAAGTAAACTTTTCTTTTCTTTCTCTCTGATTTTCGGCCAAGGAAAGAAATATCAAGGAAGAGTTTTTTCAAGTGCAAATTCTAGCAAAATCAAAGTGTTCGTTGGAAGTTTGAATGGTATACAACCTTGAGATTCTTCTATCTTGAAGACTCACCCTTCATATCATCATCTCCTCCATTTTCTTGGACTCTTGAAGGTAGTATGCTATGAACACCCTATGGTTGTTTATGTTTGTAAACATTCAAATTCGTATATGGATCCGGGGCTTGGGTTTTGCATATAAAATCGGTTTTATATTCATCTAATTAACAAGATATAAAACCTTTTTATCCGCTGCGTTTTTCATATAAATGGGTTTATATGACTTTGGTAATTTTGTTAAACCCAAAAGTTTTTTATCTTAATTACAAGGAAACATATATGTAATGAGTTGTGGATGCTCTTATATCCCTACCTTATTGGAAAGGAGCACCCCCTACATGCAATTATTAGAGTAACAATAACTATAAATACATATATAAGGCCATGTTATTTTGAGAACCAACCCAATTGTGACAACTTTGAGAATTTGATACACCCAGCTTCATGAGCTTACGTATGACCATAATTGATACTTGTTTTATAAATTTATCAAAGTGTAGGTTTCTTAGCGGATGTTTTTTTATGTAAAAATATTAATTTACAGAATATTTGGAGTTAAGCATTCGTATTATCTAATTAGTATAATTGAGAATTTTGATGGCACAAAGTTTTTTAGGCTATTAGTTAACCATTTATCTAATTAGTTTCGAGATGTATTCAAATGTTCATTTGGTTTGATGGTTGAAAGAAATTTTTTTTTTGAAAGGCTCAATATTATAAAAAGAAGACAACCACTTGCAAGTCACAAGAGACCTAAAACATACAAGGATATGAAAATGACAAAAACATCAAAAAAAAACCTTTTACAACTTCTTAAATAGGAAAATTAACGAAATTAAACATGCATCATTTCTCTTACTCCAAGCTCGCATGTTTACTCATATGCTTGATCCAAAGAAACGAAGTTGTCTTGATGTCATAAACCAAATTGCTCACCGAGAATTGTATATTATTAAAAAATCTTAACATTTCGAGCCTTCCAAATCATCCAACATGTTATTAATAAAATTGCTTTGGTCGCTTCACATTCTGCCATATTATGTTTATGCTTATTATTATACTCCAAACGATCCCTCACGATATCAAAGTTAGTGGACTTTGGTAATTTTACCCAATCATGGATAATCGACCAAACCCATTTAGCCACCAACAATGAACCATAAGATGTACCGACGACTCCTGATACACATTGCACAAAACACATTTATCATTTCCAACATCAATACCTCTCATTAAGAGTGTTAATTTTGTAGCAATACGATTAAACGTAATTAACCTCCAAACGAAACAATTTATCTTAATGGGATATATGAATGTGGTTAAGTTCGAGCCTTAAGGTGGTAGCTACTTTTTACTTAACCTTCTATGCTGTAGTAGGTTTTCTTTATTAGTTTTTTTTAAGTATGTTTTATTCATTTATGTTAGAATTCAACCCCATAGTAGCAACTATTTTTTAGTTATCCTCATGTTAGGTTTGGTTTTAGTTATTAGCTTCTTAAGTATGTTTACGTTAATCTAACTAAATTATTTTCATGTTTAGTTCTCGTACACATTATGAACCTAATTGATACCAATTAAATTCACATCGAATAATCGTCATAACACACGTGTGTTTGCTTTAAATATGTTCACTTTACAGAACTATTTTTTGGGTTTAAGTCTGAAACGTAACAAACGAGGCTGATACTTACTAAATGCAACGACTGTGTTCCACCGGCCAAATAAGCATTGTTTTAAGTTCATTTTTTATGTCATATGCTATGCGTGTATTGCTACTATTCTAGATGCTTATTAATTTGTGGTTTGGGTTTAATGTATTACGGGTACGAACCTAACCAATGGCAACATAATTTGTACCGTTGCAGCAACGCGCCGGGTAATAAAAGGGAGATTTGGCGACACAACCACATGATTAGTCCACGTGGTTGGTCGTTTGCTATTTATTTATTTTTTGTTTTTAAGTCGCATTAGTTTGCTGCTGTAAAACACGAGGTTTTTTTACACTTAATATCGTCAAATGATTTCAGCCGAATTTGCATAAGCTCGTGATCGCAACGTGGTCTTTTCCGCGTAAGTTTTTTTGTTTGTCGATTTCAGACAAATTCAGGTCTATTCTTGGCCGCAATGCGCATATATTATTGGTTTTTCCCTCAGTTTTTCTATTTAAATATGTTAATTTGTTGTATTTTGAGTGTTGACGAATTAACTTATTACTTTAACTTTGATGCCGTAACCTGATACCGACCGAACACGTGTCAGTTGACCACCACAATGTGAGGTATTCTTTGTATGATTAGTGCCGGCAACGTTGATACCGGCTAAATTCGCGTTAGTTTGCAAATGCAACACGCATTTTTTTACCGTGTTTTTTTGTCAGTTGAATTCGGGATCAATGAATTCGTATTAGTTTGCAACTACAAAGCGTGTGTTTTTGTTGTTTGTCGCATTTTTTATATCTTAAATTGTTGTGTATAGGTGTGGGTGACTTTATGTTTTTTAGGTTTATTTCCGGTTTCGTAAATTGACACCGCTCGAATTCATCTTAACTTGCAGCTGCACCACACGGTTTGATAAATTGTAAGACTTTTAATAACATCAACTCGGCGTAACATGCCGGGATTCTACCAAGTAGTCTTACAAGGTTTGATTCTCAAGGCATCGTTTATGGGCTTGATAAGTGAAAAGGAACTTTAACTAAGCTCAGAACATGGTTACCTTGATGCTAAGCAACTAAGGCAATCTAGTAATGACTTGGTTTAGCTCCTAACACTCTTGGAATGGATGGGTAGAAGTAGAACCTATCGATGGTTTAATTTGCTTATTACACTAAGATACTTCAACAACAAAGGTTTGGGTCTGTAGATTTGATTGTGATTGATGTCCAGACGTTATAAATGAATTTGGGCGTCCTCATGTATGCTATTTATAATCCTACAACTCTAGATATCGATTAATGAGTGCATAACACGTTACAGAGTGTATTGTCAAATTCTTTCTTAATTCAACATTGTGATGGACCGTCACATGATTAGACGTTACGGAGTGTATTGTCAAATTCTTTTCCCTGAGATGAGGGTGTCTCAAAATTACGGTCCGTCTAGATAAATATCTTTACGGATAATTCGCGCTTCTGACGGACCGTATAATAGATGAGACGGTCCGTCTCAATCAAACTTTTGTCTATTTTTATGTTGAACCATAAACTTTAAATTTGGCTAAATGTCAGAATGGTCCATTGACTTTGAAAGTTGTCAAATTTTGACCGGAAGTTTCCGGATGTTACAAGAACCGCACAAAAACATTTTTTTTTTATTTTAAATATTTTGAAAGAGCTTCTTTACACTTTTTGAGGTATTTTCGTCAAAGTAAAATGCTGTTTTTAATAAAATTGACAAAAACCATTGTTACTAGTTTGTTACATAGCCTAAAAATTCACTTGAATATATATATTTTTTTATTTGGACGAAAATACTCTTAAAAATGCGTATAAACTCTTACATTTTGTAAAAAAAAATAAAATCATGTTTTTTAGGCGGTTATCAAAGTTCTCATGACTAACAAGAGTTCTCAATATATATATATATATATATATATATATATATATATATATATATATATATATATATATATAGGGAAATGTTAAAATAAAAACCCACTTTAATTGAAAAAACCTCGGAAACTCTTTCTAAGCTATTGATTTCCTTAAATGAGTGGTTGAGATCAAATCTTGAATTCTAGTACAATATTTAAATTAAAAAAAACGTTTTATTGGTACTAATGGGCAAAATCGACCTTTCAACATTATCTACTTTATGTCTAATCAATTAAACATGCAGACCAAAACGAAATCGTTCAGAATTCAAAACAAATCTCACTAGAAACATTACTTCACCTCTTCACCTTCCTTCATCTTCTTGTGATTCTAGAGAGAGAAAAAGTTAATTTCCGGCGATCCGATAGCCGCAGTCAACAAAATCGGTAAGTTTGGTTCATTTATATATGTTCTTCTACAAAATGTATGTCTGGGTTTACAGACAGTTGATATAAGTAAACAATTAAAGTTTTAGGGTTTTAAAAATTTGAGTTATATTTTTGTTTAACAAAACTTAAATGATTTCGAAAGGTTTTCGACCCGATTTCAGTGTTAGGTATAAAAGAAATGTGTTTTATTAAAGTTTAAGAAAACATAGATGTGTTTAAAGGTTATTTAACCGATTTTATTTTTTAGGTTGTAAAAAATATGGGTCATCTTAAAGTTAAAAAAAAACATAATTGATTTTGAAAGATTTTTAACCTTAACGGAAGGTTAACAAGACATAATATATGTTGTGTGGTTTAAATACTAAAATTTTAAACTAAGAAATAAAGTTACAGTATTTCGTAATTGAAATGCAGTACTAAGATTATAAACTTTAGGTTTAAAAAATAGTAGGGATTTTTTATGGTTTAAGAAAAGTAAGATTATCTTTGAAGGTTTTTGAGTAAGTCAGAAGGTTAGAAATTGATTAAAATATAAAAACAAACAACATACCACGTCTGTTGGGGATTTGTTTCCTTGTTTTTGATGATTATAAACTCATATCACTGAGTTGTTGTTAAAAATTAGTTTCTGATTTTAGTGTATATTATTTAATACTTTTTTGGATTAGTTAAGGAAAATGAAAGATAACACATCAAAGAAGAAGTACTTCGTAATCGACAAAAGGGGTCGAAGCATTTCGGAAAAGACAAGGAAGGAAATTGAAAACAGCTTAAGTAACCCAATCTATGTTAAAAGCTCGAAGACGAAAGGATGTGGCAAAAGTGGGATTAAAGAAAAAGGTATTCAAAAGTTTAGTGGTACAATAATTGAGTTTTTTTGGTGGAATTTAAAGCTTAGCTAAGTGTTAGATTTAACTTTGTTTTTTTCTAATAATGTAGGGACTGTGAGAAGGGGATCTCGAAACACAGTTCGCAATCCAATTTTTATTGATTCAAGCAACAAGAAAAAGAGTCAAAACAAGTTGCAGAAAGTAAAGCAACAGAAACAAGATTTCGAAACAGGTAGAAACATATATTATGAGTAAATCTTTAAATTATGGAGTATTGGTTTGATGTGTTGTGTTTTGAAGCAGATTTTGCAGAAAGTGAAGAAGAGCAATCCGAAGAAATAAATGAACAAAGAAGCACTACTAAACGAGGGAGAGGAATGAAGTTTCACAAAAACATGCTTCAGGTAAAATTTAAAGTTTGGTTGTAGTATTTAATGTTTTAATTAATGGTTTTCTAAATTGATGAAGATGAAATTTAGGTTGTTTGGAAAAAAATAATGTAATAACATATGTTATTTATTAAGTAAAACATATGTTATTGTTTGAAGAGTATTTTTGTTTAACAAAAGGCTAAAAGTTAGAAGACAAAGTTCAAGGGTATAAAACAAAAAGAATGATAAAAAGGTTAAAAAAGATAATCAAAAAAATCAAAAAAAAAAAAAGATGAGTTCAATAAACAAAACATTAAATTTAAAAAGGAAGGGAAAATGTTAACAAAAACAGTCAATAAATATGTATTAATTAATTAAAAATACTGTAACATCCTAATTTTGGTTATAATAATAAAATAAATTTCGCTATTTTATTATGGGTCGTTATCGGTTTAGATAAACAGAATACGAGTTGGGCTAGTGTTGGGTAAATGAATATGGGTTATGGACTTGGGCTAGGAAAGAAAGAAGGAAAGACCATGGGCTTAAGCCCATGATCCATAAATATATAAACCCTTAATCTCCATTTAATCCTCATTCACTCATATTCCATACACCACCCAAAACACACTTAAGCTTTCTCTCTAGTTCTCTCTTTCTCTAGCCGAAACCAAGAAAGAATCCGAGCACCGACCCGAGGTAATGATAGTTTAATATTGTATGAGCTTAAACCGTTAAATATAGTCACGAAACGACGAGCCAACACCGTTAAACCGTTTAAGTCACGAGATCTGGGTGGAATCGGGTATAAACCGAACCTATGATGAGCTTATGGGTCACCCTAGCTCAGATCTGGATCGAACGGGACGAAAAACGGTGAAAAACGAGTTAAAACTCGTTTTTCCGACGTGTTCGCGGTTTTCCGGCGGCGGCGCCGGAAAAGTTAATACGAGGTAGAGAATGTCAGGGAATGTTCTGACATTCCCTGACCTAACCCTAGTTCGTTATGGTAACTTAACGAATTGAAGGGTGATTCGTTAGTTAATTCGCATAAGGGAGCACGACGAACTAGCTCTAGTTCGTCTCTGATTCGTTAGGGGAAAGGGGTAACGAATTACCTTTGATTCGTTATGACCAGTTCGTATAAGGATCAGTTCGTTAAGGTCCAATTCGCTATACGGACTAGTTCGTGAAAGGGTCCAATTCGCTATAAGGATCAGTTCGTTATAATGCTTGATTCGTTACAAAGCCAGATTCGTTATAATAGTTAATTCGCTATGAACTCCCATTCGTTAAGGACTGAATAACGAATTAGAAGTTTAATAAATGACAGAACAGTCCCTGGACTTAGAAAAAGAATGATTTAATTACAAAGAAGCCCTTGAACTTTTTAAGTTAGCAAATTATAATGATTCAAAATTCTAATGGAAAATGTGTTACGACAGTTAATAGAAATAAAATTTTTCCAAGCTGACCTGGCAGCTCGACCCCAACCAGGGGCTCTGCCCCTTGGACCCTGCTAGGAGCTGCCGCCCCTAGACCCCGCTGCCAGGGGCGCTGCCCCCGGACCCCCGTTCGTTGTGGGTTATAAATAAACTAGAAACGTGAGATAGATAATAGTAAATTGATATGTGTAATTGTTATACAGTTAGTCGTGCACAGCTCAAGAAAGGAATAACTATAAACGGTGAACGTAACCGCATTCAGGTGAGTTTCTAGCCCCCATTCCTTGTTATGTTTTCGGGGCTGTGTGCATACTCGATGTGATTAGTTAATACACTTATCCTAAGTGATAAGTGTATGCCATATATGTATTATGTGAAATGTATGAATGATTTCTTGTCGATACATGAACGATCTTCGGAATTGCATGTACTGTTAGGAAATGGTTGGTGTCATATGTATGTTGTAAGATGAAGAATGAATGATGTATGTATGTGCGAAACTTACGATTATATATATAGAAAGTATGTTAAGGAGGTATGGAAGAAAGGGTACCGGACCCTAATAATATCCGAGGATGGGGGGTGACCGGACCCTGATAATATCCGAGGATGGAGGGTACCGGACCCTAATAATATCCGAGGATGGAGGGTACCGGACCCTAATAATATCCGAGGATAGAGGGTACCAAACCCTAATAATATCCGAGGTATGTAGGGCGAATGCTCTTTATAACGTAAGGCTAGTTATGAATGTATATGAACGAATGATGGACATGTTAAGTATGTAATGCGTACCTACGGGCACGTATATGTGTATGTAAAGTAAGTTATGTGATTAACTAGAACTCACTCAGCGTAGCTGACTTTTAGTATGCACGCAGGCAAATAGGTTGAGGCAACTCGCGTGATTGAAGACACATGGCATGGAATCGAAGATACTGGCATCTCGAAGAAATGTTGTGATGTTTTAAATACTATGTTTTGTTTTAAATGACTATGAATGTTTTATAAGACAAGATTTGGAGGTTATGTAAGATGTTATGGTTGAAGTTTTATATTCCGCGTAAAGTTTTAATTAACTCTGATTTGTGGAATCGTGTTTATGAGTAAATCCAACACCAAAGTAGGGCTACCGGTAACGGGGCCTTACAAATACGGTAATAGTAAGTTGTTGATAATTTAAACAACAGATTCAGGCAGTGAAGATATTGACATAAAGAGAAAACGCAAGGCAGGGAAGAGAAAACAAACAGGTACCTGCTAGCATATGAATTCTAACATATATTTTGTAAAATATGTATTGGAAATTAAAATAAAAATAATGAACTTGTTAATACTAACTAGGTATGAGTCAATAGATTCTTAGGGGGAATACACAGCGGGGAGGACACAAGTATATTTTGTTAGCTATCAAAGTATAAAAAAAGTTGTGAAGGGTAGAAGAATTTTTGTTAAGAGGAACTAAATTTAATTACAAAACAGGTGAGAGGGTCCAATGGTCAAGGAAAAAGTTTTTGGGGAAACTAACAAGAGATTATAAAAAAGATAAGGCAGAAACGTCAGACGAATAAAAGAAGGAAAGGCGGCACGGTATAAGGACTAAGTCATCGCCGTCTCAGTTATGTATGTGCATAAAGTACTTAAGAAAGAATCAAAGGAAAGGAGTAAAGAAAATGGGTTTTGGGAGGATGCTACATTTTAATATTGACGGGATCCCAACAAAGTTAGCACATTTCGTTGTTGACAGGTTCGATCCAGAAAAAATGACCATTGAAGTTGAGTAGGGGAGTATTAAGGTAACCAAAAAGGCAATAAGTTGATTGTTTGGAATGCCCTGTGAGGGTGAAAAAATTGAGAATCTCAAGTATCATGAAGAATGTCACAACAGTGTGGCAGAATGGAGAGACAGATATCCAGGAATACATGTTGCCCCAACAGAAATTGTGGCAATAATAAGGGAAGCTGAGGACAAAGATACGTTCATGTTCCGTCTTGACTTTTTAATGTTGTTCTTGTGCATTATGGGGACTGAAAAACTCAAGGAAGATGTAGAGAGGAAATATTGCACTACATAAGTAGCAAAACAAATTTCAAAAAAATCAATTAGGGTTCTTACATTATGGAATGTTTGAAAACATGTAAATAGGAAAGATGTAATGTAAGCAAGTACTTTTGCGGGCCACTGACAGTTCTAACGGTAATTTGTTAGTTAATTTAATAATGTTTGAAAGTATTAACACATTAACTGGTAGGAAACTATTAACTCATTAATTTTGTTTAACACAACTTTTATATGTTGAAAGCATGGACTTCAAAGAAGTGTGTTCAGATGAGAATACGAACCCAATCAAGTTTTGGAGTAAGGATTTGCTGAGTTCAAGAGATAGAAAAGAAAGGTTAGCTTTCGGAGTCTGGGAGAAAAATAGAATAAGAAAATGGATAAAGGATGAGAAAGGTGAAGACGAAGAAGTTTTGAAGGTGAGAAGTTACAACTTTATAACATATGTTATTTTTTACATAAAACGTATGTTAATTTGTATTCTGTTTTTCTTGTTACACAGGCTAAGGTGAATGAAGCAAAGAGTGTCTTGAAGAGTTTGAGAGCGCAAAGAAACAAATGGATAAAATGTTAAGAAAGCTAGTAAAAAAGAACATACAGTCGGAGGAGTTTGGGGAACTTTGCAGCTGGTACAGAAGTGCATTAATGGTAAAGGTAGTGGATGGAACAAATGGTGACGAAGATGATACTGGTAAGTTAATTAATAATGTTTCGGATGACCTAAACTGTGAAGGTAAGATATTACAAAAATAATTTATTCGCTTATAAATCAATATTAATATTGTTTTTTAAATCATTTGAATGATAAAAACAGTATTTTGAGGAGGAAACAAATGTCGAAGAAGAGGAAAATCTAGGAGACGCAACAGAAGTAAGCTTAGACAAAGACCAAGACGAAGATAATGTCAGCGGAGGTTCGTGAAAATAGAACAATAAACAAATTGAAAAAAAAATAGCAGATAACATAAGTCAGCTGATATATAAAGTCTTTCTCAAATAAATTTATTGTAGAAGATAAAAAAGGAGAGGATAAGGAAAGCGAAGAGGATGAGATGAGAGAGGATATGGAAAGCAAATGGAAGATTGACGATGAGGCAGAATTAGAAGACACAAAGAGCAAAGATAGATGAGATGAATAGCTTTGAGAAATCAGAAGATAAAAGTAAGTAGTCATTAGTATTAAAGCATAAAAAAATTAAAGGTCGCAAATACATATATGTAGGAGAACATGACGTGTCCTATGTATGAAAAATTTGTGCCAGGTGGAAAAAATGATGCGGACAAAATGGAAGTGGAAGATTTGGATGTCAATGGGGATGATAAAACAACAAGAGATGAGAGTACTATGGATGATGATGATAGGTTGCCGGAAGATGAAACCGAAGACCAACAAAGGGGTAACGAAGGAAGAACAAAAAGGGGAGATGTCGTTATACCAAAGACAGTTGGTAAGCCCAAAAAATACACAGTTGTTGGTTACATTTACAGTTTCAATTTATATGTATATGAATGTTGCAGATAATGAAGATTTTGAAACCGATGCACCATCTTTCAGTCTAGGGGTTTCACAAATTGGTAATAAAGTAGAATTATTTATTACTTACTGATTTTGAAAAACGCGTAAATTAAAACGATATTACCAACATATTTGATGTGTTCCTTATGTGTTGCAGCAACACCAAAAAAAACCAACAAAACTGATGATCCGGGGAATTATTCGGCTAAAAAAGAAAAAGAGATTGACAAGACATGTATTCAAAAATATATTGTAGTAATGAATTAAATGTAAACTGTGATAGTAAATATTTATTTCAATTGTCGTAGACACCAAAAAAAACAAAGAAAATTGTGGATGTACAAACACCGTCGCCGAAAAAAGTAACAGAGGAACAAAAAAAAGGTATTAAAAACAAAGTGCATATGTTTCAAATGTCGTTTTACTATCAACTGGAAACATGAAAAGTGTATAAACAACCTATTGTTGGTATTGTATATGTGTGGTAGCAACACCGACAAAGAAAAATGTTGACGTAGGAATCTCATCACATCAACCAGTCAAAGATGATCAAAGGAGAGGCATTAAAAAAGCAGTTATTAAAAAAACTTTAGAAAAATCATTTTCATATGTTATTTTTTAAGGAAAACATACGTTATATATTGTTGACAACGTGTGATATATGCAGTTGAGCCGATGAAAAGGGGAATAGATCCGAGCGGAGTTACTTCTGAAATGGAGAAAAAGAAGTCGAAATCGAAGGTAGGGGGAGTTGGAGGGAAAGCTGAAAAAATGTCAACAATGAGTGGGGCGTTGGATATTCAAAGCAAGACAACGAATTTGGAAGATAGAATATGGGACTACGTCATGGTTGAGGACGGAAACAGTGAAGAAACAAATCGGTAGGTTACTACAAAATAATGATTGGGTTATTGTGGTGTCCGTTTACTAACTCCAATGTTAATGAATCATAGAAAATGGGGGCAGAAAATTGGAGGCCTGCCATCGGAGTAAGTGCACTGTTAAAATGGGTTTTTTAATTGTGTTTTTATTAGTTGAAAAAACATAAGTATTAAAAAAAGGTATTAATATGCAGTAAAATAATATTCTCAACTAGTCACGGGCTGAAAGCGGATGTGGAGGTGATTAGGAGTTTGAACTACGAGCAGAGGATAGACAAGAACGTTGTAAACTTGTGGTCGGTAGTATTGAATGAGAACATAACTTTCGATACAGAAAAAACACCTAGAAGATACTTCCTAAACACAGAAGTGATGGTAAGTGTGTAATTGTTTTAAGGTATTTATTCCATATTGGTTTATTTTATAAATCTAAACAATACTTATATGAAAACAGGATGAGGGGTTGATAGGGTCAGTGGAATCGGACAAGAATGTGAGAGAAGCAAAGTTCGCCCAAAACATGTACATTTCAATGAGGTTAGACTTGAGTATATGTAGTTTCAAAAACATAGACTTGGTCTATTTCCCAGTCATGGAACACGATGAGTATTTTGTTGTGGTGTTCAATCTTAATAAGCCGTCAATTTTCACAATTGACCACTTCCCAAACATGTTTCCATTGGCAACAATACGAGACAATGACGTCTTCGAATTGAAAGACACCGCGTACAAACTGGTAAGAATCTAGTTAATTAAACAAAAAATATGATAATTAATTTAGTAAATATTAAACAAAAAATTGTAAATATGTTAATTAATTTATTAAAGGTTTTTTAGAAGGACATGTTTGTGAGATAAAGAGTCGGGGGATTAAGGGGAGTAACATTGAGAGAATTCAAGTAAAGTGGGCAATCACAAACCACATGGCAGAAGGTGGAGTGATGTTGATGAGGCATATGGAGACTTTCATGGGAGAGGGAGAAAACTTTGAAGCCGGGTTTGCTAGACAAGGCATGAAGAAAAAAAGTCAGCTTAAAAGTTTAAGGAAAAAAATATTATCAAAAATTGTTTTGTCTGACTTAAACACTCCGAAGAAAGAAGTTTGGATGGAGGCAGGAGGTAAGTGAAAAAATCCCATCACTTCAGTATGCTTTTGATTAAACTTGTACATTTTGTTTTGTAAAACTTTAATTAAGTGTGTGGTGGGGCAGTGTGGTCTCTGAATATGATTTAAGTGGGGGTTGTGGTGGGGACAAATACGTTACGGATGTGACGTCTGTTTTTGTGGTGTATTTTGTGTTTTAGAATATGACGGTGGAGACTATGACAGGTAGTAACTGTGGGCCCCTTATGTTTATATCTTATGGTTTATGGGATGGTATAATATGTAAATTGTGGACAGAAAGTGTCTTTGGAAATAGATATTAGGTGCCTCCTTGTAGGGAATTCCAAGGACGATAAAGATTTAAAGTACAGTACAATACAAAAGTGCTGGATGTGACACTTGGGAAGTGATACTATAGTTGGTTGAACACGTGGAACAGGAAACAAACCTGTCATACAAATGTGGGGGGTGGGGAAAAGTAGACTTACTTTATTGAACACGTTAAGTGGTACAGAAGTATTTAGTTGAACACGTGATGATTAACCAAAAGATATGGTAGGTTGACCATACTATTTCGGTTAAACAAATTTTTTTGTTAAAATTCGAGTATGTTTATTTACCAAGAAAAAATGAACTCATATGTTATGCCAAAAAGAGTATATATGTTTATTTCAACTAATTTTTTGGTTAAAATTCGAGTATGTTTATTTACCAAGAAAAAATGAACTCATATTTTTGTCAAATTTTTTTTTTGTTAAAATTCGAGTATGTTTATTTACAGTAAAGAAAGTCTGATAAAAAAATTTGAGAAATTGAAAAAACTAGTTTGATTGGATACACTTTGATTGTGAAAAAGACTCTATGTATACAATAAGTCAAGCCGTTTTGACGTTTTGAAGATGGTAAGTCGGTGTGATATCCATGATAACATATGTTTTATTGTATAAAAAAACATATGTTATCCCGCGTAACATATGTCTTTAATTAGAACATAACATATGTTAATCATGTTAAAATAAATTTATAAAACATATGTTATCCAATGTAACATATGTTTTTAAATAGAACATAACATATGTTACTCATGTTACAAATAAAATTTTTATATGATATAAAAAATCTTTCTACCTAACGTGGCATGCTCTAGTTGAAAACAAAAAAAAAGATGAATGTAAACTATCTTTTTTACCTAATGTGGCATGCTCTACTTAAAAAAAGATGAATGTATACTAACAGCTTGCATTGAAGAAATAATATCTAAAAAATATAATTCCAAAATAACCAAAAAAAAGGAAATATTAAAAAAAAGATTCTTTCTTATCCATGTTAAGTTAAAGGTTTTTTTTATACGGGATACCGTTTATAAATATTAAAAAAAGAACAACTGGAGTTACTAAAAAAAGTCTATTTTTAAAGTATATTGTAATAGAGACCCTATTGTAATATCTTGTACTTTAGGAAGTACTTAAAAAGAGTCTATTTTTAAATAATCACAACCATTATTACCCAAAATGAATTATATATTTCCTTCAACAGTGGCCCAGCTTGACAGTTTGACATATTGTACTATCTTGTACTTTAGGAAGTTAAATAATATTATTTTTAAGTTGATATTCCTTGTAGGGTCACACTTACCTCGTTAACAGGTCTCCTACGTAGGATAAGACATGTAAAGTAAAGATAACCTACTAAACTAGGATAAGACAACACAACAATACGCATGTACGATGCACGTTAACCAGGAAAATTAACTTTGACGTAACAACATTATTTTACGAGGAAACAGACTAGTCATTATAGTAAAGTTCTTTTGAAAAAAAACTATCTAGGTACCCGAACCAAACTAAAACTAAACTAAAAATAAGAGAAACAAAAAGAACAAAAATAAAGTTAAAACAACAATAAGAATATCCCTTTTGCGTATTTGACGTCACAAAACTTTGACATCATCTTCAAGCTTGTTTTTTGATTTCAACATCCCAGGGATGATTTGCTTTGAACGGTCACACATAGGCTGATCTTGCCAAACGAAATAACCACACCTGTTCTCCTGCAGTTTAAAAATATAAATACAAAAAATAAAAAAATACAAATATAGAGTGGGTTGCATAAAAAAAACTACATAGCATACCAAATGAGGACATGAATAAAAACGGCGACCAAGATTCAAATCGGTCCAAGACGTACATAAGGTGGCAACCTTATGGCAGTAGCAAACATACATATTGATGAGTCTGAGTTTTGGAATGTGCGTTTTGATGGCAGCCGTGTGGAATGTGTTTTTTGGAATGTGCTTTTTGGATGGGTATTTAACAACTCAAACTCAGTGGAGGGAAAAGTAGATATGTCAATTATTTGATTTACATGATGGGGCCTTGACACATTCCCCAATATAGTAAAATAAGTAGTCACGAAACAAAATTCACGTGAAGTACTACAATTAAAAAACAAGATACAATCTTATCATAGGGGAACGAACAAAAGTACAACAACATAGTAAACATACATTGGGAAACTCATTAAGGACCACCTAATACATTTAAAAAAAATTAGAAATACCGAACATAGAGTGCATAAAGTTAGATAGTTTCAAACATCTAAACTAAGGGTCTCACAAAACTAACGAACAAAGTAGAAACGTTGGCAACAGTGACAGAAGTCAAAAGACGGTGTCGGGTATGGAAACAGAGTGGTGATGTTAGGTAAGGGATTGTCAAATCATAGTAAAACACCCATTCGTCATCATGATGTTAACCGCAGCAACTTGAATTTCTTATGCAACTTTGCTTAACTTTGGGCCTCTCAACCTTTGGGGTTTTGTACTTAAAATCTTCAATTTTAGGTTCAACGAAATTGGGGTGAATTTTGAAGGAAGGTAGGTTCTCTCTTTTGACCACAGTTTTAAAGTACATTCTGGAAGATGCCTCGATTTTAAGCTTAGAAAGAGGAACTAATCTACGTCGAGGTGCATACATGATAAAAATTGAAAAAAGGGATGTTGAAGAAAACAAGAGTTCAAGTATCTCCATCTCCTTTATATAATGAAAAGATGAAGGAGGTTAGATGAAGATGTGATGTGTTAATAAATATGGTGGTAAATTTAAGTCCAAAGGTCAAATGGTTGTTAAGGTTGTTAAGTCACAAAGGGTTGAGAAATAAATTTATTAAAAAAGAAAAAGTAAGAAAAAAGGAAGTTGAAAAAAAAAATTAAAATAACCATTAAACAAACTTGCAATGTCATACATGATCCCTAGGTAGTAATTAAGAAAGAGCATGCTACATAATTAGAACAAAATAAGAATCAAAACATAACATGCCCTCCTATGAAATTTATTTATTAATCCCACCATGAACTACCTAAACATTGTCACTGGTTTCTGGTTTTGCCAAAGACTTTTTCTTCTTGTTCTTGGGATTTAGAGGGCAATTACGAGAATCATGATAAACATACTCACCACAAGTACGACATAACCGTGCGACTTTACCTGCCTTCTCGACAATTTTCTCCGACTCACTCATCAATCGACGAACCTTGCCACATCCTTTGGTACGAACAGCATCTGGATTCTCAATAAAATCATCACCTTCGTTGACATTGCCAATAATATCTTCAAAAACAGATTCGTTGTCATCTACGGCATCCGCGTTTTTAAAACTTTTTTCAAAGAAAAAAGATTTTAATTCTTTTATCTTCATAGCAAAAGAGTTAAGACCTTCAGAGTCAACCCTCAACATGTCAACACGCTGACTTACCATCTCCAAAACCTCAAAACGTAAAACACTTTGAGGGTTCGAATCCACACTAAAACGATTTGAAAGTGAGAAAACACTTCTAGGTAGAACATCCCGTTTCCACCTATCACACACATACTTCGAGAGGATCTTGTCAACCTTTTTAATTCTATAAACACAAAACACATGGCGGCATAAAAAAACCAATACGAGTGAATCCCAAACAAGAACAGGATGCAGAGTTGTCAGCCGCATCAAAGTTAACCTGTAGGATAAAAATAACATATGTTAATGTAGACTTCACTTATAACATATGTTTTGAGGTTAACGTATAACATATGTTAACAACAAATTTTATGTTAGAGTGACCAAACTCGATCCTTAACGTACCAGAAAAACGTTGGTTATGTCCTTCCTTTTGTCCAAGTGTGTCACGGAATATAAAACATTGAGCATCAACGGATTCAGTATTTGTTACGTAACAACAATACTTCCCTTTCATTATCTCCTTTCTAACTTCATTAAAGATGGTTTGAGTGTACAACTCAAATGCATGTTTCTCTATTTCTTTACCAGTAGTACTTTTAAATGAAACAAATGAAGTCTTGTACTCACAACTTCTTTGAGAGTAACGTTGACTGTCTAGTCTAGACTCCATACAAAGCATAAATTGGACAAGAGTGTTAGCGCTAGTTGAGTTGACTTTAAATGTTGCATTAGAGCTTTCACAACGAGATGTAGTCTTCATCAAACAAAAAAAAGGGATATCTTGAAAATAAGCAGGAACCCAATGATCACGGATCTCAAACATATGATTCAACCACTCGTTGTCTTGTAAACCAAACTTCTCAATAAGATAGTGCCATCTAGACTTAAATGTATCAGGGGTGATAAACATATTCCAAACCAAATGATGTAGTCTCGAACGTACATTAGTATTCTCAATAACATCACCAGATACCTAATGTAAAAAGAAACAAAAACATATCAAAAAGACAAAACACACAAATATCAACAAATAAATCAACACTCAAATTTAAGAAAATAACCTTGGCCGACAATTTCTTCATGATGTGCCACGTGCAAAGCCTATGACGTGACTCATAAAATACCTGAACTATTGCTTGCCACATAGAAGGATCCTGATCACTTAAAACTAGCTTGGGTTGTTGAACATGACAATTAAGAAAGGATTGAAGCAATCATTTGTAAGAGTCGATAGTCTCACTACTGATCAAGGCAGCTCCAAAAGTAACACATTTTTTGTGGTGATCTACAGCAGTAAAGGGAACAAATATCATTTTGTACATGGAAAAGTAAAATTTGTTAGCACTTAAAACATATGTTTTAAAGATAAAAGTACATAAGATAAGTGAAAAAACAAAACATGAAATCAAATTGACTGACCTATTTGTCTGATAGGTGGCGTCATAAGCCAAAACGTGACCAAAAGCTTTATAATTCAACTTGGATATCTCATCAGCCCAAAATATATATCTTAACTTGCCATTTTTAACTGTAAAATTAAAAAAGAATTCGGGGCAACACTCATAACGATCTTTCAACCGGTCAATAACAAACTGTGAATCCCTATCACCTATGAAAAATCCTCATTCCATTATAAAAGTTCTTGAAATCAATAGGTGTACCTCGAACGTTATGCTGACCACCCTTTATTGAGACAAGTAAACGATGAGCAACAATAGGACCAATTCTATTTAAACTCATCTGGTGGATAAATTTTTTGGTTGAGAATGAAAGCTTTCTAGATATCTTAGTCAAGTCACGGTTAAAAGTGTCAACAAGACAAAGATTGTGATCTTCTACAAACTTAGACAAAATAAAGTTACATGTTTCACGACAAAATGAAACTCCTACATGAGCCTTGCAACCAGTTACGGTAAATGTCTTTTGCCTGACATACACTGACGGTTCAGACATGGAATCAAAGGAACGCTTGCTTTGGGGGGTACCATACTTATTACACCTCAAATACTTGTGTGTGACGACACCTTTCCATTTCTTAGTCTGGCCTTTGCGGGCCGAAAAACCAGATTCTTCAGCGTATTTATAATACATAGTAACATCTTCCCATGATTTAAAAAAAGTACCTTCAATAGGTTTTACATTTTTATCAGTCTTTGGATGCCAAACTTCGAACCATTAGGAGAATAATAAACATAATAAGCATCCTCTTCTTGAAGAATTTTTGGTTCTATGGAAACAGGAGATTCCACATCTGTTTGGCCAAAGGATGTTTGGTTGCTAAAGACATTCTCTAAAAAGATAAAAAAAAAATCATTTAAAAATATTAGACAAATAATGCTTGAAAAAAAAAGGATTTTTAGTTATAAAAGCATTAAAACAAATGGAACCCTTAAAACAAAACCATTTATAAAACAAATGGATTAGATTAATTAAAACTAGACTTACAACATTAATATTAGTTAATGAATACTACCTTGACTGGTGAGACTAATTAAGTGGTTCAGGAAAGTATTTGATGTAGACTGATCAAAAGGTATGGTAAAAACTTGTCTGCTTAGAGTAGTTAATGTGATATCATCAATGTAGCCGGCTGGAACATCCATCACAATAAAGGAAATGTGGGTAAAGGAAGGTTGATAACATTAATGGTGAGTCTTAAAAATTGTGTTTACAAAAGAAGAAGCAAACATAATATAAGGGGAAAGTATGAAATGACAGTCTAGTGAACTATGAAAAGACAACAAAGGACAAGCAAATATAAAAAAGATACTCCAACAATAATAAAATAAATTAAAATAAAACAGTGGGGTACAAAGGAGGACTTCCATCAAAGTGTTTCATATAGAGAATGTCCAAGTCACATCAACATCCAATTCAGATTTCAAGTAAATACATTTTACTCTAACACAAACAAAAAATATATACAAAAATGTATCCCAACCCAAGTACACCTCCAGAGAATGTTATTGAAAACAAAATGTGTTTTGCACTAAATCTTGCAAACAACGTGGTTGACCAGGCTAACCAGCAAGTAGAAACTAGAATTGTCCAATTCGAACCGAATGGTGGGATTAACAATCACCCACAAGTACACGGGAACCCACATGAAGACGACCACCCTCCACCTCCACCTCCTGCTCCTACTCTTCGACCCACACAACAAGTACCTGATTGGGCAGAAGGGTACAAAACAGACCCCAGGGCAGAATACAAACCACCAATCCACTCTCATCCACCTACAAAAACAGAACCAGATGGTTACGACATTGAACCCGACCCATTTTACTATGTTAGTGATTCTGACAAGTCATGGGACTACTACAATTGGGGGAGAAAATAAGTTGTTTAATGTTTAATTATGTTGTAACTTTAGTGTAGGTTGAATGTTTAATTTACGTTTGTTTAATTATGTAGAAGAAGGAAGGAAGAAAGAATAGCTTAATGTTTAATTAAGAAAATAAATATAGTTGTTAAGTCCAATGGTCAAACGTGGTTAAATACATATGCTACTATAACATATGTTAACATACAATGAACATATGTTAACTTTCAACAACAACATACGTTAACATAAAATGAACATATGTTGCCGTAAGAAAAAACATATGTTAACAAATAATGAATATACAATTAACATACAATTTCAAGTCTATTTCTTTCAACAACAAACACACAGATGCAACCGTAATGAACCCCATATGACAAACATAAGGGGAATACAGTAACATAAAAATAAAAATAAAAACAACAAAACATCTAGATTACATTACTAAAAAAAGAGTTCTACATTACAACTACAAATACCAAAATAGAAAATTAAAGTAAAAGAAACAACATAAGAAAGTAAAATAATTAGGGTGATACATCAGGACTGTAATCACCCCATTGGTTATAACGAACTGGACTTAGTCGAGCCCATTGCCACAACAAGCATTCCTCGCCCATCAAACTTGGATATGGGTGGTCACCGTCACACAACACGCAAAACCCAAAATCTTTACCAACAGGAGGAATATCATTTCCTATTGTTAAGTCTTCAGTGCCCGAAGAAGAAACAGTTTTAACCTCAGATGTAAGGGGACGTCTGAGATAAGACACATGAGAAGCAGCCGAATAAGGGGACGGCTGAGATGTATGACTAACAGGTTGAACAACTGGAACAACATAAACAGACAAAGAAAGATCAAGTCTAAAATTAACAGATTCAACAACTGGAACAACATCAGCAGACATGGAAATATCAACGCTTTGAGATTGACTATTACAATTAACAGGTTCAACAACTTGATGTTGTTTCTTTGACGGAGAAAACCTGGAAAAATCTAAAACTCGCTTAACTTTGGAAGACATATTCAATGTAAACCTGGAAAGAGAGAAGGAGAGAAGATGAGAAGATTTGGATGAATTGTGATCTGGAAAATTGAAGTTAAGGAGAGAAGATTCGGAATATTTGAACAAATAAAGTGATGATTTGACATGATGGAAATTATATTATAAGAAAAACGGCAATAGGGATTGAAGAATGTGAAAAGACTAAACTACCCTTCGAGTTAAACAACTATTAAATATATAAGGTGAACACGTGGCAACACCACAACCACATAATTGAGTTTCCAGTGTTTTCTCAACTGGAGAAGATAAATGATGTTGTATATATGTGTATATTACGTAACTAAAGATTAAATAAAATTATACATATGTGTATAATACAACGTTTTATTTTATTTTATTTTATTTTTTTTATTTTTTTTAACGAAACCGAAATGAAATATAAGAATTTTGATTTTTTTTTTTACTTTTTCGAAATTTTTATTATTTTTTGTTTTATGATTTTTTAAATATTTTTTTAAAGGTGTTTTTAGTGGTCCAAAATGGTTTTCAAAGTTCTCAATTTGCAAAGGGTTCTCTTAGGATCCTTACCCTATATATATATATATATATATATATATATATATATATATATATATATATATATATATATATATATATATATATATATATATATACTAGTAGGTGCCCGCGCGATGCTGCGACCACAACAATTTCTCAGAGCGAGGATTTTTTGTTACGTAACAGCGCTAATTGTTCAATTTTGACTACAAGAAATGATTTAAACCACAAATGAAGGATGCAAGATGGCAACAACTTGTAGCCAGCATGTATTCAATAAATAAACATCAGGGATCTCTTATAATCATAATTATCACTTTGACATTCCTGTTTTGGGACGGTGCAAATGTGGTTACACTTTTTAGCTTGATGATCTGTTTTGACATTTTTGGTTTAGGTTTAATAAAAGTTTATTATAAGGTAAAGTGAATCTGTGTTTTTTAAAGATAAAGTCAAAACTTTGTTTCGCAAGAGTAAATTCAAACCGGTGTTTTTAAATGCAATATCTAAAACAGGCCATTCTCAATTTACGCTGCCCTGGATAACAAATCTGAACAATGTACTAAAACTAACCAAAAGACCAATATGCCCCTGAATGTATCAAATATGCTAATATTGCTTATAGCCATTAAACATCCGCAAAGCATTAAAAAAAACCATTGTTCATAATGTGATGCATCAAAACATGGTTAAACCATCCTAACAGTTAAACAAAAGACAATTAAAATATAAACTTCCAAGTTCCAACTACTCTAATGACTCTTAAACCATAATATGACCTTTTCCCTTGCACATACCACAAGTGGCATTTAACCATAATAGATCAACTTGGCATGGCTCTATTACAACCATAATTGTGAATACTATAAAAAATTTAGTATTTAGAAAATGAGAAATTTATAAAATTAATTGTAAAACTATTATTAGATGATATAACAAAACTGCATACTCTATAAACCATTTTTAATATAGAACAAAATATTATACTGCATACACATTTGATAAAACCAAAACCAAATATGAACTGATTACTTTATTTAAAATAAGTTGATTCCTCCTGTGCCTATTATTTAAATTATAAGCTGATTACTTTAAATAATGAATATTTGAAACCTCTCACTAAGTAAGTTGAACCATAGAATCAGTGAGAACAAAATGACACTCATTTAATTAATTGTTTCGTTATTTAAAAATGTATCCAATACATATAGTTACAAAGAAATCTCTATTGGAAAAAATATATACAATACAACTAACTTATACGATTATAGTTTGACTTTTAAAAGTCAAGACTTCTGCAAATCACACACATCACATTCACCTCATATTAAGCGTTGGACGTGAACTTGCTGCAACAACCACCAACTTTCTTCTTTCACTTTCACTAATCTTCAATCTAGGTGATTTTAGCTTTCTAACTTCCTTACATGGCCTATACAAATATAAACATAAACATTCCAACGCATCAAACACAAGAGAAACAATTTACAAAAATTAAACATTTGTAATCTGGTAATGAAAAGAAAAAATAACATATGAATATGAAGATGCTCATCCAGTCCATCCCTCGGAAGACGCCTCTAAATTAAATAAAAACATAATGAGCAACTAAGATTACACATAAAATACTTGAAAAACTAATAGACAAATAACTTTATTATATATGTTTCAGTAGTAAATGAACATCATGCTATACTATTTGAAACCTTTACTAACAGATCAACCAGAAAAAAAAACTTTTTTATAGAGCCTCATCTACATGTGTATGATACAATTCGGTTTTGAGTCGAGCTCGGGTCAAATTTCGGGGTTCATGTTAAGTTGGACCTACCAACCCACGGACACGAGTACATGGCCCAAAGAACAATACTTTTTTATTGGGAAAAAAAAAAGAAAAATAAAGAGTTCAAGTGATACCTTGGTGAAGGCTTTGCTTTAGTTTTTACCAGATTGATACAGTGAAGTTGCCTCCAACTAATATTCTGCCATAACCACTCTCCACTCCATTCTAGCAATGAACGAACTTGTTGCTTTGTACAAATCCTAAACAATGAAAAACTTAATTAATAAAATATTCAGTTGTTTTTATTAGTCAATAAGTGAAACTGTGAAAGCACAAAAACTAACATGAGGTATTTGAATTAGAGGTGCACAAAATCGGGTATTTTCAGTAACCGGAACCGGGTATGGTCAACAAAAGTCAAAACCGGTTCCGGGTATAGTCAGGTATTTGACCGGTTCCATCGGGTTTTTTTCGGGTTTCGGGTAGGGTAGGGTCGGTTTTTGACCGGGTATTGGCGGAACCGGTTCCACCGGGTCCGGGTCGGTTCCGGTTCAGGTTCAGTTCTCGGGGGAAAACCAAAACCTGGTCTGTACCCGCGGGTAGGGTAGGTTCGGGTCTGGAACCGGTTTTTTTGTGCACCTCTAATTTGAATACCAGATCTTGGTGCTGCAGCATTTTGACCAAACATCCCCTGGAATCTTTTTGACATGTATTCTGCAGTTTGACGAAGATACCCTTCCGTTTAAAAAGCTTAATCAAGTAACAATTATATTTTACCTGTTTTCTGCTGATCTTATTTTGCTCGCAATGTGTGTTATAAAGCTTAATCAACTAACAATTATTCTTCTCATAATGATCAGATGTGTTAGAATTAATCACTCACAACCGAAAGGGCATTTTAGTCATTTATGTTTTATTTGTATTTAGTTTAGTTATTGTAAATGTAAACAAAGTTTAGGGGTTAGTGTGTAACATTTGTATCTATAAATACTATGTACAGATCAAGAACAAATTACGATCGATCGATTATCATTCAATACAATTTCTTTGTTCAATCAATTATTGTTGTTCATTCGATCCTATATACCAATTATCACAAGAAGATGTATGCTAAAGAATTATTTTTCTCAAAATGATCTAAAGTATGTTAAAAATTATTTTCTCAAATAGACTCAAAACGTGAAAACGTTCAAAGTAACCTTTTAAACCATCAAAGTTTGTTACACATATAAAGTGAATACTGGAAATTTAAACATGAAAACTTTTTAAAATAGAAAACTTGGAATGCTTATGAGAGCGTCACTTGAAATTCAAATAGGGGTGTTAAAGAACCGATGAAAACGATTAGGCCATCTAAATGAAAGCAGGGTCAGCAGGTTTAGCTAGTTTAAGATCAACATGGTTTGGTTTATAATTGGGTTTGAAACTTCAGACTAATAGTTTAAATTTTTATAATTTGCACTATTTTCTTCGTTTTAAGAATATGTAGTTGTGTATGTCATCTTTATCATTTAAAATATTTTAACACAAACGAATTATTTTGAAAGCATAAAGTTAAACAAGTCGAGCTTGAGCCTAGTCAAACTGAGGCTCGGGCCCAGATCATATACAACCCATAGAGAACAGCTAGAGAAAATAGAGAACCAACCTCTTTTCACATTCATCAGCCAGAGGCTCAACCGGAAGCAGAGAACGAACAAATAAGATCAAAACTTAGAGAAACTATCAGGGCACTCGTCATCTAGAAGCTATCCCACATACCACAACTTGTATCCGTACCATCAGGGGACCGTACCTTCTGCACCTGGAAGCTTGGCTTCCAACAAAACTTCTTAAGCCTTTTCATCATTATAGAAAATATCCTGAACCCATTTTTCCATCATCCCATTTTAACCCAAACATGTTTTGACCGTTTAAAGTCATTGATCTCTGACCCGAACCAAGACGAAAAAATTAGAGTACGCACTTTCACATATGAAAAAAAAAACATGATACCGAATGCTTTAAAGACAATCCATAGTACCTTTACTCTTGTGTTCAAATTTACTATAATCGTCATCAACTGTATTACCAACCAGTCAAGCCACCAAGTTCAATCAAACTGTGAAATCTTGTACTCCTGAATCATGATATAAATCCCGTACAAAACCGGGAACATGTTGATCATCCACCCCCTTCTTCACCTGGTAAATCATCAAACAATGTTATAAAAAATGATCATTATCTATGGAAGGGCATTTAAAATGGCATTGTTAATTTTATTTTATATGCTTAGACTTTCACTTCTTTCAAATATTCTATTTTACATATATTTGACATTGTTATTTATTTAGTTTGCATCTCATCAGGTCTCCTTAACCACCTGTTTATTTCTTCTATTTTTTTTTTTTGCTTGTTTTCAAAACATTTTTGCATGTAGTTTTCTCGGAGAATGACTGTCATAATTTTTTCAACCAAGAACTGGAATCATGAATGGACAACAATGCTAGTTTCATATTTAAAAAGGGTTTTAATTGTTTCAAAATGGGTTACATTAACATTTGGTTCAAATGCAATAGCAATAAGATGAGCAAAAGTGCCTTTTGCTGTAGTGTATTTTGTTAGAAAGTAACACTTATCCCACATAAGTGAATTACGTAATCCTCCAAGTGTAGATGGATTCAATTTACATGAAATTCAAAAGCATGTTTTTTAGAAAAAAAAGGCCGAAAAAGTGCAAACAGAGAAACCAAACCGTTGGTAACGACTTAGTTCATTTTTAATTTTGAACGAATGGTTTCAGTTTTCAACGAAAAAAACCATTACTAACGGTTTGACCTAAAAACCGTCAAAACCAACCGTGAACACCCCTACCAAATTGGTACCGAAAGTGCCCGGTTTGATACCGGTACCCAGTACCATTTGCTCATCCCTAACCCAGATAGTCTGATGTGGACTATGTTGAGTATAATAGAACAAACTGGGTTCATATACCAAATTGAATAAAAGCTTCTTTCTTTGGCGGTTATAACTTTTTAATAATACCTTGGTCACGGCAACCATTGCTTTTGTTGCACCTTTCATTCCAGTATAGATAGATGTGTTGGAAGAAAGAGCCTGCATAAACAGCTCAAAATTCAGTAACTATATGTAAATGCATAGTATGCATTTTAATAAGTGGGTTATGATGATGACATTCAAAAATATAATACCCAAATATTATTTTTACATAATAACACCTGTGTATGAGTCGCTAGACCTTAAATCTGTGCACGGCTCCCTTGCAAATTCAATATTTGTTGTCGAAGACGAATAACCTGGTGAGCAAATATCTTGGTGGCAGCTTGATCATATAAAAAGTATTATTTCATAATTGTATACCTTGTCCTTTCAATATGCCAATGGTATCATAGTTGTAAAACCTTAGGACTTTAGAAATATACATTCTTTATGCAGTACATGTAAATATTTTTAGAACCAAAAGATGCACTAACCTCATTCCCAGTTTTAGCTATTTATGTTTATCACTGCAACTAATTTCCGCTCCTAAATGCAACGGTCACTAACATGATTGGTTTCACATCTCACATTGGTAATAAAGCTTCTTCGAAGCTCAAACATGTAAATTAAGAACGAATTTAGGTCAAATCACATAGAGATGAATAAAGAAAAAGAAATCAAATCAACTAATGTATATTTGAGATGAAACCCATGGATTCAGTTGAAGGGTATACTTGTTTAGGTTTATGGAGCTCAAAACAGTATCAATTTCGAGCCATAAATCAACATTTGAATTCTATAACTTAAAATGAAGATAAAAACCTAATTTCACCAAAATAAGGGATAATCAAGGAACTTCATACCTTTGGCAGCCACTCCTTTTTTGAGCACTCTCCTCGTGAAATCCAAGTTTCTGACAATGCAAAATTACAACAAATCACGCCCAGTAGCAGGTAATTTTAGTTCTAAGAGATCAATCAATTAGATTAGAAAACAAACAAAAAGCGCTAATATTATATTGATTTGGTAAATAGGTACAATCTTTTTGGTGGCCAGCATCGGTAGATAGGTGAGCTTTCATACGGTCCATCAAGACAGCGGATTTGAGGTTGGAAGAAACCATTGGCGATGCACTCGTTTGTTGGTGATTGCTTCTCTCTCTATTAACTTTCTATTTGAATTTTGAAATTTGAATCGTCGAACACACAGCCGCCGAGGAGCCATCTTAGACATCTAGTTATGCATAACGATTGTACCCTAAGCATAATAAATTATAAAACTCTTAAAATTAGGAGTTTTTGTAAAATTACTCTTTTGTCCCTCCTATATACATTTTAATATATATATATATATATGATTAAGTTCATACAAAAAGTGAGTTTTAGTACGATAATGTCACACCCCGATCAAAGGCGGCGGAACATGTCGGGGTGCAACGAATTGCCCAAATACACAAGACACTATTAAAGTGTCAATATTTAATCAACTCATTTAATTTCATAAAATCATAAGAAGTCACATAACATGTTCATACAATAACCAAATTTAAATATAGCAAATAATATATTGTTCATTTTTGTTAATATCCTAACGGTCTTGATTACGTTTTCTCCACTTCTCGAGTCAACCTAGATTCAAACCTGTAACATTGAATAAAATAAAGTTTGTCAACACAAAGGTTGGTGAGCAATTTCATAGTTTAGAACAATATGTATATAATATGACATTCCACAACTTGTATACAAAACAATAAATAATAACAACAATTTAGATAATGAAATCGCTAATAAAAATACATTGGCGACACCTTTCTACAAGGTGATGCCATATATACTTGGATTTTGTATGAAATCGTTAATAAGAATACATTAACGACACCTTGTTATAAGAGAATACCAGATAGCTTGGATTTACGAATCAACCAACCAAAAGCGGTAAACACATTAGCATGTAAGCATAGTTTACAATATCGAGCATTTATTTAAGTAAGTATACAATAAAGTTTGTGGTTTAAGACTCAAGTATAAAACATTTAGTTTGAATAAGTATGCAATATCACCCCCAAAACGAAAGATGGAAAACGGGAAATGAAAGTACTCACGTTCAAGTAATAAACTTGAAAATTGATGACTTGGAGATTAACCTAAATCGACGGGTTTAAGGAACGAAGCCTAAAAGAAAAGGGTTCTTGTATTAGAAAAGTTGTCTTGAAAGTCTTTAAGTGATAATAAATAATGAGAAACACAAACAATTAAAGTTTAAGGTTTAAAATGTAAATGTTTAAGAAATTATCAAAATAGTCCTTTAAAAATATAAATTTACTCGAAACCAGGTTAAAGTATCTAGCCTTAATATTTACTCAACCTATGTTAAGTAATAAGGTGGGTAAAATGCAAGAATGCAAGTCCCTTTATAATTTAGATACTAAAACGTGTTTTAACGAGTGTTCGGGTTGTTGGTTCGGGTCTTGATAATTGATCAAACCCAAGGTCAACTTTCCAAAATAATTAACGTTATGAGATAACTCAATAAAATATAATAAGACTTAACCAAGTATGTAGTTCTATTGTTTTAGAACTAACAACGTCCGTTAAGCGAGTGTTCGGTTTTGTTGGTTCAAACTTTGTTATGAGATTAAGTTGGATCCAACATTCCAAGTACTTTAAGAAAATAATTAAAATCAGTTTATAAATTATTTTTAAAGATTTATACAAGTCTTGATAGCTAGAAATACACTTGTGTGTCTTAAGCGAGTGAAAATCGGTTTAGTTCGGTTTGGTTCGGTTTCCATCTTACAGTAAGTTAATGGATGGTTGCCACATGCCCAAATATCAAGGAACTTGTATAATAATTTATAAATGATGATGCTTAAGTTTTACAACTAAAACGTTAACAATAAAGTCTTTAAACGGAGGTTCGGTTTTTGGTTCGGATCTTGTTTCGGGTTAAGACCGAGGTTAGATTTCACAAACCCATAACCATAGAACTTATAAAAATGATTTTAGAAACTTAAATATAACATAAAGCATGTTTAATCAATTATTTAACAAAACTAGTGAACAAAGTTTGGTTTACAGTTTAGAGCTATTTACGGTTAAACCGAGACTATTCTCTACAAACCCATAACAATAGAACTTCATAAATATGATGTACAAACTAAAATGAGCAGAAATTAAACATGGTTCATATGTATAAACAAGTTATATAAGTATATATATATCAAGGAATACGAAAGTCCTCCATTAAGTCTTGCCTTACGAGGCCCAACACTCCACCGACCGAGACCGGGGAAGTGACCACCAAAGGAAGGGTGTATATTATATATATATATATGTTGTATAACCATATTCAAGTATTAATAAGACTATATAAGCTAATTAAAATGACAGACTTTACTCAGTTTGACTTTTGAAATTCAAACATAACCTTGAAAGAACTTGATTTTTGAGAAAGGAAATGAATTGTGAGTAGGGATGGATGTAGAAGGTGGTCTTGTATTTATAGAGGGGATTTAGAGGGTTTAACAAGTGATTTAATGGGTAGAAGTCGTCTGCACAGGGTCCCGATACGCGACTGTAGAGGGTGTCCCCCATCGCGTAGCGCGAGGGGGTGGGCGCCAAAAATTTTTAAAGTTTCAAATTTGACAATTATGGCCCCTGAAGTTCGTTTTAAGTGTTTTTAAGGTGTTTTAAGGACCGAAAATAATGTTTTTGAGACCAACAAGTATAAAACAATATTGTAACATAAAATCCATCATTTTGATTATATCAAAGGTTTAGGTTTACAAAACAGGTCGGTTTACATGATAAACGAATAAATTACGAATACAAATAAGACCCGAATTTGACGAATGTCACAGTATTCCCTACTTCAGGAAATTTCGTCCTGAAATTAAGATGAGGATGATGATGCAAACAAGTGTGGATATTTCTCCTTCACTGTGTCTTCTCGTTCCCAATTGAACTCTGCGCCATGCCGTGATTCCCATCGAACTTTAACTAACCGAATACGACTACACTTGGTTTTCTTCTCGTTGCGATCCATGATCTCAACGGGTCGTTCAACCATGATCATCGACTCATAGACATCTACTTCGTCGAGAGGTATATGGAGATTACCCTCGGGTAAGCACTTTTTAAGATTCGTGATGTAATCAAATAATCTCTAAAAACTGCAATTTCTATCAAATAACATAGCACATAAGGCTACTTATCATAATAAAATGTAATTTCAGGTGAAACCAAGCCCCAAACGAAGAAACAAGCGAAAAGATGAAGAAAAACGGAAGAAAACACAAGAAAAACAAGAAACACGCCCTCATGCCTCAAGAAACACGCCCCCATGCTCCTGAACACCTGAAAAGACAAAAATCTACAAGAAAGGACAAAAACTAGGAACAAAAGCACAGGGCCGTGGTCGTCTACAAGAAAAGACAAAATGAATTTGGCACATGTCATAAAAACACACAGGGGCGTGCCTATGTAAGCACGGAGTCGTGCCTCTCACTCCAGATTTCCTATAAATGGTGACTCATGTTGCACTCATTTGGTGTGCCTTGAAGAGAGTTCTATCCGGTTTTCACTTATAAAAACACACACTAACACTCACATTGAAGATCTAGTGAAGAGTTTGAAGGCTTGGAGGTCATCATCGTCTACCATCATCATTAACCATCATCATCATCATTAAGAAGGAAGATTCATCCACATTTGGTTAGATTGTTCTAGTTTAATCATGTGTTTGTTATCATCGTCCATCCTAATGTTAATCACCATGCTCATTATGAGCTAAACTCCATTCACCATCTAATATCTATGAAGAAGCTTTGTTTTACTTGATAATTACAATAAACATGTGGTTTAGTCTAGTAAAGTACATGGTTATCTTACAATTATCTTTTGATGAGAAATTTTTTACCATCTTAAATCAACAATTCAAAGTTGGTGATTGTTAATTCTATTGGCAATCATTCATGATCGATTCATGTTCTTGAAAAATAGAAATACTTTGATAAATTATCAAAACATGGATCCTTATATTGTATTTAGAAATGATGAGATATAAGTTATGATCTATTTCTCTAAGTCTTGGTAATCCGAAAATGGCATTGCTTAGGATATCATGCTAGTTAAAGAAATCATATGTTAACATAATGTGTAATTATAACCTACTTAAATCAACCAAGGGGAGCTTGTGTGACTATACTACAACCACCCAAAGTTGTTAGAATTGGTATTTGAGAAATCGAAGTCAATCCTAATGTTTCTACTTTACGAAACTACTTGCCAACTTAAATTGACATTCTCGAGGTAGCATGACATTAGGAAATGGTGAACTTTAAAATGCGCATGTTACTCCTTTTATGTCAAAGATGCTCACTTAAGACTTAAGGAGCTATCTATCATATATTGTTACGACAAGTTTACCACATGTGTACATATTAATTATCAAAGATTAAATGGAGTGGATTCTTGATCTTAGATGGTAATCTTCATATAACTAAACTACTTGTTTAGAATTTCTCGTCTTGGTCACCTATATATTATATATATAAATATTTATATTTTATAAAGAGTTCAAAAATTAACCCCAAAATGATTAAAACATCTGATTAAAGTAAAACAACGATTTATTATTAGAAACATTTGTGTCCACGGATCGATACTTGGTTCTTACCAATACTATTCTACATATACGATAGGTACACTTGCCTATTTTGTGTTTTTTTAGTCTTTGTAGAAATCACTTTTATAAATTTAAAACACGATCTTGTGAAAAAGTTCAAATAATTCCATTTCATATATTTAACCGCTACACACGCACCGCATCAAGTTTTTGGCGCTGTTGCTGGGGACGATCCACGATCCAAGTTTTAATTTAAATCATTGTTTATAATTGTAATTTTTTTTAAACTTTCATTTTATTTTTTTATTAATTACTAAATATATAATTTTACGGCTAGCCTAATTTTAACCTTTATTTACTAACCTTTATTTTAGCTTAATTAACTTAGACCTTAGTTAGTTTTAAAAGAAATTTAGCTTAACTCGTAGTTTAACTTCTACTAACCTTTAGTCTAACTTTAACTAACTTTTACTTTAGTTTTAATTTTGATTTAGTCCCATGTATGTCCTCTACTTTTGAGTCTGAGCTTGTTTCTCCAATTTCTGAACCGGAACGACTATTTCGTTGACGAGCACGTAAACGGACTGCAGAAACCGCCGAAGCAATCAAAGACGAGTCAGTAGACGTCACCACATCAGGAGAAGACCGAAGAAATGATGGTGGCCCAGAACAATGAGCCAAATATGAGTCAGTATGCCAAGGCAACTCTCGAAGGCTACGACAATTGAGTGGTTCCACCCGAAATCACCGAAAATTTCGAAATCAAATCAAGCACCATTCTTATGGTGGAAAATTCAGTTCAATTTCATGGTCTCCTCGACGAATACCCTCTTTCTCACATATCTCGATTCCTACGAATCTGCGAAACCTTTAAAATACAAAACTGTTCAGAAGATCAAATCAAACTCAAACTCTTTCCTTTCTCTCTAAGCGGCGAAGCCCTAGAATGGATAGAATCTCTTTTCTATGGGTCCATCACCACTTGGGACCAGATGGTTGAACAGTTTCTCCTCAAATATTTTCTGCCTGACAAAACTGCCAAATACCGAGCCAGCATTACCGCATTTCAGACCGATGATGATGACTGATGAGTCGTTACACACAGCATGAGAAAGATACAAAAGTCTTCTAGGAAGATGCCCACACCATGGACTGAGCGTATGGTTACAAGTACAAACTTTCTTTGACGCACAATCCAGTCAAAACAAACAGGCCATCGACCAAATCGCTGGTGGAAACCTGGGATCCAAATCACCTAATGAAGCATTTGAAGTCCTGGAGAAAGCTGCAAAGAAGAGTTTCTCTTACAACCCACCACGATCTACACCTACCCATAAAGGAATACACCACTTTGATTCCAATACTCTTGTCACGGCATAGCTTGAAGCCCTTTCTAATAAATTCGAACAACTTCAAGCAGAGCTATCAAAAAAACCAGACTCACCTATGACACTTGTGGAGGAAGTCATAAGGCAGGTGACTAAACAAGTTATCATGCCCATCGAAGAAGTCGATTTCATCTCTCGATAGAACAACGCTTTCAGCAATAACTACAATCTAGGATGGAGAAACCACCCGAATTTCAGTTGGAAAGACGGAGGTACTCAACCCTTACCCGGATTTGAGAAAAGGCCGATGAATCAATCCTTCCAACCTAAACCTCAATTCCAAGATCAAAGTTCTAGTTGCCATCAAAACCCGAGCTACTCAAAGATCGAAGAGATGTTAATCCAACTCATGACCAAAACAAATGAAGCAGAAAAGAAGGCCGACTCAAGAGCCGTTGACATCAGCGGAGTATTATTAAAACATGAAGTCGACCTCAAAAGTCAACAAGCATCATTACAGAATCTAGAAACTCAAATCAGACAAATTGCCTGACAATTATCCGAGAGACCACTCGACACTCTTCCAAGCAACACAATCACCAACCCGAATGCAACATCTAACGCTGTTACTCACCAACTTCAGAACCAGTTACGGAAAAGGAGTCTCATAATGAAACGCTGGAAAGACTGACCCCAGCGGGCACGTACAACCCAGGGAGCCAGTCCGAACTTATGTTCCACCTATTCCATACCCAGGAAGGCTGAAGCAGGAACGATTGGAAGCTCAGTACGGGAAGTTTTTAGAACTCTTCAAACAACTCCATATCAACATTCCTTTTGTCGAAGCCATCGCTCAAATGACAAAATATGCCAAGTTTCTCAAGGAAATATTGACAAACAAAAGGAAGCTGGAAGAACTCTCGCATGTCACTCTGAGTGAAGAATGTTCAGCAGTCCTCCAAAGCAAGTTGCCAACAAAGATGACCGATCAAGGGAGTTTTACTATCCCTTGCCTCATAGGAAATTTGTTTGTAAGCAGTGCCCTAGCTGACCTAGGAGATAGTATTAACTTAATGCCTTATGCGGTCTTTGCAAAACTAGGGATAGGAGAACCAAAGCCCACCCGTATGAGCATTCAGTTAACTGACCGATCTGTTAAATATCCTCGGGGCATTGTTGAAATCATGCTTTTCAAGATTGACAAGTTTGTTTCCCCAGTAGATTTTGTAATTCTATATATTGAGGAAGACAAAAGCGTACCTCTAATTTTAGGAAGACCCTTCTTAGCCACTGCAAAGGCTATTATTGACGTTTGCACCGGCAAACTAACTCTTAGGGTCAATGACGAGGCAATCACTTTTGACATAGGAAAATCTATGCAATATCCGCAACATCATGATGACACACTGTAGGTTCCCTAGACGGATCGCACGAGATATCTCGGTCTACTCAGGTGAGGAATCCCTGCGTAGATCGTTACGAGTATAGAACACGAATCACACCAACACACGTTATATATTATAACTCAAACACGTTATGTAATATCACTGTTACAGACTCTCGTCCTCACGTTACAATGAACTCAAACAACTGACACGAACTTAAACAACGATTACCAACCAAACCGTAACCTAGGACTATTTATGCACGACAACTTCGCCTGGCATGTTCAGGCGAAGTTGTCCATAACTTCGCTTGACTAACAAGTTCGCCTGTTAAGCGAACTTGTCAGTAACTTCGCTTAAACATACAAAACATAATTAAACATTACAGACTCGATTACAGACACTAGACTATGAACTACTGACATTATGCACCAACAGACTCCCCCTTGGCAGTAGCTTCATATCTTGATCTTTAAGCACTTGTCTTGTAATCTTCAATCTTGTATCTTCACGCATGCACTCCTTCTCTAACACAAACTGACACAACTCTTTGATACTTCCTCGCTTCGTCTTTCCAAGCAGGAATATAAAAGATTTTCTTCTCATTAAGCACATTCAGATCAGCTTGCGATAAGTTTACCAAATGCATCGGATCGTAAACTCTTAGGAGCTCTTGTTCATCCTCGTCTTCCATCACCGCCTCTGCTGTCTCACAATCCACATACCACCACTTTAGGTCTTTAAGCACATCCTTGGGCATTAGCTTCATCGGTACTTCTTTAAGGCACCGGATCGGTTTATACTTCATGACCATCCAAGGTTTTCCATCAGCTCTCAAACCTCTATCCTTGTCTTCAACAAGTTTTCCCTTCTGCGGTTTCAACAGCTCAAACTTCTTTTCTATTATACTCTCTCTCCATACAATTTTCTCAATGACTCTAGCCATATTATCGTCATTTCGATTGATTAACCCCAATCTGGCTAAGTTTTTCACTTCACATTCCGGCAGTGTATTCAACGACCTTAACATTCTTTTAAAATACTGAACGCCGTCATACCGTTTAATCACAAAGAGCTTCAACTGCTCATCATAGATCCAGCAAATAATCCCTTTCTTCGCTTCAGTATAGCCTTTAATATTGTAACTCTTCTTAAACATGGTTGGAACAGCAGGCTTCTTAGTTTTGATAAACCAATGAGCATAGCCTTCCTTCCACCTAGGCTGCTCCTCCTATTGAGTCTCATCATTTTCCATCTCATTACCCATATCGGCTTTCTCAATATCTGGGATCTCGTGTTCAACATTTTCTTCTACTATTTCACCTTCTTCAACATCTTCTTCAATCACAATCTGTGCGCCAATCTTCTCAATCTCCTCAATAGGCAGCACATCATCATCAAACATCACATCATCATCTAGCATATCATCATCTAATTCTTTCAAAGCATCAATCACATCATCTTCATCATCAACCAACACCACCTCATCACCACCAACTGCACCTGCAGACTCCCCCTGAGCTGTGGAAGTCACAAGAGCTTGAGTAGTTCTTGGCAACTCACCACCTGCACCTTTCGATGCATTGGATCATCGTCTCTATCATTTCTCTTCTTTGTCCTTAACTCGTCGCCTCTACAGCTTGTCTCCCCCTGAGATGCCAAGAACTCCTTCATAGCATCTATAATTCGCCCATGTTCAACCAGGAGGGACGACTGTAGTTGATTCTCTGCTACAAGGCGCTGAATAGCCTGGGTCTGGATAAAGTTTATCCTCGATTGCTCTGCCACGACCCGTTCAAGTGCAGCTATTCTCTCCGAGTCTGAGAGGGTTGCATCGAAATCAAACCTCATGTTAGATGTGTCTTGAGTATACTCAGCAGGGATCTCGAATGTAACCGGGACATCAGAAGCAGTTGTGGACGTAACCGCAGGTGGTATCGTGACCGACAACCCTGCATTTGCAACGACTGTCGACTCTACAAATTGTGCCACCACCTCTGAAGGAGTAAGCGTTGGAGGTGGTAAAGACACAATCTCCGGAGTCGTCATCTGTAGTGAGATGGATGGGATGCCGACAGCTGATGTAGCCACCACGGAAACTTCCGCGGCGCTCAAACTTGTAACCTGTACAGATGTAGGAACAATCGACATACCTGACAGTGCGGATGGAGCGAAACGTACAACTCTTGAAGTCTCTCCAGCTCCCATACCTGCACATGTCCTTTCCCGTCTTGAACGTCTAATCAACTTGTGAATATCCTCTTCTTCTTCTTCTGACTCAGTATCATCAACTGTCCTCTTTCTCTTCCCTAACGTCCTTTCTCGTGTCACCAACATCCTTCTCGCCTCATCCATAACATCATCAAGATCTGAGTCAGCCACCGTCGTAGCTGCTCTAGTAACATTCACTTCCCGAACCTGTGCAGCAGAGACCTGCACCTCTTCTTGCGGATCAAACCGGTCCATGTCGAAGAATCCTTGGCCGCCAAATGCAGCATCAAGGTCTACATCCTCCTCAGCCGATACAACAGGCACAGCAGGTACATCTCGAGGTGCTCCTACCTGTCGTGGTTGAGGGTCTCTGAACTCATCCCCACGAGCTGGCACATACCCCGGGTTTATTAAGTACCCAAAGAGTGGAGTATGCCTTGGACGCAGTTCAGGCTTGCTCCTCGCACTGGATGTGCGGCATTGAGCGAAGATACGTTTGCTCACATTCTCCACGTATCGTATTGGACGTCGTTGAGGCAACGTGGGAGCAACATGATTCAAGATCATCTGAATGAATCTTGGATACATGATGAACCTTTCACGAGCCATCGCTCTCCTCTGTCTATCGTTCTCATAAAAGACCATCTGACTGAAGCTATAACGTTTGTTATAAGTCAGAGCAGTCATTGCGGACTGCATGGTCGCACCCATTCCGTCAGTGCCCGCCTTCCTCCCTGACATGCAGACAATCATTACGTGCATGAGGAAGCGCCACTGATCGAGTAGGAAACCCTTCCTCCTCTGAGTATCACCTAATGGACCAGAATAGCCCATTCGGAGAAACGCTCCATCACGGAACGGAGCCACAAACTCTGTAGTGTCATCCCTACTCTTCTCACCGAACCGTAAAGCCACCCGTATTTGTTCAGACGAGAACTGAACTTCTTGATTATTGACGGTTGCTCTCATAACTGGGGGCTCAACGCGGCAATCGTATTCCACAGTCTGCCAGAAATCCTCGATATTGGGTAAGGATATCGGCAGAGTCGTAGTGATAGCGTGGAATATCCTCGAGCGAATGAGGAATGTGATTATCTCGCGGTAATCCTCAACACCGCTCGCTTCCGGGTCTAAGGCGATGAACATGTTGTGACCTGGGAAGAATTGCCTCTGATTATCTCCATCGTCACCTCCAGCACCTCCAGCACCTGCTACTGCAGCCATATCTGCAACAACCGAACCAAGTTAGATAATCGTTAAGGCGTACCACAAGTTCGCTTGTTACCATGTGCGAAGTTGTGATAAAAATTGTATAGGCGAAGTTAAAGTTGGGGCGAAGTTGGGAACAACTTCGCTTCATCTTTAAGTTCGTCTAATAATTAAAAATTAAAAGGTCCAGGCGAAGTTAATGATAACTTCGCCTCACCACAACATCGCCTCAGGTGAAGTTGAGCCTCAGGCGAAGTTAAGCATAACTTCGCCCAAACCCTATAAGTTCGCCTGAATCTGAATCGGCGACAGTAAGGATTTCGAATGACGTGCAGTTGGCGATTTAACGATTGTGGACTCCGTAAAACTCGATTTTATGATGGTCTAGACGTTCAGGTTGTTCACAACCACGTAAAAACAAGTTTGGAAAATGGTTTCAAAAATCCGACGGTCCGAGGTTTCGTAACGGTTCGACACGTCCTTTGATAAAACACCAATGACAAAGATTATTAGCTATGACGACACTACGAACCTTGAATCGGTAACGGAAACTGAGAAAAAGAACAAAGATGAAATCGAAAGACAAGATCGCTTGTTTATCGGATAAGTTCGCTGGAATTTTCGGAATAAGTTCGCTGATAATGAAAATAATGAACGAATGACTTTAAGTATTCTTTATATAGGGGCGGAGTTATACAAGCGAAGTTACGGTTAACTTCGCCTAGGCGAAGTTATTCACAAGTTCGCCTGTCTAACAACACGCCTATATTTACAAAATCAACCCTTATAATTTGAACATTTTGCAATTAACTTTTAAAACTTCCCTTTAAGAATTAAATGACACGATCAAGTCCAAGTAACCAGATATAAAATCATAAAACTACCTAAGTACAAGAAATTTTTAAAATTAAAGTATAAGGGATCAAATTTCAGTCTCGAAAGGGACTACTACGTTTTAGAAAAGATCCGAAAAGGAATCATACTAAATACGTGACTATCACATAGATCCGTGTTTAGCTGTATTATGACATAAAGAGACAGGTTGTAAGCAGGTAAATAACTTAAGATGGTTTTCATCGTTTCTGTGATACGAGTTAGGTTCAATTATGCCTCAAAATTTAAGTGGGCAACAACTCAGAAATTATGATGCCTCCTATCTATTCTCAAAGCGTATTTGGCTTTCCCCAAGTCACCCCGAATTGACTTCGACCCTTAGTGTCTGATTAAGTTTGTAATTACTCTTCATCTGCTTCCCGTTCTCTTTCTTACTCCATGATTAAGAAGTCTTGATATTTTGAACTCTAGAATGTTTCAATAACTCATAATTTTTTTTTTTTTTTTTTAATCAAACATTCATATAGACTTCAGAGTAGTAAACAACTGCAAGTCCCGAATCTGGATCACTGCAGTTTCTTGAAACGCTATCTTCACGGGAATCAGAACACGTACGGGCTCGTGTATGACTGGGTAATCGCTTTTCTGCCTATCATTCGGAAAGATATATATGAAGACATGCAAAACTCGTAAGGAGTTTCCACGTAAAATCGAGTAGTTTTAGTTTGTATCACATCTACTTTTCGTACCATAAAAAGTTACCATGACATACAATGACTGTCCTAAAGCCTTTTAAGCCTAATAACTTCACTAGTTAAGCACACCGAATCAGTATATCTATCATTTTCCAAGGTTGGATCAATTTCCTGTTAAACATAGTAAACGAACTTCTTACGAAGTAGTAGACTTGAAAAATAATTTCATTTCCCTATTTAAAAAATTTTAACATTAATCGCCCCGACCAAAACAAAGTCTTCAGGTAAACGGCTATCCCGAAGATCCAATGGATCAGCTGGACCGACCACATACTAGTATGTGTCATTCTAACTAAGTATGATCGAATAATTTTAAGCGATAGAATGAAAACTCATCATAATCCGCCCCGGTCACTTTCAGTCCTTTGGTTAATGGCTATCCTCAAATTCTACAAGTAGAAAATGAGGACCAAAACATATCCGAAGACAAGTCCTTCAAACTGAGGCAACCGACATATTTTTAAGCGATAGTGACGTTTTTTTTTTTTTTTTTTTAAATATAACATGAAAAGCATGGTTACTAGGGATTGATCATCCCATTCAGCTCGATAAGGTTTTGAAATCTTGTTTTGTCAAACGCTTTAGTATAAAGATCAGCGAAATTATCAAGCGTATCCACCTTTTCAAGCACAATCAGTTTCTTCTCAGCACAATCCCGTATAAAATGATGACGTATGTCAATATGTTTAGTTTTACTGTGCTTCATGGGATTGTTAGTTACTGAGATAGCAGCTGTGTTATCAATGCAAATAGGAGTAAGTAAGAAATTCAGACCATAGTCGCGCAACTGTTGTTGAATCCAAAGAACCTGGGAGCAGCAGTTGGATGCTGCCATGTATTCTGCTTCACAGGTTGAAATTGCGACTGAAGTCTGCTTCTTGCATTGCCACGACACCAATCTGCCACCAAGAAACTGACATCCTCCAGTTGTTGACTTCCGACTCTGATTGCACCCTCCATAATCAGAATCTGTGTAAGCGACTAGCTCCAAGTCTCCTCCTCTCGGGTACCACAACCCCAGCTTCGGTTTACCTTTGAGATACCTCAGTATCCTCTTCACACCCTTCAGATGAGATTCTTTTGGGTTTGCCAGAAAGCGTGCACAAAGACAAACAGCAAACATTATATCAGGCCTAGAAGCAGTTAAGTACATTAAAGAACCTATAATAGCCCGATATTGAGTTGGGTCCACATCTGCATCACCGTCTGACTCAGCACCCAATTTGTGATTGACGCAGATTGGAGTGTCGAATGGAGTGCTGTCCTCCATCTTGAAGCGTTTGAGCACATCATGGACATACTTGGTCTGATGAATGAACATCCCATCCTTCTTCTGATCAACCTGCAATCCTAAAAAGAAAGTTAGTTCACCCATAGCACTCATTTCAAACCTCTTTTTCATGACGGCCTCATAATCTTGACACATGGAGACTCTTGATGCAGCAAAGATAATGTCATCCACGTAGACTTGCACCAGCAGGAAGTCGCTTCCATC